>NC_092803.1:160035057-160348694 GCF_040954645.1 Diabrotica undecimpunctata
AAGGATTTAAGTGATGTTCACAATATTCACAGTACAGATTCTGAGCGGAAGAAAGCGGCCAAGATGATGGTTATCCAAGATTTTATGGCAAAGATAAAACACCATGGTTGAAACATAGGAAACACACTCCCAAAGGTAAGACCAAAACTTTTAATATTGTTACGAGCTTGTCTGGGGTAAAAGCAAAAGCAAAAGGCGACAAAACTATACTAGAATGGTGAAAATTATTTTTCTCGGTTGCCATGTTCAATAATATTGTAAAATATACAAATCAACCAAACCAATCACCAACATAGAGGTAATCCAAAGAATCGAAAAGGAGAAAGAAATCGTGAATACTATTAAATAAAGAAAGCTTGAATATCTAGGACACATATTGAGACACGATAAGTACCGTCTACTGCAATTGATTGTCCAAGGAAAAATAGACAGTAAGCTAGGGCCAGGCAGGAGAAGACACTCGTGGCTCCAAAATCTGAGGAAGTGGTTCGGGCTCACATCGGTCGAACTATTCAGAAGCGCCGCAAACAAGATCAGAATTGCCATGTTAATAGCCAACGTTCGCAACGGACAGGGCACTTCAAGAAGAAGAAGATACAAATTAAAAACTGGATATAATGAGAATATTTTATACTCGCCCTCAGGATTGTCCTGGGGTTGACTATGAGGAAATACAAGCATTTATTGGACTATTGTTCTCTGCTAGGGTAAATAGAGCGTAACATTTAAATACTGATGAACTCTAGAAATAAGATGGCACAGTCCAAATATTTTTGCAGCTACTATGTCCAAGAAAAGATTTTACCAAATAATTCAAGCTGTAAGATTTGACGACGCCACTAAGAGGCAAGAGAATTCGGCAGTTGATAATCTTGCACCCATTCGAGAAATATATGAAATGTTTGTCACTGTTATCTGCATACACTCCTAGATTCTATGTGACCATAAATAAAATGTTGGAAGCATTCCGTGGTCAATGCAAATTTAGTCAGTATATAGCCAATAAGCCAGCGAAATACGGAATCAAGATTTATGCCTTGGTGGACGCTAGAACATTTTTCACACAAAATCTCGAAATTTATCCCGGCAAACAACCTAAAGGATCATATCAACTACACAACGATGCATCTAGTGTCGTAAAAAGACTTATACGACCCATAAGTGGAACCGGTCTAAATATAACTACGGATAATTACTTTTCCTCTGTAACCTTAGCACACTCTTTATTGAACGATCATTGCTTGACAACGATAGGCACTTTGCGTAAAAACAAACAACAAATTCCCCCTTAGTTGACAAACGTAAAAGGAAGACCTTTATGTAGTAGCATGTTTGCATATGGTGACGATGGAAACAAGTGTGTACTTGTATAAAAAAAGTGTCATATTGTATAAAAAAAAATAAGAATGTACTACAACTTTCAATACAATACAGTGATGGTTTCACTGATGAAAACACCAAAGAGCGTACCATGAAGCCAGAGATTATTACTGATAACAACTTCACAAAAGACGGAGTGGATGTTGTTGATAAAATGGAGGCAGAATACTCGGTGACTCGATTTAGCAATCTCGATGGCCGTTTACTGTTTTTTGCAGCCTACTAAATATTTCATCTATGAACAGCCAAATAATTTACAACGATAACACTAATATTGTAACATCTCGAAAAGCTACATTGCGGAGCTTGGCAAGCAACTTTTAATGTCCCATATTCAACGACGTTCCAATATCCCAAATCTGCCTTTTCAGTTCAGACTAAGGATCCGAAATATAACCGGAGAGAAGCCATCAGTTTCTTAAGGGACAACTCCAACTACAAAACCAAGATGTTCTTTTTGCCCTGTAAGGAAGAACAAGTTTACCCAACATTATTGTACTAATTGTAAGTTGCCGATATGTGAAGAGCACACTGGTTTAACAAATTTTACTTGCCACCACTTCCTGGAAGAAGAAGATATCTAATTTTATGCGTAATGCGTACATTGTGTTTAAATAATAATTTTTTATGCAGTTTTGTTTCAAAAAAATATAAGTTCATCGTTTTTTTTTGAGGCCAATAAACTTGACCAATAAGTACTAATGACTCATTTGTTTGACATGTACCCATATTTTAGATAAAATAATCTATACCTACTTTCATTAAGCGATGCAGGGAGTATAAACAAAGATAAATTTAACAGATGATTGTTAAAGATGTTCCAAATGAGTCTACTCGTTCCGATAAGTAACAGTATAATTATGACACTTTATTATTTTTTTTATTTTCTCAATTATTAGTGTTTATTGCATAGTATATAAATTATTTTTATCACTGAATACATAGTAAGCAAAAAAATAATCCGATTCATAAAATTAATGAATATTTTATGCATACATGCAAGTAACAGTTCTTCAAGAATATTTAAAAACTAACCAAAATGTCCATCTTTATTTCGTTACTGCCGACGTCGTCGGAACTCATACAGGTTCGGACACGATTTAAGTAGGTATTATAATTTGGTATCGAAATTTTGTAATTTGAATCGATTTCTGAGTATATTTTTAGTCATCTTGATGGTCAAAGGACAATAAATTATATTTATGCTGTTAATGTTGAATTATCAATTATTTGTTGTGCGATTTAAAACTATTTAAGTATATATTTTTATTTGTATAACGACCCTATCTATACGTGATTGTGATTACTGTAACAATAACCACGTATTTCAATTTTCAATAACTGATATTAAAACCAAAAATGTCATCCACTGAATCTGCTGATGAATTGGTTGAAAATACATGGAGTCCTCCTCGAAAACGAAGTAAAAGAAGCCCTCTTAGCGTTGAAGTTAAAGAAATCATTTTAAATGTTTTTAAATGTGAAAGACAAGAAAATCCCGGGTTAGTGGTTGAAGATATTGTGAAAAAAGTGGCTAATAAAGTTGGAGTTTGTGATAGAAGTGTGTTTACGGTGATAAAGGAATACAAAACGAATCATCAATTCGCTGGACCAAAAGTATGTCTGACCCGAAAAAAGAAGTTTGACAAAATTGATGATTTTAACAAAAATGCCAAAATTAGAAGGCTGGTTCATAATTTTTTTATGAGCAACGAAATACCCACCGTTGATAAGGTTCTAAAGAAGGTGAACTATGACTCTGATTTGCCAAATTTTTCGAAAACCACATTTTACCGAATATTGAAAAACTTGATTTTCAATACAAACGTAGGGAAAGAAACGCTCTTTAGCTAGATAGAGACGACATTGTGATGAGAATATCTTCAAAAGATGAGAGCTTATAGACTTTACGTTTTATTCTGATGACATATTTATAGTACTTACATATGCATTCCCCAAAATTTTCAGATTTAGATAATTTAACAGATAATTTAGATAATTATATATATAATTATATATATATATATATATATATATATATATATATATATATATATATATATATATATATATATATATATATATATATTATTTCAACATAATTGAGTAATGAGTATTTTTTTTTGTTATTATTATTATGAAACTTTTTAGAATTGTACAAACAACTAAGTATAGTAAAAATTAAAAATAAAACTTATATTTTTTGCAGGCACTCTGTACATAAAATTGTTGGCAAAAAAAATAAATTCTTGGCTTTTTTGCCCTGTATAAATGGTTCCTATTATCGGATATCAACTAAAACATTCAGGTTCTTTGCCGAGCACTTTTGCAAAATTAAAATATAAATTTCGTATTTTATAAGATAATATATATTCTGACTAAACAAAAAGATAATCCCAAATGCGGCCCTGTTGCAGGCCTACACGTGGTAATGTTTACATTTTCCTGCATCGGTTAATGAATTTTACTATAACACGCGAGTGATGGCGTAATTTTTTGAGGTGCGAGTGATGGAGGGTTAATTCTTTCTCTCTCTCTCTCTCTAATTTGAGGGAATAGTTGTCAAAAATCTAAAAATACCCCAGAAAATGTCATAAATTAGAATTTGAGATTCTTTGCATTTAATTGGTAAGACCCACGTTTACGGTATTAAAATATAATATTTTAGTATATTTTTTAATATATTATTATAATATTTTTACGGTATATTAAAATTAATTTTCCCGAAGGTGTGAGTTTGATAATTACTTTATTTTTAATTAAGGTACCCACATATTTAGTAAATATGCATTGTTCTAATTTATTATTTAATAAAACTATAATGATTTTCACTTATTACTTAAAAATTAATTGGGATTTTGTTAATAAAAAGACCATATACAAATGTTTTGTTAATTGTTAGGGTTTTGTTTGAAAATAGTTCGTAAGATTCGATAAAAGACTGCTCACCAAACACACATTATAAATGTATGCATATTTTTTTCAAAGAGAATACGGTACTGAGAATTTGTTTCAAAAGTATATTTTATCCTTTTTGAAGTAAGCAATGTTTAAGCTAATTATTATTACGAAAATTTTGTGTTTGTTAGTCTTATTTTCGGCAAGTGTAGCTGAGCAAACCGAAGATTGTATATGCCACGATCACTATTATCCAGTGTGTGCATCAAACTGGCAGACGTATAGTAACGAATGTGAATTTAATTGCTTACGAAAATTACTAGGGGAAGATTTGACACTATTGTCATCTAGGATGACGTGCGAAGATTATCAGGATTATATAAATAAGAAACAGTAAAACTGTTTTATTATTATTTCAAGGTTTTAAATAAACGAAACGTCTGAATTTTGTAGTTTTACTTATTATGTATCTCAAAAAGCAAAGTAATATCTTAGATCCTAAAACTATGTATTGTAGGTACTTAAATGTCTGTTTTAGAAGTCTAACTAGCGGACCAACCCGACATCGAGTTTTGATGTAAGTTATGAATCCAGAAGAAGCTGTAGTTCAATTTCAAGAACTCTATGAAAGACCACGCCTGAACAAAGACTTATTATTGATAAAGTAATTGAAAAACTCAATGATACTACTTTATCCACCAAAATGATTTACATTGATGCTCCAGCTGGATGTGGTAAAACTTATATACAACGTATCCTAATACTTTACGCCAAGAGTAAATCACTGGTATGTCTCTCAACTGCATTTACTGGCATTGCAGCCAGTCTCATGGAGGGCGGAAAAACACTCCAAATTTTGTTCAAACTACCACTTCAGCTCAGCGGTTATGCAGTTTCTCCGTTGACAGTTGAATCGCCACACGCAAAGTATCTCAAAAAAGGAAATTTGATTATGATTGACAAAGCATGAACAACTCCAGGTGCAGCTTTGGGCGTAATTGATCGTCTTTTCAAAAATCTTTATAAAGGGCAACCCGAAGAAAATCATGCATTCGCCGGAAAGATTTTACCAATGTCAGGAGATTTCCGACAGACACTGCCCGTCATACCTAAAGCTGGATGTGCAAGAACTGTTAAAGGTTCGATAAAAAGAAGTCCTCTCTGGCGTAGAGTAGAAATGTCCACGCTTTCAAAAAACATGAGAGTGAACGAAGGTGAAGATCTCTTCACTTCATACCTCCTTTCCGTTGGCGATGGAATTTATGGAGAAAATATCAAACTCCCTTCCTTCATCAAAGGCGAAGGAGACGTTGTAGAATGTGTTTATGGAAATATTCAAAATTCAATTGCAGAAGGACTGCTAACAAAGCTTGAAATTCTCGCTCCAACTAATGAGGACTGTGCACAGCTTAATCAGTAAGTTCTTGATCTTCTGGACGGCGAAGAACGCGTGTACTTGAGCATTGATAAAGTCGTCAGTGATGACGACTATCATCTCAGTAGGAGATGTTCATTGACATCAATGAACATCTCCTACTTCCTACGGAATTCTTGAATAAAGTAGAAGGTTCAGGCTTGCCACGACACCGTCTTCCTCTTAAAGTAAATGCTGTCATTTTACTTATGAGAAATATGAACACAGCAAAAGGTCTAATAAATGGCACATGAAAAACAGTTTTTTTGTCAACGTAGCCCGGATCTGGCTATCTTCTTTGACCATCGTTGGAAAGGCCACGACTTGTGAATTTCCGTCTTTTTGCGTCTTCTAAAGGATTTTGATGATTTCTATATCTTTTCTGACCCTCTAGTTCGATTGTCCTTGGATGTGTTATTCTTTGCCAGATGCTTTCTTTTGCCAGATATCTCAAAGTCTTTTGGGATATCTTTTCGGTTAGTCCTGACAGTGCTGCACTTATAAATACATTCTGATTGAAGTTTTTTTTGTAAGGGCACAGAGTTGAAAAGGTTTTCAAAGAAAACGTGATATACTTTTGCCACCAAATGTCGAGTCAAATCTAAGATAACTCTGGCTCAAATCTGTTTCAGGTTGATCGATAGTTTTTCCAAGATATATTTGAAATTAAAATCCACAAGGAAAATAATTCCTGTAGCTGGCTGTATACCACGTATAACAAAAAGAGGTTAGTCTTTGTATGTGGGTATATTTTATTTTATAAAAACCCTTAAAAGGGCAACATTAAAAGCACAAACGTTTTCGGAACTACTGTTCCATCATCAGGTTAAAATACCTAAAATAAGTATAAACCATTTAATTACAGCAAACGTGGTTTAAAATTTTGACTAAGGTTAAAAAAAACCACAAAATGGTTTTTTGTAGTAACCTGTAAGTATAACCATTTTGTTTTTTTAACCTTAGTCAAAATTTTAAACCACGTTTGCTGTAATTAAATGGTTTATACTTATTTTAGGTATTTTAACCTGATGATGGAACAGTTGTTCCGAAAACGTTCGTGCTTTTAATGTTGCCCTTTTAAGGGATTTTATAAAATAAAATATACCCACATACAAAGACTAACCTCTTTTTATATTTGAAATTGGCAAACATATTCATTCTCGTCAGATTGAACCCAAAGTTTATAACCCCTATTGATGGATTTTAGAGGCATAAATTGTTTTAGACAACTACGACCCTTAAAACGAATCATAGATTCGTCTATGGATTGATGTTTTGAAAGGCCATATGAAGAACAGAACATTTTTCTGATAAAGTATCCAATAAAGAGCGAACTTTATACAACTTGTCATAATTTGGGTAGTCTCAACGAGGCATTACCGAATTATCTGCTAAATGCACGTTTCCCAGATGCCAAGCAAACCGATCTCTAGACATAGCTGAACTTATGTAGTGCTCTTGTACTTCCTCTCTAAATGACCAGATATCGACATAACTGGGCAAAATTTTGATTTCCATCAATATATTAATTGCAATGAAAATTTGAATTTCTTTAGCAGAAGTTGGTGTAAATGAAGAGTGTCCACCACGTTTCTGAAGAGCGTAGAGGTTTGTTTCGAAAACAACTATGTCAACTAGTGTTCCAAGGAACAAGTGTAAAAAAAAATCTACTGGCTTCTCCATATCATTTGGAATTTTAGTACCGGTTTCGTCAGTGAACTGCTTGTTATTAGTAACGCAAGATGCCGCTGAGTTAGTCCAGGCTGTTTTTTCAGCTAATTCTATATCCCTCAAAATGGAAGGATGACTATTGTCCTCGTCGTCTGGGAACGCTTCATCATCAGGGATATTTTGTGAATTGTTGTCTCTTGAATGTCAGACTGGCTGGTTATTTTCAAATATTATTGGCATATTCGCAATGTCAAGCAAACGCTCTTCGTCACTACTCTATTCATCTGACTCGCCATCTGAAGGAATGTTATCTTATAATGTGAATAGACCACCCGATGACATATTATTTAGCTCTCTGAATGGATATACTTTTTTTTCCGCTACAAAACCACCAAAATTGATTATACCAATAGCCCGGTTCAAAACACGAGTTATTAACAACTAATAACTGAATAACGAGAATATAAATGGCGATGGGCGATACATTTAAAGTAGGAGGAGCCTTATACGTCATATTCCGTGAGCGGTTTTAGTCAAATACCACTAAGAACGTAGCTAAAAATTTATTTTTATGTGGTTTCACAATGAAACCACTAGGAAACAAAGAGAAAAAATTCAAGAGATGTTTATTTATTTAAAAGTTATTGGTTTTTTTAATATAAAAATTAAATATAGAATAAAATCACTTTATTTAATTTTTAAAAAATATAATTTCAATTTTAAGTCTCTAGTACCGCCTGCTGTTCCACTTTTTTTTTTCACTTTTTCGATCGTTTAATAGAAACAAAGCAAAATTAGCAGTACGTCTTTATGTAATTGACATCAGCTACCTTTTAAAACCTTAAATAAACCTTAAACTTAAAATAATCTAAAATAACTGTATTGAATTTTTTCAGCTTATTTTCTTCATAGACTTATTGAATATATAAATACGACGATAATGATTGCGCTTCTGTATGATACTGAAGGTGATATTTTAGTTTTCAATTAAATAGGAGTTTACCACTTTTATTGATTTATTGAAGTAAAATGGTGTTAGTTTGTTAATTATGTTATTTTTATTAATTGATCCACGTATGTGTTAAGCATGTATTGTTCTATTTTATTAATGTATTAAATAACAATAATTTTTTCTGATTAATTAAAAATTAATTTTAATTTACCTATATAAATAGAAATACGGTTACAATTTTATTTAATAATTAGTAGTTAATATTGTCAAAACTGTCCGTGCCAAAGTTTTTTTTTTGAAAAGGCACATCACAATACCATTCTCAGTAATAATTATTTTAAAAGTGTACTCATCTAAGCAGAGAGCAATGGTTAAGCTTGTTCGTGGTGCCGTAATTTTGTGTTTATTCATCGTATTTGTGGCAAGGTTTGATGCTTCTGACCTCGTGTACGACCATAATATAATATGTGACTGCGACGATACTTACGCTCCAATCTGTACGGCAGACGGAGAGACATATAGAAACAAGTGTAAATGCATGTGCGCTATGGTAAAGAGTGAGGATGTAAAATGTGTTATATGGAAGAATGGTACCTGTCCAGAACCGTCCCCAACCCCAGCTGACGATTTTGTTTTATTTTAATAATATGACAAGATTATACTCCAGACGAGTATAGTCTCCGGAGTGTCAACTAGTCAACTGCTCATAACGAGTATACTCGCGTTCGTGGGTAAGGATTAAAATGTAAATAAACAACGTAAAATACAGATCAGTTTACCGACCATCTCATGATTCTTATAAGTTTTTACCTTAATATAGATAAAGAAATTTTACTGCAACCAATAAAAAAAGGAAAAAGGTATGAACTAAAGGTGTTGCGAAGCCACACAGAAAGCATGATCCAAACCAGAATCGAAAAGAATTTCAACTGTACTTCCAACTAGCATAGGCGGTGAAGTTAATAAAGAAGGAAAAGAAAGGCAAAAATAAAAACTCGTACAATGGGAATTGTAAAAGAAAATAAGAAAATAGACACAGTAACTATAAACATAATGTAGATATAAAACAAAAAATTAACCAATTGCATCAGTCTATTCGTAAAAAAATCAATAATTTTACATCAAAGCTCTTATACAGATTTTGTAGCGTCTAAAAGGTATATAAGGGAAAGCTGATGAAAAATCCATGAAGATGTATAGCTGGTTATGCTTTGTTTTTTTAAAAGTTTAAAAAATTGATATTAAAAATTTATATATATTTATATTTTTGCCTATAAAACGGGTCTTATATATTCTAGAGAAAAATGCTTTAAATAAAAGTTTAAGATCATAAAAAGGTTTTGTCATCTTCAACTTTTACTATGATATTTTATGATATTTTAAGGGGTTTTTTTCCAGAAACGAACATTAGTTTTTAAAATATAAAATAATAAAAACGTAATTACTTATACTTAAAGTTATCTATAAATCTTTAGACTTTTTTTAGTGTAGAATAGTCATTAAGTCAAGTTTCCCCGCAACACCCACCAGTCTGGAGTCTGGCTGTTTAAATCATCGAGCAAAAAGACAAAAGAGGGAATGTAAAGATAGTGGGGGCAAAAATATTGTTAGACAGGAAATGCCATCTTGAGAGGCCACATTAAACAAGGAAATAGAGACTCTTTCCTTGTTTAAGAAATCAAATTTAGTTGGGTTATGTTATTGTTGATGTTATTTTTTGTCCCAACTGTCACATGAAAGATTATTTGTATTTTCTATTGAAGTTTTTTAACAATTGTTTCACATTTTAGACTATTATTGTTATTATTTAATTAAAACTTTATTATGTTCTAGTGTTAAAAAAGTGTATTAGGTATTAATATTATGTATGTAATATAACAAATAAATAGATAAATTAGAACCCCTACACCACTGTATGATTATTGTAAAGTGTCATGAAATTTAAATTTGGCGCATTCGCTCTCCGGATATGTCTGCCATCAGAGGCCACTTTTTTGGTCTCCTTTTCATAACGATTAGATTCCCTCTTTTGTCTTTTTGCTCGATGGTTTAAATATTTTTCACACCACGACAGTAGCAGAGAATAACCGAACACACAGTTTCTGACAGTAGTAAATTATCAATTCACGTATTAAGGTACTCGCTCGCCGAAATCGGGTATTCCCAAACCGGTGTTTTCATATATTTTATACAAGAAAGTGTATTTGAAATTGTATAGTAACGTACGGCAGCGTAAGGCCTTTCTACTCTAAAAGTTTTAATAATAAGCCGTTTAATAATAATTCGTTAAAGTGTTTTTATTTCTCTGGAGCTGTATTTGCTTAACCCAAGAATCTTCATCATTCAACGGTCACTGTAAAGAACCCAACCTATGGATAAAAAATCCATCAAAAGTCCTTTGAAGTAAGGCTTGGAATCGAAAGAATTTCAACTCTCGTAGTGTAGTTAGCTAGTTACAAGGCTCCCTACAGGTTTTTTTATTAAAATACATAAACAATTGTCTAAGATAATTGCAAAAAAACCCTTATTTGCAGTAATTTATGAATGGTATTACCTTTGTTTTTGGCATAACAGCATGTTATTCACTACCTACTCAATTAATGACGTATTAAAGGGTGCCTAATTTTAAACAGATCAATCAAATAATTTATAAGTAGAAAGAAAAAGGAAAGACAGTTAAGATTTGATTTCACATATAGTGCGTCTGTGTATCCGCTTATGCGTATTTCACCCTAAAAGGGATCTTCGGAGCGCTATTGGCAAACGCACTGAACGTGAAAATAATCTTTCCTTACATATTAGACGCAACTATAAAGTGGCTTCGTAATAGCGACATCTGATAAATAAATCCCTAAACTAATTTTCGAAATCAATGGAAAGATTATTTTCACGTTCAGAGCGTTTGTGAATAGCCGCTCCCAAGATCCCTTTTAGGGTGAAATACGTATAAGTGGATACACAGACGCAGTGTACGGGAAATCAAATCTTAACTGTCTTTTCTTTTTATTCCGATTTACTCTTTATGAGTACGAGAAACCAATTCGCTAAGAATTTTTGCTTAGTTAAGGAGATATATGTTGTAGAATGCAGTTTTAGATTCCCCATGTCTCTAATAACATCTTTATCAATATCTGTTTTGCCTTGCAATTCTTAGAAGACACAGATTAAAGCAGAAATCTGAATTGGTTTCAAAAATTAGTTTACGGATTAATTTATAAGTGATTCAATTTGTTTATCACAGAGAGAGAAAGTACAACTGTAGTTGTCTAAACAGTCACACGATAAGTATCCTGTACTTCGCAATACAACGTGTGATCAAATTATTAGAGCCAGCCCATAAAATTTTACCTTGTAATAATAATACAGTATGAAATTGAGCTACAAAACATATTTTTGTGCTCAATTCTGCTTTAGTGTGATTTAGAACCTTATAAAGTTCACAAACATTAAAAAAGACAGAAGTAATTACATGAATATACTTAAAATTATGCCTTAACCCTAATGCTTGGTAGTGTCACCCTTTGCAGCAATGACTGCCTGGCGCCTTCTTGGCATACTTTCTATGCATTTCTGGGAAATTTTATTGAATTGTTTTAATCCTGTTCCATACTGATATTAAAAACTTGATTAATTGATGCTTTGTGGTTATAATTTCATTAGAAATATCTTTCTTCGTGAGCTTCCAAAGATTTTCTATTGGATTCAGATCAGGCGAATTACCAGGCCACTCGAGCACCTTTATCTCGTTGTCAGCAAGGAATTTTGTAACAGCTTTTGCCTTGTGATAAGGCGTTGTCATGCATAAACGTAAATCTCTTATTTCGGAACCACTCCTGGACCTGGAGAAGCATTTGTGTTTAAAGTACTCTCAAGTACTGATCCTGCTGCATTGTTTCTTTGACAATTTAAAGTTTACCAGTTCCTTGACTGCTTATGATAGACCATACCATGATACTCAGGGGGTGCTTTACAGTCCTTACAATACAATCCGCTTAGTATTTTTCCCTGGCTCATCTCCTTACAAATTCAGCTCTATTCATAAGGATCTGCGCGGTAGATTCGTCCGAAAAACAAACTTGAAAAATTATTATTATTTTAGAATCGTGGACAAGTTGATCAACTGTAAACCACATAAAAGAAAAACAATGTTAAGTAATGTTATTGACCTAATTCCAATTACGACTGGTCCAATCTTTATGATTTTTAGCAAATTGAAGCCTTATTTTCTTCATGGCTATTCAGGGCTTCATGGCTTCATGTTAGTAGCGGCTTTTTGCTGGGTGACAGGTTAAAAATCCCATATCCTGTATTCGCCGACGAGCTGTTATTGGTGAAATGTTGATGCCAGACTCCTACATCCTTCTCGTTAAAATCCTTCAAGGTTGTTTTCTGTTTACCAAGACAATATTTTGAATTTTTGTTACATCCCGTGGTGTTGTAATTTTTTTTCGACCACATTTTTGTTTGCGCCTTGGAGTCAAATCAAAATTTTTGTTAAGTTTTTCTTTATACGGTCCACAGTTGCATTTGAAACTTTAGAAACGGATGATATTTTTCTGTTAGAGTAATTAGTGTTCAATAATAAAGTTTTTATTTCCGCTGTTTACTTGGTGAGATGTCTTTGGCTTTTCTCATGATATTCGTGTCCCACTGGTGTAACCAATCAATCAATCAATTAATATTCTTTATTTCATCTGACTTTTACAAGTATTGAAATGCGTCAAATACAATCTAAGATCAGTAAAAACTATAAGTACATAAAAACAGTTAACATAAAAGCATATAAATTATACACAAAAGCATACAAATTGTTAAAAATATGCCTGCAAGTATTCCTCTAACGAATAGAAAGTGTTTACCAAAAGTAAGTTCTCTGTTCTCTTAAATACATAAATATTTGACCCTTTAACATAATTAGGCACTTTATTATACAAACAAACGTATGTTGGGTAAAGACCCTTGCCCACAACAGTCAAGTGACTGTTTTGGGCAAGGGTCATTTGAATGGGCAATTTGAAAATTGTAGGCACTCAGGAAGAAAGCTTAATTTCTGCAAATAAAATTGCATCTATGTGACTTCACATAAACAACAGAACTGAAAATATACAACGAAATTACAGTTAAAATATTTAATTATTTAAAAACTGGTCTACAGGAATCCAAGCGCCTTCTAAACGTCGTGGTATGAATAATTTTTTTTAAGAACAAGCACCTCATTAATTCGCGAGCAATTTTCCCAATAAACTAAGCAATATTGCAAAATTGCCTGTACATAAGCAAAATAGTAAAGTTTTAAAATTCCTAAGTTGCCATAGAACATAACAGTGCACAGACAATCTTCCCATTACATAATTAACGTGAGAGCTCCAAGACAAATTAGAATCGTGGAGTGACTATTTCCCACTGACCCATTGTCAAGTTTTACTAATGGACTTATCTGCATAGTAGAAGGTGAAAAGGTTACCATATTGGTCTTTGATCCATTTAAGATTAGGGCATTATTTAAACAGTGATGAGTCATACTTTTTACAAGACAGTTTGCTTTTTGTACTACATGAAAAAAATTATTGGAATTTAGTGCAACTGTGGTATCGTCAGCAAATTGAATGACATAACAGCCTGATTGCTGTTTCACGTTTTCTACTCGAACACTTATTGCATCAGAAAAATTATCTAATGGATTCCGAACGAAACATGTTGAGCTATCGTTTATCAGTTGATTTAAATCTTTGACGAAAATCAAAAATAAAAGAGGGCCAATAATACTTCCCTGTGGAACTCCGGAGAGGATACTTTCTTCTGAAGCAAATATTATATTCCCATTCACATTGACCTTTATTTTTTAAAACCTTTTGAAACCTTGGTTCCACTTTAACGCAGTTCCTCTAACACCATTATGATAAAGATTTTCCAGCAGTATTGGATGATTTACAATTTCAAAAGCTCGCGCTAAGTCAAAAAACAAACAGATAACTTTACCCTTATCAAAGTTCGATAAAATATAATTGCACAGCGCTAGTAATGTATCTTGCACACTTATACCTTCACGGAAACCAAATTGAAACTTTTCTTAAATGTTGTGCTTGTTAATATACGAGAGGAGACGAGTATGAAATGCCATCTCATATATTTTTGAAAACACAGATGAAAGTGATAGGCCTCGATAGTTATCAAATTTTTCTTTGTCACCTTTTTTATGTATAGGCACAACTAAAGCAGTATATGTTATGAGATACATGTGTTAACATAGAATACGGGATCTCATCCAGTCCGCGAAGTTCGAGTAACGAACATAAAATGTTTGCTAAATTCACAAAAAATAGTATATGATTGTCAGAATATCACTAGAGAGCAACGGAAACTATTTATTATAACTTTACTAGTTTCTTACTTAACAAATCGATGTGAAAGAACCATTTCAGGTTGCTGTCTAAAAAAAATAACAACAATTTTACAGTAACATGTTAAAATGTTTTAAACTGATATATTTATATGAATTCTGGGTCTTCGTTAATCTACAAAATGAAAGATATTATAATGAAGTTTTTTCTAGTTGCATAACTATGCACATAACTCAGTTTATAAAAATGTTTTTTAAAGCACCTATTTTTAACACATAACAGACATTCAAAAATAGCGATGGTTCATGAAGAATGAAGATGAATTAATGCAGAGCTGGATGAATTACTGCAGAGCGCAGATATCATTAGATTTGTAAAGTCACAAAGACTAAACTGGCTTGGCCACTTAAAAAGAATGCCAGATAATTGAGCGGTACAAGTAATGCAGAGATTAGCAAGTAATGCAATAAAAGCCGAATAGAGGATATAGAGGAAGATCTTCAAACCATGAACATCAGGCAGTTGTGAAGCAAAGTATTTAACACGGTATTCAACATTTTACCCATCAAATTTTTTAAGCCTTTGCGAAGTGGATATTTGTATAAAGAGACATATTATGTAAGCATATATCTAAATTATTTTTCTATTTTATAATAGAGGGAAAGTAAATTTAAGAAGAAGATAATAGATGACTCAGCCAGTATTGAGTTACTTTAAAATCTCATAACTTGCAGTCGTTATCATTGATAACCGATATTATTGTCGAACTTGTGTTTTTATACAAGCCTTCTGTCTTGCCGGTATAAAGTCGTCTGAAGTCGATATTTATTGTGTTTTGCGTTTGAACTAACTTGTGCCCTCTTTTCGTATGATTATATTGTTTGGTAAGTAAATTTTGCATATAATAATCGGTGGGTAAAAGTAATGAGTATATTTTTTATTTTACTAAATTTAAAAATAAATAAATCTAAACTACCATTGAATTATAAATTAGATTTTTCTTTATTGTAATCTATTTTGTTTTTATTTCAGTAAAACTGCTTGGAAATGAGTGACAGTTAATCAAAATACGCAAATCTACTACTATTTACCTATACAAAAAGAGTGCGTATATTATTAGTATATGTATGAAAACAAAAATAAATATTTCGCTTGAACCCCCAGGAAAAGTAAAAGTTTTACGCTACTAAAAATATATTTTTTATTCAATTATAACCAAAACAAAACATTTAAAAAAAATTCGATCATTTTTTGACCATAATTTCAATTGTAATTTCAAGCTGTAATAATGGGTTCGAGCGATCTTGACTACGTCACACTCCTGGGTCAGCTGTCATTGCCATTGTCAGCCTGTATTGAGTCACATATTGCCACGCTCGCTATGTTGCCACTGTTGCCAGACTATTTATTATCCTTTTATAAAGTGTTATAAGTTAATCAAATGGAAACAGACAGGAAACAGACAGGAAACAGACAGACGAAATTAATATATTATGCAACTCAATTATATACCCTTTTGTAAAAAAAACAATGGGAAAATGAGCTGAATCTTTTAAGCTGACGCTTAAAAACATTTATAATAACTTTAATATTTTTAATGCCAAACGCTTGTAAGTAGACTTAATAAAAAACTGATAAACAAACATATATTTCAAAAATAAAAAAAATTGTGACTAATAGGAATCAAGATAACACTACTTTTTTCCTTAAAATCATATTTCCATTGCTTATTAAAATTTAGAGCTAAAAGTGGATAGATTTTACAGATTCTAAATAATGATTAAATTTAAATGATCCAAGCTATAAATGGCATATACTGTGAAGAAGTAAAAAGTATAACCTGTGAAAATTATGATACTCGTAAAATACTGCCACGAAAAAGTGGGGGAGTGAACTGCAAAAATATTATTTATACTTATTACTAACCTTTAGAAATAATATTAACTTCATTTAATGCAATTACAATAAAATGATTTATTCAGTAGCCATTTTAAACTTACTATACTGAGCCTCTAAAGGTTAGAATAATAAAATTTAACGCAGCTCTGCATGCAAGATTAGGCCTCTTTAAACAATCGAAAAAAGTTAAAAACAGGTTTTGTCTCAAAGAATCAATTGCTATTACAAAATATCTCTAGAGTGACTGTTTGGACAAGTATAGTTGTTTAAGTACTCGCTCTCAGGGATAAACATATTGAAAAACTGTTAAACTATTTAGTCGATCTGTTTAAAATTTGGCAAGCTTTAATAACTTATAAATTGCCACAATTTTTAGTAATTACATTAAGTATAGGTCATTATGCAAAAAAAAAGTTATTCATATTTATAATTTACTACAAAAACAAGTTTTTTAAAATTATCTTGGACAATTGTCCTTTTGAAACTCAAAATAAAGAACTTTTTATGACCTATAATTTTTATTTAAACCGTTTTTCTTTAGAATGTATCACAAACATTTTTACATACATCTTTACGGATTTTTCATCCGTTATTCCTCATATACCTTTTAGAACCTTCAAATATCTGTATTAGATTTTTGCAGCTTATTTTCTTCCTTGACTAAAGTAATATAAGAATACGACGATAAAGATTGCTTCTCAGTATAAAACAAAAAGTGATATCAGCTTTCAATTAAACAGGTGTTTACGACTTTTTTTATTTATTTATTGAATTAAAATATAATAAAACTAATATCCTTGCATGATTAGCTTGTTAATTATGTTATTTTAATTAAGTGATCCACGTGAGTGTTAAACATGTATTGTTCTATTTTAATGTTTTTATTCAAAAACAATAATTTTTCCTGATTACTTAAAAATTAGTTTAAATTTGACTATATAAATAGAAATACCGTTTCGAAAAATTTATTTAATAATCAGTAGTTCGTTTAATGTTGTTAAAACTGTCCGTACGAAAAGTTCATTTTACTTGAAAAGGCACAACACAATATCATTCTGAGTATTAATTTCAAAAGTGTACATAGTCTAAGTAGAGAGCAATATTTAAGCTTGTTCATATTACCGCATTTTCTTGTTTTTTAATATTGTTTACGGCTACTAAGTCTACTGACGTCGTGTACCCACATACATGCCAATGTGACGATACTTACGATCCAGTCTGTACGGTAAGCGGGGTGACATATGGCAACAAATGTAAATGCAACTGCGCTATGTTAAATAGTAAAAAGGTGGAATGTGTTATATGGCAGAAAGGTGCTTGCCCAGGTGCCTCCCAATTTGACGATTTTGTTTTATTTTAATAATATAGCAAGATACTCAATAAAATAACAAGTTATGTTTTTGTTTATTTTTTTTTCAGACTGTGTCCAGACTAACGGACTTATAATAACTCGAGAATATTTTAAACATTTTACCGAAATCCGATGTGCAAATTGTGGTGAATTTTGCAATATAGAAATTGGCCGAGAAAAAATGTATAGAACAACACTTTATAATAGCGCTTATACTATACAGAGCAGTAGGAGATGCAGAAAGGCTAGTAAACATTCAGACCATTTTAAGCCGATAATTATAATTTAAAAGAAATTACACAACAAACAATCAAAAAAGAAAAAAAAGTATACGGATGTTGCGATGGAAAGATTTACAATTGAACTGACGGGGAAGTTAATACAGAAGAAAAAGAAAGACAAAGATAAGGACTGGTTTGATAGGAATTGTAAAAGAAAATTAAGAAAGAGGCACAGTAAATATAGGTATAAACCTGACAGACAAAAATATGAAAGTTCTATAAAAAAATGCGTTTATCGAATATGCAATAAAAAATAATTAAAAGTGATGGAAAATAAATTGGGTGGTAATCAAAGATCGTCTGATTAAAAACGATATTAACCCTGCGGTGCACAGGTGATAATTTGATACACGAAGGAACGGGTTGGGTCTGAGAAGCCCAAAAATTAAACGAAGAATTTTTTATGTTTAATTTTGTAACAACAGGTTTGTGTTGCATATATTAGAACTACTACTAAAGACAACTTACATGTAAATGTACATGTACAACACCTTGTATATAACTCATTCAGTCATTTTATCAATGCATATGTGACAAACAGGTAAGGTATGTTCTAAGCAAATAAATAAATTTTTTAAAGTAGTGACACATGTAGCGAGTTTTACGATCTTTACAAAAAGCACAACGCCCCCTTTTATTTTGCAATTCCGCAGGTGCTTCTACTGGTCCAACACCACTGAGTTTAGCAGCAAGCTCTCTTATATCTCGTGTCAAATGCGGAGATTAAGCTCTTGCTTTTATATTGTCCATCACTAACTGAAGACCTAGTTCTTTTAAAAAAAATCTTCTTCTTTTGCTTGCTTTTAAATCCGGTGTGTTACTTCTCTGTATCACAAATGCATTTATTGCAGCAACATCAAGCAATGCATAAAAGATGACCATGGGCCAGCGTTTTGAATTTCTTGCGACAGTATAGGAACCTCGAAGTTGGTCAACGGTGTCCACACCACCTTTCGTAGAGTTATAGAACATTATTGCTTCAGGTTTACTTTCGTCACCCGTTGTCGGATCGATTTGGTCATCATGGTGTAGGGTTGACAAAAAAACAACATGTTTTTTTGGTTTTGGTATATAAGACAATATTGTCATATCTTTGGTAAATCCAAACATAGTTGATTTTGGCGGTCTATTGTTCATTAAAAATTCGGTTAGGATATGCCTTTTGTTTTTCCGTAGTTTGCCTACAATTGTTAGACTATGATTTGTCAGTAAGTTTTGTGCGAGTTCAATTGATGTAAACCAATTGTCCATTGTGACATTCCGGTTGGATCTAAGGATTGGTTTCCAAAGCCGCTCAACCACATCGTTGACTGCAGAACTGATAGAATATGGACCTGGTGGTTGTGTACCGGCATATATTTCTAATTGATAAGTATAGAACGTGCGAGAATACACCAAGGAAAATACCTTCAGACCGTATCGTGCCGGTTTTTTTGGAAGGTACATTCTAAAACTACAGCGACCTCTAAAGCCTAAAAGCATCTCATCGATAGTGACATATTGGCCAATGGTATAATATTTTTGTAAATGTTCAACTACATCCTCGAATACGACTCTAACTGCTGCAAGTTTGTCTACTTGTGTCCGTTCATCCCTTGTACGAATATCATCTAGGCGTAAGCACTTCATAAGAAATCGAAATCTGCGGAGAGCCATCGTTGCCGGAAATATGTGAGTGCCCGTACCATTTCTTTCCCAAAACTCAAAAATTGAAGTTCTACCTCCACAGTAAACTTCAGCTAAGTAAAGCAGACCAATCAGAGCTTTTAGTTCACATATATTTGTTATCCTCGCATCGGAACTGCCTTTATATCTTACGGACACACGCTCGATATATACATTAGTACATTCAACAATATGTTTTATAATTTTGTCATTAAAAAAACAGTTCCAAGCATTCTTTTTCAGTTTTGCAACTTTTCGCTTCACGAATAACTCCAGGAAGTTTTGTTATGATATTTTCTCTAGTCTAGTTCTAACATTTCGTAATCCGCATATCTTATTCCATTTCATTCCATCTTTGGTATTGTAATAAAGGTGTTGGTTTGACTTTTACGTACGTTTATTTCGGTGTCTGATAAATCCAATTCAGACTCGGAGTTATGATTAGCATCTTTATGTTCTAAGTTGCCAACTATAGACTCATCGGAATCTGGATCTTCATAAGTTTCTTCCTCGTCGGTTGCAACTTCCTCGTAGAGACGTTGCAAATGTTTTGCCTCTCTCTTGTAAGAATACATTGTTTTGCTAAACTCTAAAAACAATACACTGCAAATTTTGTTTTGTACTTTCATAAAAAAAACTTACATTAAGGAATGGGTTGGATCTGAGAGAACGAAAACAGATATATCATCGACACTATTGCTTCAATGCGCATTCGTAACTGAGGAATTATAGCCAGCTATGCCGACGAAAGGTACCTAGACCGCCAGCATCGTACTTAGACTCGCTGACCAAATAGAGATATTAGAAGAACTGAATGGGCCTGACAGACCCAACCCGTGCACCGCAGGGTTAATTAGAAACCGAAAATTAGTTAAAATGATTAAAACGCTAAAAATAAATTTTTATTTTAAAGTGGGGAAGGAATAATAACAAGGGATAAAGCCCCAACTTTAAAAAGATCGATAACATATTTTGATGAGAAACATAATACACAGATGGCGGTTAAATAAAAAAAAATGAATGAAATACCATGCAAAAAGGGCTACATTATCAATAATGTTAGGCAGATGCTATATGAATATCTCAATAACAAATTATAGAACTATGGAAGACTTCTGTACAAATTGAAAAAGTTGACAAGAATGTATAGTAGAACAACAGGGTAAAATAGCCTTCCTAAATACTTCAGATAAGATTTTGTTACTAGTAGTAGTAATGAGATAGTAGATAAATACCAAATGGTTTAAAAAAAAGATACACAATTTATCAGATTTTTGCAGTTAAATAGCTAATAAAAAATAGTTAGGAAAGTTAGTTAGCTAGCTTAGAAAGAAAGACTAGATATTCTTTCTGTGGATTTTAAGCAGTTGTATTAAAGCTTTATTTAAATTTTGAATATTCAAAAGAATCAAATTCGTCTCTGTTTGATTTTCATAATATCGTTGCTGTGTAAAAAAAATCAAATTTTTATATATTTTGTATCAAAAAATTCCTTTTTTTGTTTAGGTTTATATTTAACCGTCATAAAATTTGTTCAAAAATAAGTTCAAATGGCGATGGGACAGTTAGAATAACGATTGCGTCGCCACTTTGCTTAGCAGAAGACAGATTTATTGCTCAATACGCCAGTCGCTTTTTAAACTTTAAGGAAAATGAATACACGTCATGTAAGTAAAATTGAAATATCTCACAATATTTTCGTTCCCCATTATCCTAGATTGAATTATTGATACATAATCCTGCAAAATGCATGTTTTTCGATAAACTGTTTCCCAGAAAATAAGTTGACTGTCAAGTAAAACGGAATTAAGTGTTAATGATTTAGTTATAATGATTATTTTTTTTTTATTTAAACATAGAGCTCACATCAACCACCAAGGGTTATTAGTGGGGGGATATACACAGTAGTACAGTTTGATAAATTAAAGTTTATTATAAATGTTTATGTCTTTTAGAAACTGCAATAAATCCGAGATATTTGTCGTAAGCGCACTTCTCAGGTTTCCACTAATTCCTCGGCATGTTCTCTGAGGTTGGAACTGCGGACAGTCGATTATCAGATGCTTCACGGTGAGTTGAGTAGAGCAGTAAGTACAAATCGAAGCTGGTTCTTTATTTAGAAGGTGTTGGTATGTTAGTATTGTGTGGCCGATTCGAAGATGATTTACGATTACTTGATCTCTTCTTTTTCCTTATTGTGGTAGGCTGGTGTCTACTCGAGGCTTTATTGTTTTCAATTTGGAGTCTGTTGCGTCCCAGGTTGCTTGCCATAAATTTATTACATGATTCATGAACTGTCGTTTATGGTCGGTGTAGGGATATTTAGTAATTTCTGGAAAATTTTCATTTTTGATGGATTTTAATGCCAATTGATCAACTTCCTCGTTGCCTTTAATGCCAATGTCTGAAGGTATCCAGATAAATGTAACCTTTTTATTTATATGGTGTAGTGCATTAAGTTCATTTCTTATATTTTGTGCAATAGGATGGCTAGGGAAAAGTTGATTAAATCCATGAATTGCGCTGAGTAAATCTGTGATGATTAAAATATTATTTTCAGTAGTTGAAGAGGAGTTCTTGACAGCTTCTAATATCGCTGTGGTTTCTCCGGTGTAAATGCTGCAGTGCTGTGGAATTCTAATGGCATATTTGTAATTTTTATTTGTGAAGGCTGCGGCTTGACTATTTTCAGTTTTTGATGCATCTGTGTATATTATGTGGTGATTTGGATACTTCTCCATAATTTCTTTGAATGCATTAATGATAAGGTTAGGTATTTGTGATATTTTTTGAGTACTGTGTTAAAGTTAAATAGGTAATAGGTAAGGGGGTAAGCCATGGAGGGAAGTCTAATTTTGTGGTTATGGATAATTTGAATTCATTGCAATTGAATCCTTTTTGATTGATGGTTTTGAGTTTGCCTTTATATTGTTTGTTTCTATACAAATGGAATGTAGGCGCGTTAATAATCTCAGAATGTAATGGGTGCTTTTTGTTGGAAGACATTCTTGCTGCATAATTTAAACTAAGTAGATGTCGTCTTAGATGTAGAGAGGGTTCTCTTGATATTACCTGTACGCTACTTACAGGACTGGTTCTGAAAGCACCGACTGCTAATCTTAGAGCTGTTTTAAAGTAGCTACTCCACCACTAGCATGCATTCTATTACTGTTTTTTAGAAATGGCACGTAATTTCTAAGTGTTATAGAATTGTTTTTAAAGTGAGATTCTTCCAGACAAATTACAATGGGGAGAAATTGTTTATAAGAAGTTTTAATTGCTCAAGGTGGGTGTAGAATCCGTTTAGGTTCCATTGAATATTATCCTGACTAATTGTCTTGTTGTCAGATTCTTCTATAGATGAATAATAATTTGAGGATAATGTTTTCTTAATAGTTGTAATTGTTCTTTTTGAAGAGGGATTTTGAATATTTTAGTAAATAAAAGTGAGGATGTCAATAATTTCGGATATTTCATTGGTGTAATCTTTTGCTATAAGTTCAGGGTTTTTAGAGTTAGTGGCATTTTGTAAAAATGGGCATATTTATGAATAACCTATAGGAAAGTTAGGAAAGGAAAGGATAAGTTTTCTAATGGATTGATGTAGATTTGCCGCCGAAAACTCAGAACATGGTTATATTCTGTCTCAGAGATACCCACTCGAAGAAATGTCATTTTTGATATGGCTATAATTCCCATTTTCTTGAGTTCGTCTTCTATAACTTCGTTTGGAATGGTTGGACCAACATTCGAGATGACTAATCTTAATGCTGAAGTTATTAATCTGCGGACTTCTACTTGCACGTTGCTAATTTTAACGTGTTTATGTGAATCAATGAGTTGGTCTACTATTCTTTTAGAAGATAAATAAATGCAAATGCGATTGTTTGTAATTTTCGAGGCAAAAACTATATTCTTTGGAAGGACAAGTGATCCAATGGCAACTAAATAATCATGAATTTTAATTCCTTCTATGGCAGATAGTACAATAGCTTGGTCTTTTGCTGGATATTTGAATGTAGTTAGTATGTTTGAGTATGTAAACGGTGTGGTGTTTTGTGAAGGATTATTTTCCTTTGGATTCATTTTTAGTTAATAATTTTTGTCTTTAAATTTATTTATCATAGTCAATTTTTTACCTGTACCAATCCGGCTCTGTATAATCAGCAGACTTTTAAATAAAAGTCGCTCTGGGAACCGGTCGGAGCGGCCTTTGTAATAATTTTGTTGACTTTCAGAATATATTGTATTTTGTATTATTAAAAATATTAATTGTACTCACTGCAATTTCAGGCCAATCGATGAAAAGCACTGTATATTTTCTAGTAAACACTTTTATTATATCTATTTTTGTTCACTTTAATCTATTAGATTTAAACGATATTATCGGAGCTAACCTAAATGTGGTTTGTTAAACCAAGGTCAGAGCCGAATCCTTTATTAATTTTAAAACAGAATTTTATGCTCCTTTTGAAAAGTATACCGATTTATTCTCTACTAATGCAGTAGCGTAGACGGTTTGTTGACATGATTGTATCAATAACTTATTCGTCTTTATAGGGTAAAATTTTGAAATCGATTATATTACATTATTATTAGGTACATGCATAGACTAGTAGCTGAGTGAAGTGTACCTTGAATTGATACCGCAGTCTTCACTATTATTCAACTTTGGCCATAACTTGCAAATATAGCGCCTCTGTAGTGTCTCTGAGTTTGTTTAATGTGTGGTAATAAATTAGTGAAAAATGGGTGAAAAAATACGACATCGGCAAAATTTTTTTTTTTAATTCTGTCACCTTAAACCTTAAGCCAGCAGAATCGCTCCCATTAAGGGTGGTTTAGTAGTGAAAAAGTAATAATGTGGTAATAAATTAGTAAAAAATAGGTGAAAAAATATGCCATCGACAAAAAGTTTTGTTTTCGAATTCTGCTAGCTTGAACCTTAATCCAGTAGCATCGCTCCCCTTAAGAGTGGCTTGGTGGTGCAAAGTTATTAGGGTGGTAATAAATTAGTGAAAATAGGTGAAAAAATATTAGGTAGGTTAAATTGGATTCTGCTCATTTGCCTCCGCTAGCAAAGGGTCCTCAAACCATCAGACATCTCAGCGGCGGCTGTTATAGATTCTAATAAACTCTAAAAGGTAAAACTACCTATTAACGGCCTATACAAATTCGTGATGTAAATCAGCCGGATAGATAAAGAGAGAGAGGTAGGAATAAGTATAAAGAAAAGAAAGTTGGAATACTTGGGTCACGTTATGAGACATAATAAATATAGAGTACTACAACTGATCGTCCAAGGGAAAATAGACAGCAGAAGGGGTCCAGGGAGGAGAAGACACTCGTGGCTCCAAAACTTGCGGCAATGGTTCGGATTGTCATCTGCTGAACTATTCAGATCTGCCGCAAACAAAGTCAGAATAGCCATGTTGATTGCCAACGTTCGGAACGGACAAGGCACATGAAGAAGAAGAAGAAAATCTGCCCTATTAAAAAAATTGAAGTTCTTTTGTAAATACGTTTAAGTTGGTTAAACTTAATACTTCGGCGCGTGTGTATCCTAGCAAGAAATTTGTTCCGCCATTTTTTATGTATGAATAGTTCTAGTTCTGAAATGTTCTAGCTTTTGTTTTAGTCAATACAATTTAATCAGATTAGATTAGATTAAGAGAGGTGGCCTTTCGGCCTATTCCACTGCGACCTTTTTAGATCTATTGTGGTTCTCTAGTCCTAGATAACATTCTCTAGCCTGACCCTTTTTATAAGTCTAGTAGATTCGAGACTGTACCTTCCATATAGCTATTTGCCGGTGGATTTTCTTCTCCTAATGCAATGAACCGCACATTTGCCAGACTGTCACACTGTCATAAAATGAGCTCTGAGTTAATCTCTCTTTTTAGTTGTTTATAGCACTTAATATTACTGTATATAGCACTAAAATTTTCAATGCCTTCCCTTTTGTTTAAGGTGTTTTGTGTAGTTTTATTTAAACACATTTCTAGAAACAGTCTTTTGTTGTAATTTCTTTCCCTTCTCAATATTTCTGCTTGATCATAGTTAGACGTGTGGCCCATCGTAATAGAATGTTCACTTAATGCACAGGCTTGTACTTTATTCAGATTAATGTCACTCTTGTGCGATGTTAATCTTCCGGACAAATTTCTGGACGTTTCTCCAATATATATAATAGAATATAATATACATAAACATAGACACTTCCTCTGTCAAACTAACCTAAAATAAATATAAAAAATAGAAGAGACATGGAAACCATAGTAATAAGTTTTGACTGAAAGAAAAAGAAAATCAAATAATATAATCTCAAATGTTAAGTAATTCTGCTAATTCTATAGTACAATCCTCACTCACTTATCCTGTTGAGGATACAACAACTTACTACCTAATGTAGTTTTTTGTTTTAATTTTTAGTATGTTTTTAGAAAGAGTTAAATAAACTCGAAAGCTTAACGAACCTTAAAAAGTTTTACTTAAAGGCCAGTATTTGACAATCCCAAAATATCCATATATATATATATATATATATATATATATATATATATATATATACATATATTAAACTTACGGCTAAGACTAATACTATCACAGGAATTAATATTAAAGTTATCAGTCTTCCGGGTTGAACCGCGTTGATTATCATTGAGCCGAGCTTTCGACATTCTCTTTGATGTCTTCTTCAGGCCTTCAGAGGTCTCAGACTCCATAGTCCCCAGACACTACTACATTGATCACTAGTCAAGGCATTACTTGTAAGTAATGTAATTACTTGTAAGAAACTTACCTGTCAAATTCAACCTGTTGAAATCAATAAGAATTCACAAAAAAAAAACAAAATATTGTAATGTGACCAATATGTGTGTCCGAACGGTACAGAAGCTGAACAGATACTGGTCTAAATTACAACCCGTTCTTCTATAATGTTCAAATATAAAACATCAAAAAAATTTCAACCACTGTGCTTGGGTCATATTTGAAACCACTCACTGTTAAGGACATTTTAATTTCTGACTAGATGAAGTTTTGACCTGTACCCTATAAAGGGGTAAAAAAAACTCGCCTTTTTCATCTATTGTAAATTAATGAAGTAATTGTAATGCACCTTAATGTAACACGCCGCTAATAACCATTAGTAGTTAATGCGACCGATATTAAATAAAAAAAACTAATTGTTTAAGTAGTCAAATAAGAGGCATAAATTTTAATAAAAAGACCAAAGTTTTTAGCGGGAATTTTATTTGAAAATTGTATACTTTATTAAACTAACAAATACCTATGTTCATTAGTACATATTTTCTGATAGCTATACAGGATGACAGCTCTGAGAACAACATCGATCAATTATGAAAAACTATGGTTAGTAAAATTTCGATTGGTAATAGAATTAAACTTAGATATAGAATATACTATATCTAAGTTTAATTGGTTTTTAAATATTTACATTAAAAAAGTGGCCTTTTTCACATTTTGGACAGGTGTGACATCCAGAAGGTTTGACTTAGAGCAAAACGGTTTGCATATTTCTATTCCAACTTTTCATAAGCTATTGAAACGCTTTCCAACGGTAAAATTCTTAAAAATACTTGATTTCTGTGCAAACAGCACAATATCCGAAAAGCTCGTACTTCGACTAGACTGATAAATGCCTTTCATTAGTTATAGAGTAATCGAGATTATTAACAGATATTCAATTTTACGTTCGCGTGTATACCCAGTCAATTGGTCTCAGTTTACGGTTTTTATAACAAAATGAGTGACATAATTGCGCCAATTGTGATTTTTTACGCTTGCATAATTGGCGTCCATCAACTGGCGCACCTCTTCGTTTGTAAAAGTGCTATTATGGGTAGCTACATATTGCTTAACTTAGTTCCACATCATTTTTATATGATTTAATTCGTAGTGATATAAAGAAATCCTTAAAATAAACACATTAAGTTGTGCAACATATTTATCAAGATGATACTTTGATGATCTTTAAAAGCACTCGCTGCTTTTAATTGCTCGGATTTCATATAACCCTAATCGAAAAAAATGTCTTTTTTAACTAGCTATTCTTTAATTTTAGAATAATAAAAATTTGGCGAAAATAGTTGAAGACACTACTAGAGGTATAGAAGAACGAAATGAAGACGCGCAAAAATATCTAAAATCAAAAAGAAAAAAGAAGCATGAATGAATGACAGATAAAATATTGCAGATGTAGGAAGAGCGAAGAAAATTAAAAGGTAGAAATGACAACGAATACAAAAAGTTGCATAAGACTATACTAAAGGAGATAAAAGGAGCAAAAGAAGCATGGCTGATGGAGAAATGTACAGAAGTTGAAACACTACAACGCAAACATGACGATTTCCGTATGCACAAAAACATTAAAGAGGTACAGAATACCAGAAAACAACCCAATACAGGCATAGTTGTAGACATTGAAGGCCAGACTCTGACTACAATTAAAGATAAATTACGAAGATGTGAAGAATATATGCAAGAATTATTCGAAGATGCAGCACGAAGTCCGACTAAAATAAATGATCCCTACGGCCCAGAAATAACAAACAAAGAAGTAACTATGTCCATTAAGCGGATTAAAGATGGAAAATCACCAGGACCTGATAAAGTGCATGGTGAAATTTTAAAGCTATTAGGGGCGCACCAAATCACAGCTCTTACGAAACTATTCAACAACATCTACGAGACTGGTAACTTACCAAAAGACTGGCTACTATAAATATTCATTCCACTAAAAAACCAAACGCTAGAAAATGTGAAGAACATAGATTAGTTAGTTTGATGAGCCATGTACTTAAAGTACTCCTTACTATCATTCACTCGCTTATCGGAATAATATGCTATTAGGGCTATAATATTAAGGATACTTGGGATCACAGCTACAAGGTCGTAGCTGTATCTGTATCTGTAGAGTAGGGAGGGCGAGTTAAGTTTCACAGCACTTAGGCCACAATTGACCCATTGTGCATCCTCCCAGGTAGCTGTCACCCTTAGCTCATTGTCCATCCTGCCAATTCTAGGAAGGTGGACAAGTCACCAGGAGTGACTCTCTCTTATGTGGGCAGGTGTGGGCCAGGACTCGCCGAACTGGTACTCTCGTATTAACGATAACTCTGGGCATTCACATAGGACATTCTCTACAGTTTCGTCTTCTCGTTCACACTTCCTACATAGAGGTGTGTCTGCTAGCCCCAGTGTATGGAGGTGTTTGCTTAGTTGACAATGACCAGTTAAAAAACCAACTGCCAAACGTAGGTTTTTCCTGGTCATTCCCAAGTAATTCTTAGATGTTGACTCTTCAAGGTTACTTAGTGTTACTCTGGCAAGTTTACATTCTTTCCCTTCTTCCCATCTTTTTACGGTTTGCGCATGGGAGTGACATTTGACAATTTCCGCGATTGTTGTAGTTGACCAAACAAAAAGATCCCCAGGTCCTAAGAGTCTTAGGCCTGCCGCCTTCCTAGCTAATTGGTCAGCAATGCGGTTGCCTTTTTTCCTATTGTGTCCTTTAACCCACCTCAGGATGATGGTATTACCATCCGAAGCTTGGGTTAGTGACTTGTGACACTCCATTACTAAACCTGATGTGACACGTGATCTATTCAAGGTTAGTAGCGCTTGTCTGCTATCTGTGCAGATGATTATAGTTTTACCTGCTATACCTTTTTGGGTTATCTCTTTTGCGGCTATGGAGATACCAGTCAGTTCTGTCTGAACTACGCTGGCATTTTTGCCCATACCCCACTTTATTCTTAGGTTCAGTGATCTGGAGTATATCCCGCATCCTGAGCCTTCTTTCATTTTGGAGTATATGCAATATGCATTTGCCACGTTTGTCTCCATATACTTTCCTGTTTCAATTTTGTAGGGTTTGTTAAAGACAAACTTTGGTTCAATTGAGTCGCAGCCTGCCTCTAGAAGTGGTAACGCATCCAACTCTTCTCGCCAGAAACGAGTTCTCAATTGTCCCATTCCTACATCAAGGTTTGCACCAGCTGAGCGCAGTCGCATCATTATCACTAGCGCCACCTCTTTGACATATATATCTAGAGGCGTGATGCCAATGATCAACTCCATTGCAGCAGTTGGTGTTGTTTTCATGGCACCTGTTATATTTATGCAAGCCATCCGCTGAATATGGTTTAGTTTGTTAATCGCTGTTGCCTGTAGCACTTTTGGTACCCAAGCAACAGCTCCGTAAGTTAGCATTGGCCTAACGACAGCGGTGTAGACCCAGGCGATATCCAGGGCGTGAGGCCCCAGGTGCCTCCGACCGTTCGTCGACACTGCTCATAGGCAATATATGCTCTTTTAGCTCTACCATCTAAGTGTGAGTTCCATGTTAACTTCTTGTCAAGGGTAATACCAAGGTACTTCACCTCGTCAGAAAAATTTAGACTGTAGTTTAGAATCCTTGGGGGTATTAAGCCCGTGATTCTTCTTTTCCTGGTAAAGAGGACCATCTCTGTTTTCTTTGGATTTATAGATAGTGAGTGTTCCTTGCACCATGTTTCTATTAGTCGGAGAGCAACTTGTGATCTCTCACATAGTGTGTTCTCAAACTTACCGCTTTGCAGGACAGCAATATCGTCTGCATAGGCTATTGTGTAGAAACCGTTGCTGCTAAGTTGGTCAACCAGGGTAACTAGAACTATGTTCCAGAGTAGTGGTGATAGCACCCCTCCCTGTGGACAGCCCCTCGTAACCATGCCTCTAGAGAGCATACTGAATATCCATTCGCTTATGGCCAGGGGAACATTCCTGACGTTGAGCTGTTGGGTAATAGTTGGGAATGTGGTTTTATCAAACGCTCCCTCAATGTCTATGAATATACCTAGGGTGGATTCTTTATTATCCAGCGATCTTTCAATTCTTCCCACTATATGATGCAGTGCAGAATCGGTAGATCTTCCCGAAGTATATGCATGTTGATTTGGGTGAAGTGGGTTATGGACCAGAACTTCATCCCTTATGTACCTCTCGCATAGCCTTTCCATCGTTTTCAACAGAAAGGATGTTAGGCTTATTGGTCGGAAAGCCTTTGGTAGGGTGTAGTCCATCCTACCTGGTTTTGGTATGAAGACCACACGTACCTCTCTCCACTTCCTAGGAATATATCTCAGAACCAAAGAGGCTCTGAATATTTCCACAAGGTGCGGCAGAAGGATATCCAGTCCCCATCGTAGTAGGGCTGGATATATGCCGTCAGGCCCTGGTGATTTGAAAGGGGTGAAGCACAATATGGCCCATTTTACCTTTTCCTCATTAATCATTGTTCTGGCGAGATGCCAGTCGTTTGTTGAGGGTATGATTGCTTCTTCCATCCGGTTTGGTGCTGTTAAGACACTAGAACCGGGAAAGTGTGTTTTCATCAGGACCTCAGCACTTTCGCGAAGGTTGGAAGTTTTATTCCCATCTTCCTTCGTTAGTATGCCGACATGCCGATGTGGGTCCTTTGAGAGCGCTTTTCGTAACCTGGAAGCCTGCGGGAAATCTTCGCTTTCCTTACAGAAGGTTCTCCAAGCAGCTCTTTGTCTTTGTCTGCAGACTTTTTTAAACTCTCTGAGATTTGATTGATAAAAATCCCAATCTTCTTTGAGTTTGGTGCGTTTTGCTCTATTAAAAGCTGTTCTTGCTGTCTTCCTAAGGTGTTTCAATTCAGTGCACCACCAAGAGTTGGTTTTGCGACTTTCCTGGACCATCCTTATTGGACAGGATTTTTTTATAAGCATAGCTTATTTTGTTTTGGATAGATACCGCATACCTTTCCAATTCTGTATTAGTTCCTGGAGTTGAAGCCCTTTCATTCCGCAGAGCATCTTCTAAGAGTCGGTTGTAGAGTTCTACATCCGTCCTCTTAGGGTCGCGCGATTTGATAAGGCTTTTTTCCAGACTAATATTATAGGTTAGCCAGCAGTGGTCAGACATAGAAATATCCTCCGATACCTGCCAGTTCTGAATTTTCTATGTTCTGACAAGGTCGTAGCTATTAGGAACTATTAGGAACTACAGTTGGATCCTTGAGTTAATTTAGATGCATTTAGTGGATAGAAGACGTGAGCAACAGTTTGCTAGAATTAAAATAATAAATTTTTGAAACTTTGAAAAATAATTTAAAACTTTTGAAACTGTTAGAAGGTAAAGTAAATAAAAAATAATTTTATTTGTTACACTTCACTCGTCAGTAACAGTCGAATGAGCAGGAAAGAAAAAGCCAGAAATTATAAAATTTTATAGTCAAACTAAAGTTAGTGTCCATGTTGTCAATAAAATGGCAAAGAAGCACACGGTAAAAGCAAGTTCAAGACGGTGGCCATTGCAAGTTTTTTATAGTGTATTGAACTTGGCTGCATTCAATGCCTGGTCCCTTTACAATCTTGATCACAGGCAAGAAAATTTCACGTCGCAAATTTATCTTGGATTTTATAGAAGAACTTACTATGGGCCTAACCAATAGAGCTTCATCGGCAAATCAAGAAAATGTATTGAGTGCACCCAATTCTAAAAAAAGAAAATAAAGGGGAAGAAAGAAGTTAAAAACATTAGCTTGTTATGACAAAACCAGTGCTTTGTGCGACAAATACAAAAAAATAATTTTTGGCAAGTGTCCAAGAAAAGAAATAATTGTATGTAACCAATGTTTTTCTCAATTTTTAATTGATTGGAACACCCCGAAAGCAAGAAGTGGTCAAATTGACTATCGCCGTCCTTGTTCTAGTGTTAATTCCCATAATCCATAATAACCCATAATATTAAAAATAGTAAACAATATTAAGTATAGAGAAATATTTAGAACCTAATCACGTTTAAAATAATTGTATATTCTTTATTTCTTTCTGTACCAGTAAAATTGACCATAACCAGCTTATTTGGTGTTTTTAATTAATTTAGTTGGAAATACTAATGCATTTGCTTAATTCAGTATATTTTCCAGAATTCTGTGATATATTTTCATGGGTTTTGGATGCAACCCAAAATTCAATATACTACCGAGTCGTTAACTTTAGTGTAATGAAACACATTTTGTGTTTCTCGCCGTGTAGCAAAATTATACAAATTATCCTGGAATTTGTGAAACCGGACATTAATTTTACAGCTTGTTTGTTTGCTCTGCTTTTTGGAATGTGTACTGGTGACAAAGGGGCGGTAAAATGTTTGGAAAAACTTTCTGTCTTTGTAATAAAGTTTCTTTAGATCAATACACGAAATACATTTATTGGTATAAAATGAGTAATATTTTTATAATTATAATTACATCTCGGATTAAAGATACAATGTCTTTTTTGCCTGTTCTAGATGTTTTTGCACATTTTGTCTTTTTTCGTAAATTCCGCAAATTTGTCCTTTGTTTAAAATTCTGTACTATTAGCCATTATATTATTCATACTACTATTACTAAACCACTTTATAGTAAAATTTTGGGTCAATGATAAAATATCAATGGTTTGTTTATAATAGTTTTCTAGGACAATATACCTGATCAACACATAACACGTTGAGCGCCACGGCAAAATTTGAAATCAAGCCTTAGAGGCCAGTTCGTTCTTTAAGCGTCTTAGTTCAGGAAATAAACATCTGTTAAGAACCTATAAAGACACTTAACAGGTTATTAATCACTGGGTCAAGTTAGCATAAAATTGTTTAGTTTAAGATAACTTAATTTGAGCAAAGTTTATAAGAAAACAAGAGATGAACAGAATTTGAACAACAAATAAACATAAAAAATAATTTTAAACTGTTATGGTTAAACTGAATGGTAGAAAGTATGATGTACTGGTAGAATCCACTGGAGACATGGCCTAGTTTTGACTCTTCTATGAACAATTCGTCTGGATACTTTTAAGTGAAGTTTCTATTAAAATCTTCTTCCAGTGAGAGACTAGGTCTACCCCTTTTTATTTTAAGACTAATAGATTGTGGAATTCCATTGTATGTGTCATAAGAAAGCATGACATAAGGATTATTAATATTAAACTCCAGCTTCACGGAGTTGCTTATTCCAAAATTCGATTTGCTGAAATTTTCTCTTAATTCTAGGAGAGTACACTGCATTCTTAGTTTTTGCGAATTGTTCCACTAATGCAAAATCTCTATTACTAGGTAGCATAGTCTGCCCTACTTGTGGAAAAACGTGAATTATTTTTTTAAACCTTTTAGATGGTAGGAGTTGTAACCAAAATCCTACGATAGTCCAATTTTTGTATTGACCACAACAGTTATCAGATACGGCATAAAGTGTGTCACCACGAACATCAAACTTATCAAAATATTTCTTTAAGAAACTAGCAATTTCATCGGATCCTCGTTTAGGAATGGATTCGTCCCAAAGGAAAAAGTAGCCATCTTCTGGTTTGTTGCAGCAATGGATACTAAAATTATAACACTAAAGTTGTTTTTTATAAAAACATGAACCGGTGGTTAATTTAGGTGTAGGAAGAGCTTGTTGCAGAAAGAAGTGTCTTCTTCTTCTTCCCATGCTGTGCCCATTAAAGGAGGTTGACGACCACATTTCTAAAAGTTTCCCTGTCTTTTGCAACTTGGAATAATTCGTCTACAGTCATGTTTGTCCAGTCTTGAATATTTCGCAGCCATGACTTCCTCTTCCTACCTATTCCCTTTTTGCCATCGACTACCCTGCATAAGACTTTATTTATCATTCTTCAGTATGTGTCCAAGGTATGCAGTCTTGCGGACTTTTATTGTTCTCAACAATTTTTTGTCCCGACCCATCCTTCTCATCACTTCCTCATTAGTGACCCTGGCAGTCCATGGAATTCTCAACATTCTCCGGTATATCCAAAGTTCAATGGCTTCAAGCTTCTTAAATATTTGCGCTTTTAACGTCCATATTTTTACCCCGTACAATAGTTGGGACCAGAAGTAACATTACAAACCTCAGTATCAGCGCAGCATTCAGATTTTTGCCACAAAACAATTGCTTGATTTTTAAGAACGCTGCCCTTGCCATTTCTATTCGTACCCTGACCTCTTGATCTGGATCTATTTCTGTGTTGATGTAAGCTGCCAAATATTTATATTTCGTCACTCTCTTTTGATTTCCGAAGTGGAAATTGAAACGTCAATAAACGTAATTTAATCTTTAATTGTGTCTTATTCCCATTTAAATAGTAATTACACTTCTAAGGTTTTGCAAGGAACATTCTTACCCTTCTTACTAACATAGCCCTTTCCACCAGCATAGTTTCTTTTTCTTTTACTCGCTTTCTAGTAAAAAACGTTTCGTGTCCTTTTTCTTCCTTTCTGCTTTTTTTTGTGATATAGACAACTTTTCTCTTGGTCTCTAGAAAATTGGGATTTATACTCCGTTCTACTATATTAACTACGGAGCTTAGTTCAGCATTAAATTTACTTGGAACACCTTCTGCCAATGCCGATAAAATTGCAGGGGGCTACTTTTACTTTTATCTGAATCCTTGAATCCTTATCCTTGAATCATCGCTGTCACTTAAATAAAGGTGAAGACACAGAAGTTTGTTTATATTGCTTTTCTTCTGCAACACTAGCTGGTTTGATGATTGTATCTTGGCCACATCTATCACTACGTTCTTGATGTGGTAGGATATCTTTATCTGCATCTACAATATATTTTTGTTACAACATAAGCAGACATTAACTAAAATAATTATTATTAAAATTGTTTTGTTTTACAAAAATTTTGAAAGGCAGTAAACATTGCATTTATATTATCTCGATTGACTCAAAAAAATAAAATATTTAGTGATAAAACTTACCTTTCTGTAGTCTGGGGTCTGTGTTTAATTAAGCGTATCGGAGAGCGACAAATCTAAAATCCTTAAAGTTTTTTTTACGAAGAACCATTGTTAAAGTAGTAAAACAATAAAGACTTACTAAGTAACTTTTCTAAATTTTTTTGGTTTAAATTAATCTGAATTAACTACAAATCTTAACAAAACGTTTCTGACTGTTAATCTGTTTAGATACTGCTTAGTACAATCTAATAAATATAGTAAAAATTGAACATAATGACGGTATTAGATTTTTGTTTTGATACAGGGCAGCGACAGCCGCTTATACGTATTTCGACCTCTTTAGGTCTCCTCAGGGCGGTATAGCCACTACTCTGAACCAAAACAAAAATCTTTCCCGTCCTAGACAATAGTTATTAAAATAACTATATACGGACGTTACTACGCCATCTAAAAACAAAAAGAGAAATCAAACGATTTCTACCTGGCGAAACCGAATTCAAATTTTCATCACTGCGCTTCCTAAAACTTGCGAAGCAAACAGCTTGATGAATTACTCGGCAAGGGAATCTAAAATTGCATTCCACATGCCGTTCATCATGGTCAAAATTCCTAGTGAATTCAGTTTCTGGTACTCCAACCGAAGTAAAGTAATAAAACATAATGACGGTATTAGATTTTTGTTTTGATACAGGGCAGCGACAACCGCTTATACGTATTTCGACCTCTTTAGGTCTCCTCAGAGCGGTATAGCCACTACTCTGAACCAAAACAAAAATCTTTCCCGTCCTAGATAATAGTTATCAAAATAACTATATACGGACGTTACTACGCCATCTAAAAACAAAAAGAGAAATCAAACGATTTCTACCTGGCGAAACCGAATTCAAATTTTCACCACTGCGCTTCCTAAAACTTGCGAAGCAATAGTAATGTATGCTTCCCATATATAGTAGTAGTATAGTTTTTACGATAGTCTAATGTCATCAAGAATTGATAGGGTAGAAATTTAAAAAAATAAGATGTGAATACATTTTAACACTGTACATTGCTAAATATGTTTACTTTAAAAGCCACAGTTCTGCTACACGTACTCTAATTTGTTATACATAACGGCAAGAGTTAAAATTTGTAATTATTTGCCATCAGTTAATTGAGCGTTGAGGGTGTATAGAGGCAGTTGACCGTTGAAATTTTAATGCTGAGTCCTTAAAACAGGATTATGCGTGGGCTACGTTCAGCATTAATTTTTAAATATTTTGCCTTATTATCTTGCGCACGAAATTGTGGCTGTACTTCAAATAACTACACAAAATACTGAACGTTACGCACGTAATATTATCTAATATTATAAAATTATTGGAACTTTTACATATATTTACATATTTATAATTACCTTTTAGCAGCAATTGTAATAAGGAGAATAAAAAGTTGAAATTGTTTCGCACATCCAATTCAATACCGCCACAACTGCAAATTTTTTTAAAATTGCGTTTATTGCGGTATTGCATTTTTAATACTTTAAATTATCAAGTGAAATACGCCGACAACTGACAAGGTCATTAGAAGCAATGATTTTTGCACATATGGCGTTAATGAAATTTATATATCTTATGTTTCTATAGCGCCGTAACTTTATCATGTATCGATATTGCACGGAGAATATAATATGTTTCAATGCAATACCGCCACATCTTGCGAGTTCTGGTGGTATTTTACAGAAATGTTTGCACAAAAAATGTTTGATTAGTTTAACATAACCTTTCAGTTTCAAATTATTTTAGTGAAAACCGTTCTTGTTTAAATTCTCTTTATTATAAAATAAAACAATGAATCAAAGATCTAAGTCAATTTTTAAACGTGCTAGATCTATATTTCAACCTGAAAATTGTGTTCCATTAAATTTGCAGCATGAAACTGAAACGGCAATATGTGATTTGACTTCTTCGGTAAGTAGTAATAACATTACTTAAATTTCTATCATAAGTAATAAAAAGATATTTTTAAGAAGTAAATACCGTATTTCGTGACATATAAAAAATGATATGGGGTCAAGATTTAAAATAATTTAAGGACATTTTATGACATAACAAATTATAATTTAAGTATCCTAGTTTTTATTTTCATGGATACTCATTATTTTTAATAATATTATTATATAGGGTGTGTATTTTTAAAAGTGTCCCTTTTATTTGCAAAGTTTATTGTTTATTGTTATTATTAGTTAATAAATGCCATCGAATTTGATCCAATTGTCAATTTTTGACATTGTTATTTTACACGACATGTAAGAAATGAAAAAAGTCTCGGTAAGAAAAGCCTTTTAAAACTGTACGTTTTATTTTGTTTTTAGACGACGGACTGTGATTTATTTGAGAATTTTACTCCGATTGATATAAGTTCTATTAAATATCCAATTACAAATCCCGATGAAAATACACAGAATGAATTTAATTCAACTTATACAAAGGTAAGCAATTTTCGCCTAAATGTATTGATCAGTTGTCTTTAATATTGGTCAATTTTTTTCCATAGTAATCATTACAAGAAAAAATCAAAAACCAAAATCTATTAGTTACCGAACCGTTTTTGTTTCACACAGATATTAAGAGTAATAACTATAATACTGTAAGCATTTTATTAAATAATCATGATTAATAAACATTTTTTAGGGTTATAATGTTCAAACACTGGAAAATATAAGTGCCTCAATCTTAGGATCAGCTAATGATGCACATTTCAACTCAACAGAAAATTTTGAGATGAGAGAAGTCTGGCCTAGATTATGCTTCCGAAGCCGTAGATAATTCTATTAGAAATATAGATGAACGATCGAAAGAAGACAGTGTAGAATTTGATATTCGACAAGGATCCGACGGGCAAAATATCGAAACCGAGCAGGAAAAAACAATTGATATTGCAAAGGATGAGCATGGTTCCGAAGAAAAAATAAATTCTAGAAAACGACAACGCAAAGTAGACAACTGGAAACGAAATATAAAAAAAAATAAAAGTTAATTCTGGAGAGAAGTACATTTCTGAGGATAACAGAGAGATACCTGCTAAAGAAATGAGAAAACCTTGTAAATAAAATTGCAAACTTAAATGTTACACTATCGATGATATTTCCAGGAAGACTATTTTCACTAACTTTTGGGGACTTGCTTTGAAGTATACGACAGTTTTACAAGGAAGTAATAGGACAAACAATAATTTATGCTTTTATTTACCTATAAACAAATTTAGGAGAAGAGTATGCAAAACATTTTTTATGAATACCCTTAATATTGGAGATCGATTTATTCGAACAAGTTGGGCTAAGTCAAAAGATTATAATATCATTCAGAAAGATAATAGAGGAAATCATCAAAAACGCACAACTATAGACGAGAAAATTAAGGAAACAGTAAGAAAACACATAAATAGCTTTGAGGACGTAGAGTCTCACTATTTAAGAGCTTAAACTCGTAGAGAATTCCTTGATGGATCATTAACCTTAGCTCATATATAGATACTACAAAGAGGAACAAGAAGAAAAGCAGTTGCCATTTGTCAAAAGATATACATATGAAACAATTTTTAACACAGAATTTAATATCTTTTTTTTCAAATCGAAGAAAGATCAGTGCGCAATTTGTGAGGCATATAAACAATGCAATCAAGAAGAAAAAGAAAAATGCCAAGAACCATACACACGTCACATTCGTAGGAAAGAAAGAGGCCGAGAAGAAGAAGCAAAAGATATTACTAAGGCTAAATAAAATAATAAACTCACAGTAGCTTGCTTCGATTTCCAAGCAGTATTACCTACACCTTGCGGAGATATTTCTACGTTCTTTTATAAGTGCCGCCTCAATTGCTTTAATTTTACGATTTTCGAGTTAGCATCGAAAAACGGTTTCTGCTTTTTTTGACACGAAGCCATCGCTATGCGAGGAGCAAATGAAATTGCAACATGCCTCTATAGCTACCTATCTAATTTACCTGCAGGAAAAGATATTATGTTTTATTGTGACAATTGCATTGGCCAGAATAAGAATAAGGCGGTTTTGGTTATGTACTTATGTGCAGTTACACATGCTGAAATAAATAGCATTACTCACAATTTTTTAACTGTAGGTCATACCCAAAATGAGGGGGATTCGATGCATGCAGTAATCGACAAAGCAAAAAAGCGAGCATTGAGAAGTAACCCAGTTTATGTTCCATCTCAGTGGCCACCTCTAATAGGTGCTGCCAAAAAAAAACGGTAGACCCTATAAAGTGAATGAAATGGACACTGAAGAATTTTTTGACTTTAAGGATCTTCCAAAAATTTTTGGGCAAAAATTCACCAAAAATTTGGATAACTAGAAGGTAGTATGGAATAATATACAAATTCTTAAAGTAGAAAAGTTTTTTACAAAACTAACTTTGACGATACAACCTATAAAACTATTGACCTTTCTACTCGTCGTTTTTCTAATAATAATAATGTTTTAGAGCAATATAACTTAAAACCAGCCTACGAAAAGACTCCTACTGTAGGATAGAAAACAAAAAAACATTTACTGGAATTATGCAAAAAAATCTTATTGCAAAAGTACACCAAATATTTTATTTCAATTTGTTGAGTTAATTTCTTGTAAGTGATTTATAATATACAATAACAATTATTAAATTTATCTAATAAAGTACCTACCATTTCTAACTTTGTCTGTTTTTTCATTGTTAATGTGTATAATCGTAGCAGTTATGGTTATTCAGTAATTTAAAAATGTAATGCAATACCGCCATATCTTACAAATATTTATAACGGTTAAATATTTCTTGTTTTTTGAAAAAACATATTTATTCGTATGCTATTGAATTACTAATATTCTAATATTCAGTTACTTCTCTTAAAATATCTATTCTGTAGAAGAAAAAAACCGGTCACTCATATTTTCATTTGCCTCTCCTGTTAAATTTATAAATTTGCAGTTGTAGCTGTATTGAATTGGCTGTGCGGTATATTAAACTTTGGAGAACTTTTATTTAACACAGTGTAAAATTTGATTTTTCTAAAAATTTTGTGATATGAAATATTTTTACTTATTTATTTATTTTATTTATTTAAAGCTACTTTCTTGTGGTATTTGATCTTGTATAAATATTACTTAGTATCTGTAACGTTACTTTACCACAATTTAAATTCATTTTGACGTTTCGATATCTACTTTGGAAATTTTGTCTCGTTCTAAGTCCAGATCTCCATTCGATTCTGTACTTCCTATGCATATATAATGTATCCGTATTAACTTAAAAAACTCCAATCTCGATATTCCTCTACCTGTTTTTTTGGCGTATATTTCTTGTGGGTTCTTTTTTCTTATTACTATCTAATCGTCTGCATATTGTAAATAGGTGCGAACTACAGGTTCTACCGGTCACCGAACATACAACGAAAGGGTTCAACAAAAAATGTATATAACTGCAGCCTTCCTAGATGTCAGCAAGGCCTTTGACCGAGTCTGAAACAAATGACTGCTATATAAAATGGATGAATATAGATACAGTGGAGCGATAACATGTTTTCTTGTTTGATACCTGACCAACAGGAGGTTCAGAATTCGTATAGGGTCTAACCTTTTCGAAGTAGGAACCCTAGAGGCGGGTGCACCGAAGGGAGCAGTGTTGTTGCCTTACCTGTATATTATTTAGAACGCTAATACACTGACCAAACACAGATCGTTATTAAGCCTGTATGTTGTCGATACTGCCATAGCAACGAGCAGCAGAGATCCGGATATAGCCACCAATCATCTACAAAACGCCCTAAACAAATTATAAAGATGGTATATAAAGTGGAAAATCGCAATAAACTCCAATAAGGGTAAAACACAGGTGGTTAGGTACCAGAAAAGAAAAGTAGACCAAACAGAGAAATAAGGATAGCAAACAATCCAATAGAATAGAGCAACGAAACAAAGTATCTTGGACTAATCTCTAGACAAGAACTTACATTCATAGAACACGTTAAATAAGCAGTCTATAAAGTACAGGCGTTTAAAAGTCAACGCTCTCCTCTAATAGGCTGGAGAATCAAATTTAGATGTTAAAGAAAAATCAAAATAGCAAATAGTGCAATACTACCCACACTACAGTATGCATCAGCGGCATGGGGCCATACCTCAAAAATCAACAAGAACAAGATCCAGACAACGTAAAATCAGATAATTAGAGACGCCTCTTAAGTATACCTAAATACATATATAGGAACTCAAAATAAAAAAAACTTGCATACAATAGACTAAAAGGCATACGAAATCTTCAACAGTACAAGAAATCATCCAAATATAAAACTAAGAGACTTGACTAGCTACGATGAAAACAAGAAGACAGTACATATATAGACAAAACATCAAATAGCAGGATACAGGGAACTACAGGATACATGAAGAATTGAGATAGCCTCCGCTAGTCGAACAAAAGTAATAGTAAGCAGATAGAAGGTGAACCCAAAAATATTCTGGCGAGAGGGTACGCGTCTAGGTTAAGTACACTATACACGGAGTGTGTGATAGCCGTATACACCTGGGAATGCACACTCCACCCCACGCACACACCTAGGTTAGGTTAGTTAAAAAAAAAATCTTCTGTCAAGTTTACCTTCTGTCAATTCACTTCCCATAATCGTCAAGTAAATAAAAAAATCTTTTTTAGGCAAACTCAAACTCTTTAACAAAGTATAAAAGGCCCGTCAAAACTTTTATACAGCCACTTAAGCATAAGCCCCTAAGACAGGTCGATAAAGACCTTAGTCGCGAAAACTAAGCATGGAAGTCGTGTGCGACACGCATGGGCTCGATGGCCGGGCCTTTCGGGTGCTCAGCCGGCAAGAAGATCAAAATTTATTTTGACAAATTGGCAGCTGGCTAACCGAAGACAGACACATATTTCGGATAGAGAGACATCAACTTAAGTTAGGTTAGGTTAGGTAAGGCATCAATTTAGATTGATGGCTCTCTGTTCGAAACGCATACCTTTTTTTAGGGACCCAAGTCCCGTAGTCATGTTATAGTAACTTCTATAGTCAGTCAAGTAAATAAGGAGAAAAGATGATGTATGTGCTACCCTTACAGATAGGTAGCTTAACCACAGTCAAGAAAACAAAAAGTACCCAAAGTAACGTTTACATCATAAGCCTTCTTACGTAAGTCACATGTTGAGAAGCAGTGCAGGAAAAGTCTAAGGATCAGAGAGGTATCACTTTAATAGCGAAGTGTGACCGGTATGTTCTTCAGACATGTTTATGCCACAGTACAATGGTATACATATGTTCCTATGGACAGGGTTGATCACTGTGTGTGTTTATAGGGGAGAGGAAAGGAGAGTATAGAGAAGACAAGGAAAAAGTCTTCACGAGATCAACAGTGCTGGATTAATTACAGAACACAGCAAATACTATTGGCTTCATTTCCAGAAAGATCTAAAAGTACGCAGTTAATCTTTTCAACACTGGACCAAACCAAATCAGATAGCAAATATTAATCCACAACCGTTTTTTCAGAATCAAGCTAGCGAACATAAATATTGAGGGCATCACTACAGATAAAGAAGATGTTATGTACGGATTCTGCTTTAACATGAAGTCAAAGGTATTGTGCATGCAAAGATCTAACTACAGCGGGACCGAAAATCGCAAGGTATGTAACTGATTGCAAAGAGACCATATAACAAACATGCGAGCATGTTATTTATAAAAACTAAAACCATAATCTCATCTGTGGGTCAGCGAACGTAAACGGTAGAGATTATAGCCATTGAGACTGTAAAATATACTATAATCTCGGGATATAAATCACAAATCATCCCTTTATATTTTCACCCCCATATAACTTTGAATCACTAAAAATAATTATCACTAAAAAATCCTCTGTACATGCACATGCCGCAAGGCAGTTAAATAAATTTGGTCGACCAGAACATCCAATACGTACAAACAGGACAAATGAATTCGTTTATGACACCGCAAACAATACAACAAATACCATCACCAGTTATACAATACCCACAAGCATACAGTGCCCAACAAATAAAACCAGAGGGAATTCTACAATAATATACATCAAATTAATAAACATTACTGAACAGAACATTTCCAAACAACAAGATGAAGAATGGCTAACTGTGGAAAATAGAAAACGTAACAGAATAGTCCCGAAAATTACCAAAACAAATTAAAATAGATGAAAATAGACAACTACTGGCTCAATTTCCCTGCGTCAACGTTAAACCGGTTTAATTCTTTAGAATACAATGATTGCGATAAAGAGATACAAGAAAATGCTAAAATACCAAAACCAAGAAACGGAGCGAAAATGCGTTTGATGTGCGCTCGCAACACACCTGATACTGAGTGTGCTTCAAAATTGACCACTAATTTTGTTTATAGTTTGATATATTTTGGGTATTAAATTCCTTCTGATTTTTTTGTTAATTACTTTGTTATGATATGCAGCCTGCCAAAAGCCTGATTAGTCTGACAAATCGCTGTTTTACTTTTTACTTTTATCGCTTATTTGCTCACTTTGGTATTTAGGATTTCGTTCAGAATCATCATCTAAATAAGTAATTAGTAATTCTTGTAATTGCTTAATAATGCATTGAAAATCTTAAAATTTGACTTCTGGTCTATATAAACCACATTCTAAATCTAAAACTGTTTGCATTCTTATCGTCCTTTTCGAAAGTAAACAGTACTTGAAAGAATTGTAACCAAGACTATTTTTTCAATGGCGATGCAAATTTCGTCCCGGATAAGAAGGATTCTTGATTTGTCTGATCGAATTGCTGCTTTAAGTTGTAGTAATTACATTTGATTGTTATATACACGACGATATATTTCCCAATAATCCTTAAAAGTTATTTGGTATTTTTTATTTTCGCACATGATGAGTTCGAGGGCTATATCAATGAAGATGTGAATGACGAGACACTAGAGGTTAGTTCGGAGACAGAAGAAAACTGAGAGAAAATTACAAAAGGGAATGACTAGATCTAATGATTCTGACCGCCATCTGAGGAAATAATGGACATCGGCTTGCTAGATATGTTCTTTGATAAAGACGATACTATGTATCTAAACCTGAACCTACCAAAATAAAGAAATTTTTCTGAGAATGTAATTGGAAAACTACCACGACCCGCTCGATTAATATTGTCGTCAAGCAGCATGGCAGATCTCTTCAAACTTTTCATTACTCCTGAAATTGTTAAATAACTTAGTCACTTACACAAACCAAAGGGGTAGTTTAGAAATACAAAACCGTATTAACAAAAAAAGTTCTGGCGTGTAAATGTGTTTGCGATCTATTCGAAATGTTTGCCAAAAATTGCCAGACGCAGTACAGTCGAGGCTTGCACCTAACAGTAGATAAGCAACTGGTGACATTTCATAGCAAGTGCTCATTTGTACATAAAGCACTAAAGATTAGAGTTTTTCCGATTCAGAGATCTCATACAGCGAGAATTTACAAGTGTACCTTAGAAAAGTTGGAAACTTTCCAGGATGTGATTTAAGGAAAAACGGATGTGTTAAACTTAATTTCTGTTTTGATGTTTTGAAATCCCGATCACAGCATCACGATAGACAACTTTTTTATCTGCAGATTTTAAGCCATCCAAAAATCTACCTCTATATTCTTCCATTTTTGAATTTTAATAAGAAGTCAGTATAGTATATTATATACTAAAAGTAAATAAGACAGTTATATCACTATCGTTCGAACATCATTATATGGATATTTCTCATAAAGAAAAAATGATTCCAGAAATGATATTACATTATAAAGCTACTAAGGGTGCGGTAGATACCCTGTAGAACATCTGTAATGTATCAGCCACATACCCACGGGAAACAACCCCACCCCCCCCCCTCCCCCCAAATGCAATCGTTAATCAGTTAGCCCGGTATGTAACAAGTCAACATAGCATGAAAATAAAAGAAACAAAATAAGGGGTAGCTAGCCTAGAAAACAATAATTAGAATTAATTAAATAATCATTATATACTCCAAATTAAATAAAGAATAAATTCGACACAGTTTAACGTATACATTTCAAATTAAACAAAGAATAACAATTAGACCTAGTTTTGACACAAGCTCCGAATGTTTAAAAATTACGAAATGTGAAGACCTTTGTTGGAAAATAATACAAAATAGGAAGCGACACACCAGCGATAAGAATTGAGCTGAGTTAGGAGGTTGCACATGGCATGATCCATTTTAACACGTGGAGCAGACGGCGCGATCAGCAAAAACTCTAGGGGAAAGCGGTAAGAATCAACGCTGCACTTCGGACTGTGACGGAGGAATTGAGGGTACGCGTTGGCGGTACATAAAAACAAAGAAGTTGGTCAACGAGGCAGTAGAGTTCTGGCGACCGAGCCAGGGAGTAGTGCTCGGCGACCGGCGCCAGTGGTACTTGGCGCTCTAGGGCAATCAGTGCGAGGCGACCTAAGGTATAATCGGTCAGCCGTCCCGGTGTGTTCAGCTCAATTAGCGTGATATCGTGTCCGACGGAAAGTAAAGAGATAGTATCGAATTTTCGTCTCTCCTAGTATCGCCATAACGTACAGTGCTTCCAGCGTTCATTCAGACTGTTCCTGAGTTCGTACTACAAGGCATATTCTTTAGTTAGGGCCTAAATACGCTAAGGTAACGAAACAATAAATACGAACCATTGGGGAAAACAAATAATAGTAGGTTGTCCGCCTTTTGACTCCCTTGGTGAAATCTCTTCTTGTCTCCCTTCGCAAAATTTGATAAAACAATAACTAGCTATCTTGTATATCTTGTTGTATTAGTTGTAGATTTACGGTTTATTAAATATATAGTAACTTGAAAAGTGGCTTGTTTTTTCCGACCGTTCAGGTAGAGACTAGAAGGGAACACATTTTTCGCGTTGTACATCTCTCCGGCTTCTAGCAAGCCAATAACCTCTAACTCTTTACAGGGCCTACATCTGAGTGTCCTTCAGCCCCTATCCTAGTTTTCCTACCCTCTTGTAAATCCGCGAGGGCGGAATCACGAGCAATTCGGACCAGAGCTAAGTCTCCCTTAACTATATAGGACTAGGATATTACAGGGGTCTTCCAGGCCGTAGTTCAGTCCTTAAACCCAGGTGATAATACAGTGGTGACAGAGCTAAGCATCCCTTAGCTCTGCTCCTTTATTACACATCGTAACAGAATATAATTGCAAGCTCTGCTCCTTTATTACACATCGTAACAGAATATAATTGCAAAAGACAGTCTCAAAGGTGGTTAAAAGTGTTGCTTATGAATGTAGTTGGCATATCGGCAGTAAATGCTTTTGTTTTATAAAAAAATCTTATTCCGGAATGGAATGCAGCAAATATAAGGAAAAGACGGCTTTTTCTTTTAAATTGACAAAGGAGTTGGTAGAACCCCATATAAAAACATTCAACAAACAGAATTGTTGATCCTGCTCTATTTTCTAGATTAACTAATAAGAAAAGGAATTATATAAAGACTTTATTAGATACCACTGGGACCAACGGAGACGAAATCCCGGAGGAATACATTCAACCCAACAAGAACAGCCAAAAATGGAAAGATTTTATGGGTGTTCAAGGAGAAAAGACAACAAAGTGAAAAGAACATGTACTTAGTGTAAGGGAACCATATGTCCACTACACAGCATAATTGTTACAGTGTGTGTAGATTGTAAAAACTAACTCTTTATATGTATATGTTGTATATTAGACGAATTTTGTAGATATTAGTAATGTACGCCTTTTTTGAGTAACCTTTTTATATTATTACTACAAACATCGTAGGGAAATGATAAAAAGGTTGCTATAGCATAATTAAATATCAATGAGAAAGTTAGGTATACTAATAAAAAAATGCATTTGCGATAAAAAAACAATAGCGTGCGGTCGCACACCACCCTGTGGGTGGAATTCCACCCACCCTTGTCTTTATGCTATTTTGTTTTAGAATTTACCCGGTATTAGAAAGGTAATACCTTTCCTTAAAAGATAAAATATTTAAGTTAGCTATAAATACTTTTCCAAACAGAAGATATAATCGGAAAACTTCAAGGAGAGAGTGCAAGTGTACCTACTGTTTTTGTAGTAATCCTTCTGGACATAACTAAGAAATTAAACTTGAAAATGAAGCGTAAAAAACATATAAAAATAAGTTTTAAACAAAGAAACTCTATATTGGCGTATTTTATAGGAAAATTTACGAAAATCCGGAAGCCACTGTTTATTTAGAATCGCGCTACGTTGTAAATAGTGGCAATAAAAGATAAGATATAAGACTGCATCGTAATAAATTCTAACATATAAATGTGTTATACAACTAGGGGAAATAGAAGCTAAACTTTTAGAAAACACTGAAGTAGATAGAGAAAAGTAGGACAAAAGAACTATTGATTTTAGTAGAAGAATACATGTATATATATATAAATGTTTTGGATGGGTTGGAGTCAATAAAAGGGGCTATTGGTTAACTATTTATTATCTCGAGCTTTCAATTGTGTTTACAATTATTATCAAGAGCTGCTAAAAAAGACAAACTATCTTACAAAGTTGAACTAGAAAGAAAAAAAAATTTTTGTTAAATCACCAAGTAAAATTAGTTTGGTTAATAAAATTGCTGCAAATACATCTCAAGAAGAATTAATACAAAAATATCCTTATCTAATAAATGCTTCTCTGAAATTTTAATATAATTTTGAAAACGTTTTCTTAACACAAAAACAATTGAATTTATAAATAATTTAAAGTAGCGCCCAATTACAAATAAGCCTCAAAATTTTTATTTTTGACAATTATATTGCCAAAAATAAAATTTTGTTTAAAAATTCTTTTTTGTTTAGTAACAAAACAGAAGAAGATTTATTCACCATTGATAGATGTCTGAAAAAATGTAACAGATATATGGAAAATTAAATCAAAATGTGATATTTTTCAAGTTTCACATATAAATTATAAAGAAATAATATAATTATAAATTTTGCTTAGATTTTGAATTTCTGATCTTTTGTTTCAATTATTATCACTTTTGCTAATACAAACCATTTCCAAAAAAGTCCTTTTGAATTTATTACTTTCACTACATAAAATTTTAATGTTATCAAAATCCATAATATGGTCTTTATCGATTACATGCTCTGCCAAAGCACAAGATGGTTTTTTAATTCTGCAATCACTTTTGTGCTTTGGCAGAGCACAACAGAAAACAGAAAAGACCAAGAGCCTCCTGTAAATATTTGGGGGTTCTTCCTTCTTGTACAGTGATTTCTTGACATTTTTAAGATTACTATACCGATTTTTATTTGATTTAATTTAAATATTTTAATTGTTCTCCAAAAACGGTTCATTTTTAGTTTATTTCTACAATCTTAGATTTTAAAAATGGGTACAACTATAGAATATTTATATTCTTTTTTAGATTTTATCTGAAAAAAATTTAAATAGGTCAGAACCGCGAAACATTTAGCTAAAATAGTAGAAACCAAATTCGGTGAAAAATATCAACCTTCAGTATCCAAGTACTTTTAGCCAAGTTTCAAAAAACAAACCGAACAAGAAACTTTTAACGAAGACTTGTGTCGTGCATTAGTATCGTTTAATATACCGCTTTCAAAATTATCTAATGAAAACTTTAGTTCTTCTTTAAAAAAATATTGTAAACAATACATTCCCAGTGAACGAACTTTAAAGAGAAATAATGTCAATTTGTTATACTCCTTAGTTAACCACAATATAAATGCCGAAATAGGTAATAATTACTTCTACATATGTGTGAACGAGACCACTGACTCGTCAGGAAGATACATTGTACACTTATTGATTGGTGTACTTATCGATGAAACCTTTTCAAAATCATATTTAATTTCCTGTAAGCAAGTGAAAAAAAAAACCAACGTTCTAACAGTATCACGGTTTCTACAAGAAGCATTAGCAAACTTTTTTCTTCCTGCTGCAGTGCCTAATGATAAATTATTGTTTATTTTATCTGATGCCGCACTATATATGGTGAAAGCAGGACAAAATTTAAAAATATTTTATCCAAACTTAATACATGTCACTTGTTTAGTGCATGGAATAAACAGAGTTGCGGGGGAAGCAAGAAAAAAATTACCACTAGTTAGAAAAAATACGTTATATAAAATACAAGCTGTACGTAAATTGTTATACGAGTCTTTACAACATATTACAGAACAAAACTGGAAAGATGCAGTAAGGCATGTAATAGAAGAAGAACAAAAAATGTGGGATCTTGATAACATAATTGATGCGACCGTAGAGACACAACCGCTAATTATTAACCCTCAAGATGACTCGGATTCCAAAGTTGATCCTATTTATTTTGAATTTGAATAGTTTTCTAATCGTAATTATATAAGGTAAGTAATAATAGTTGTAATCGTAAGGTGTTAAAGGGGAAAGGCGCAAAATGTCGCCTGTCAAAATGTTCAATGTGTTTTAAATGTATCCACCTTTTTTTTTAATCCTGAGAAAATTAAACAGCATTTTTGAAAAATTTAAAGGCAGAATGAAATATTTTTTAGAATAAATAAAAAGTTTCTTTTGCATGCAATATTTTCAATTAAAAATTATTTTCTCTTTTATTTTCACCCCTGTTACATAACATATTAAAATAAACAATGTAGAAGTTTTCAGGGACTTTCTGCCCTGAGTAATAATGTAATCTTTCATTCTGCGTTTAAATTTTTCAAAAATATTTATTAGTTTTCTCCGGATTCGAAAATAATGGATACATTTAAAACACATTGGAAATTTTGCCAGGCGACATTTGGCGCCTTTTTCCTTGATTAAATAAATGTATCTTTTACAAATGGCAAGAAACTTTTTATTTTTGAATAAAATAAATAAGTTTTATTAAAAAATACAATTTACGTAAGTACAATTTAAAAAATATATTTATTTAGTTCAAATAAATGTTTCAATCATATACTCTACGACACTGGTCGTTTATCTCTAACCATTCAAAATACCCCTGTAATAGGATTATAAGGTATTGTATTCCTTCAGATATAAGGTGGGTTAGTCGAAAACGTCTTAAACCGTCAGTTTTAGGTTGGTTTTTACTATTATATCGTATTACCTATCCTCTCTGTATTTCAGTTTTCTAATTAGGGTTAAACTTGTAGTGAGCTATCAACAAATTGTGAACCGACTGTTGGTGAATATCTTTGTATTACCTACCTAAGTTATAAATGCTATACTGCTATGTTTGGCCAAAAGTCCCTTTCATTGAGTGGTAAGTTAATCTTACCTGTGGCTCACCTATACCGATAAGAATTGATGGCATGTTTTCCAAAGTTGTTATTACATATTGTAGTACTGTTTTATATGTGATTTATGCTGAGTCAGATGTTCCCTTAAAAATCTCCCCTGGTAGTATTGTAGTCTACTACCACAATATCTTATTAATTTTAAACCGAAGTTTAAGTTCATATGGAGAAACAACAGTCACGATCAAATTTTATCAAATATCAATTATTGCATAACGTATATTACATAACGAAGCTCTTTACTAGAACAGAATACCGGTCAGTAAACCACATGTTCTTAACCCGTTGCTATATTTGACTATGTTGAAATACCATAGCTGATATATTCGAAATTAGATCTGGGTAAGTGCACTATCGTGTAGATGATGAAATATTAATACAATCTTTGTTTAATGGATTTTGAAAGTTAGACAAATAATTAATAATCCCTAAAATAGCGTTATATATGGTGAAATAAAAGTTAAAAAAGGATATTGTAGCGGGTGGTCCAATAAGCTGATCTCTCGGCTATACATCAGAAGCTATTCATGTTATAACTTTTGCAGAAAAAATTCCTTGGTAAAAGAGACTAAGAGAAATTGCTGGAAATAATTTTCAAGTTTCTGGGTTAACCGCTAGGGGGCGTAACCTGTGAAGTAAAATTTGAAAACCTTTTTTTTGTGAAATATGCCTAATTATACCAAGTGTTAAATAGGTAAACTAGAAAGAGGCCTAAATTTTGCACAAAGTTATTTAAGTACTTTTTTTTATTTTTTCAAATAAAGGGTGGGGGAGAGTGGTAAAGTATTTGTGGATAAATACCTGTAACTTTGGTTTGGATCAACCGATTTTACCAGAATTAGTGTCATTAGAAAGAGAGTGGATGATTTAATTTACATATGCTATAAAACAATTGCATTTAGTTTTAATTGTCATGGGTAGAGGGTACTTTCGAATAGAAAAAATTAAAATTTGTTTTTCTTCAAAATATTTAATGGAAACACCTATTTATTGTAAATTATAATGGAACTAGAATAAATTTTTAACAAAATGGCGCAAACCGCATGTTGATAGCTTTTGTAGAAATCGAGATATGAATTAAAACGCATAAACATAAGTAAGTATAGTATTGACTCACCCTTTATTATAAGTTAAAATTAAATACGTGAAAGATCATACAAATATCTCGATCATTAAAACTTAAGTCCAATTAAATGTTAAAATTGTTTTTTATCGTTGTCTACACAAAGATGTAATCTTTCGCACGTAGACATAACAGCGGCTTTAATCTCAGCTGTTGATATACTATTTATTGCGGTTATAATGCAATTCCTTGTCCTTTCTTGTTCATTGTTAGGTTTGGTTTTGGACAAAACAGATCTTAACGTGTTTGTTGTTTTGAATGTTGTTGAAATGTTGAATTTATTTCCTATCCTTTTAAGCTTTTCCGATAATCCTTTTATGTATGGTATTGTTATTTTCCTCGTATTATTCCTTGTATATGCTGTAGAATCTCGTTCTTAGTTGTTTTGTTCTATTCGATGGATTGTTGAAAATTCCTTATTTATACACGATAAAGGATAATCATTTTTGACCAGATGTTAACAAATGTTTTTCCTCCAAGAACGAATTTTCGTTAGAACAAGTAATTTTGTCTTTATCGTATAAGGATTTAACAATTCCCTTTTTAATATTAATATTGTGATTTGATTTGAAATTTAAATATCTGTTGGTGTGTGTTGGTTTTCTATACACCTGAGTTTCGTATCCAGTATCGTTCTTAGAGATTAAAACATCCAGAAAAGGTAATGTGTTATTATATTCCTTTTCCGTGGTAAATGTTATTGTCTCTTCTTTATCGTTTATATCATTTAGGAATGTGTCCAACAACTCTGATCCATGAGGCCATATTGAGAATACATCATCTACATATCTCCACCATACTGAGGGTTTTAAATTTTGTGTAGAAATAATATTTGTTTCAAAATCTTCCATAAATATATCGGCTAATAATGGAGATAAACTAGAGCCCATTGCTACTCCAAAACTATGTTTATAGAATTCATTATTTAGTTGAAAATATGTATTATCAGTACATAATGTTATTAACTCCATTATAGCTGATATATTTAGTCTTGTTCTAGTTGCCAATGTATCATCACTTTCTAATTTTGTCTTGACTATGTTTAAAGTCTTATCTAATGGTACATTCGTAAATAAACTATTTATGTCAAAACTTACTAAACTATACTAAAGTATTATTTGAATTAAATTCAATATTTGATAATTTATTTAAAAAATGTTGTGTATTTTTTATAAATGTGTCATTTTTACTTGCAATTGGTTTTAAAATATTTAATAAAAATTTTGATAGTTCACTACAAGGAGAATTCATGGTACTACAAATGGGTCTAAGTGGTATATTCATATTTATATATATTATATATAAATTATTAGAAGAATTTTTCACTAAGTAACAAAAAACAAAATTTACATTTTCCTTCACTTCTGTACAAAACCATGGAGTTCTTCGTCTTAAGAACGATTTATTTTTAGTTATATTTCTTTCACCAAGAACTTCCTTGGCCGAGACTAAGATATTAGATTTAATTTTTGCCCAGCTTTCTTCGACTCCATTACTTTCTGTGATGTATGTGTTTCTACTTTTTTCGGTTATTCTTTTTATGGGACAGATTGAAGTAAATATTTGATATACAATATTCCTAAGTCATAAAAGATTTTCTGTTTCTTTAATAAATAGAAGAGACAAATCTACTACAAAATATAATACCGTCATCAATAATATTTTATTGTATAATTTAAATTATCATACACCTTTTATTTAAGTTTATCATTTTCTGCAAAATGTATAACCTTAGGTAATCGTTGAAAACATAATCTTCTTAAAAGTTCTTGTGACTATGTAAAGACAGTATAATAAAAGTTCGTAATTTACTAGCTTTAAAAAGTCTTTGATGTAAAAGAACAATATTGTTCTTAAAAGAAACCTTTGAGAAACAAAAAGTTTTTCCAATTATAGCATTACAAGGATTATTCATTTAAGATTTATTTAAAGTTTACAAAAATAAAAAACAAAGTAAAACTTTAAAGGAGTACATTACATTAACAATATTCCTAATTTCTGTCTTACAGTCCTTTTCTGTGATATTTTATAAAACTTTTTAAGTTTTCTAGTGATTATTTTTTCTTACTTTATATTTTTTTTCATGTGGTACTGACATTTAAGGTATCTGCAATGGTTTATTTCTCCTTTGAAGTGTTTCTACTTGTGAATAATTATAAATATTCTTCAATTATTATTACTTACATAGATACAATAGAGTGAATCGATAATCGCAAAATTTTTAAAAAATTGAAAAATCGATTTCGAATACATACCCACCTTTAGTAAAGACAATAAAAAAGTATTCTTACGACTTTTTGATGAAATTACATCTTCTGCCCTCTACCGGCCTTTGAGGAAAAAAACATGTTAGTGTAATTATTATCAGAATATTAAAAAAATGGACAAATTGAATTAGAATGCCTACTTTTAGTAACTTTTGGTAACCTATGGTAATGGTAACCTGCATGTCGCGCACATATAGTATTTTTCATATAAAAATGCGTGCACGTCACAATTTACATAAAGTGACGTCATTTATATTTAAAATTTCCAAAACGTCAACCTTAGAGTTCAAATTTTCCTAACACAGCTAATAATACGAAACCTATACGGAACTGCTCGATCTTTCATAGGCGTCAACATGGTATAATAATCAGAAAAATGTAATCATCATTGTATTGAGCATTTTAGAATTATATTGATTAAATAACCAAAAACATTTGTTATTATTAATAATATAAATTTTATGAAATAATTCTTTAAGTCTAATATTCCACAAAATAATAATTCTAATTAAATATATTAGACAATTGTACGCAACTGATACGTGAATATTTCAAATTTTTTGACAGTTCAGCGTGTGGCAAAATTGTTTAAAGTGTTGCCGCTTTTTTAGAGTAAGAATTTTGTTTACGTTTTGATTTCTTACACAATTTGATCATAATATATTATATATTAATAAATTGTATTTATAAATACATATTAAATTTAGATGAATGGCTTTAAAAACTGTAGTCTGTAGAAAGCTGATAAGCTTTCATATAAAATAGATTATTTTAAACAAGAAATATTGGCGGGACGTTTTTATTATTAATGCTCTAAAAGTGGTAAGTTTAAAATTTAGAATATATAATTTTGTATTAAAAATGTTTTCTTATGTATTTTAGTGTGTTGCAGTAGTCTTAATACTAAGTGTATTTACTGTTATATAATAGTTTGACAAATAGTTGACATTTCAAAAATTCCCCACTTACTAACTATTCTGATGTTTTGGCAACGCTGTGGGGTTCTGACGTCGTAAATCTTGAATGACGTGCACGCTTTTTTATATGAAAAATACTATACAATATTTTGAGTGTCCGTTAACTGGTATCCCTTTAGATTTTAAAGCTAACGTACCTGCTTTGCAAGCTGATGTTTTACAGTTTTATTTATGGATAAGTATAATTTAAAATCTCCAAACTCAGGCAAGGAACCAAAGGTTTTTGAGATATCTAACATACTGTCTAATAAAATTTTAAGCATTTGTCGAAAAAGCTTCAATTTCTACCATAACAAGCATTTAAAACTTTTGATCGGAAAAATAATAGTTACAAAATACGTGTCCAAGAATTTTAAACTGAGAACACTCGTCTGTTTGATATTATTATCAGCTCTTGCAAATGGAAAATTTTTAAACAATGTTCTTGCGAAAAGCAAAAAAGGTACCTAGAAAGAACAATGGTTTTTACTAGATTAAACGAGACCTAGAAAAATTATTATTAGAAATACCGATGTAAAGAAAACCTTAAAGCTAACAAATAAGGCCAGAAGAATGAAAAAAGAGATGCAAAAAAAAAACTACTAAAATCCGTATAATATGAAAGCAGCATTAACTTCTAATCAAGAAAGCGAAACCTAGAAAATAAAATGGAAATAGATCATGAATTGCCTTCCACTTTGCATGCCAATATCAATACAGTAATTCAGTGTACATAAAATTATTTTAAACTTCCTTCTTCTTCTTCTTCGCGTGCCATATCAGAATTATCTGATGTAGGCGATCACCATTGCGAAGGCTTCTCGATCTTCTGCGATATAGAATAATTGACCTTCCTACTAAATAGGAATAAAACTTCCTACCTTGGCCAAAGTCTGTGACCGCTATGGACTGCTATTGACCGCTATGGACTATAACGTGCAGTGCTGCACGACCTTGAAATTATTACCAACGTGAGCACGAAAAACGTAATAAACAGAAACAAACTAAGAAGAGCAAGAGACCAATAATTATTAAGAAAAGGTTTTATGCAAAACTCATCCAAAACTTTGAAGGTCATATATTTTGACTGAAGGTAAGATAAAACCTTCGTTATCGAAAATTTTGAAGGAAAGCCCCACAGAATAACCGCACTAAAAGATCATGTTTTATTAGTTCAAGAGCCCGGCTCTTTATTTTTAGGTCACACAGTTCTGTATCGGCTCTAAGCGTTTGTCAAAGTATTGTGATCTTTTAAGAGAGTTATAGATATAATCTAGAAGAACTAGTAATAATAGACTGTGACGGAACTGTGGTAAATACGGGAAGAAAAACTGGTGTAATTTCTTAACTAGAGGTAAAGTTACGACGCCCTTTACAAAGATTTGTCTATCAGCTTCACGCTAATGAATAACCTTTAAGGAAGGTTTTCCGTAATCTTGACGGTCAAACTCCAAGAGCTTTTGCAGGAACTATACGAAATCAAATAGTGCAGTTCAAAAATATGCCGGTTGTAAACTATAACATTATTGACTGTGAGTTACCAAAAGTAGATTTAATGGACTTGAGTGCAGATCAAAAGTATTTGTTTCTAATTTATGCCTCAATTTCTAAAGTTTGTTTAGCTTTTCAATTAAAAATAAATCAAAAGAAAACAACATAGTGTTTACAAAAATAGACAAAGGTAACACTACTATTGCTATAGATAAAATAGAATATAATAACAAAACAATAGAATTTTTTAATAATCAAAATATTGAAACGGTACACAAAGATCCGACAGAAAAGTATCTAAAACAAATTAAGCTAGCGTTGGAAAATTCAAAATCAATAGTTAATTCAACAAAACAGAAATACCTCAATATCATGAACCCACAGCCTCCTAAATTATACTGTTTTATTAAACTACACCAACCCGATCCCCAATAAGACCTGTAGTTTCTTTTTATACAGCTCCGTCATATAAACTTTCAAAAAAAACTGTTAGAGATTATTTTAGAACACACTAAATTTTTACTTAAATTTACCATAAAAAATACAATAGAACTATTTAATAAAATACAACATTTTTAATTACCTAACAACTCCAGATTAATTTTATTTGACGTAAAAAATCTTTTTCCTAGTATTCCTCCTACAGAACTTTTATTCTAGTAAAAAACCTTTTAGACTAAAATATTACAAATTCAATCATTACCTCTGAAATTTTACATCTTCTTGAAATTTGCATAAACAAGGACTACTTTGAATTTAATAATCAAATTGATAAAAATAACAGTGCAGGACTTATAATCGGCAATCCTCTAAGCCCATTGCTATCAGATATTTTTATGGATCATCTAGAGACAAACATTTCAAAACTTCCCATATTCAAACAGTTTTTATATTGGTGGAGATACGTAGACGACGTACTGGTATGTTTCACAGGAACTAACAGGCAACTCAATCAATTTTTATAGTATATTAATTCACTTCATAGTCATATTGAATTTACAATAGAAATAGAACAAAATCAATCCATACATTTTTTAGATTTAAAAATTATCAGACTTAAAAACAAACATGACTTCTCCATATTTCATAAACCTAACCATACTGACACGACTATACACAATTCATTATTCCATCCTTCACAACATAAACTGGCAGCATACCATAGTATGTTACATAGATTAACAGAAATTTCGATGTCAAAATACAACTTTAAGACAAAATTAAATATCATTAAGCAAATAGCAGTAAATAATGGATAAAACGAACAAACAATTAATAATTAGTATTTCCACCACCATAGAAAGAACCCAGTACCTTCTGCTGGATTACATTATAGGCAAAATATCAACAAAAATAGACACATAAAAAGGAAAGGAATAACACCAGCTGTCAAAACAAACAACAACTTAGGCAAATATATTATAAACAACAAGATCCAAAATAAAAAGCACTTACACAGTGGTGTATACAAACTTAAATGTGGCGACTGTCCAAAAACTTACATCGGTCAAACTGGTAGAAATTTTAATAAACGAATAGCAGAACATAAAAGGGCTTTCAATAATAGAAAAACAGGTTCTACATGCATAATGGTTTTCTTTTTATTGTTGCATAATGGTTTTCTAACAATTTTTAAATATCAACTATTTTTTCTTGTTTTGACTTGTAAACTATATTTTGGTATTATACAGGGACAAAATCGATTTTGTCGATATCAATGGAATTTATTCATATGGTATCGATAAACAGGTTCCCCTTTTATTAGTATGTTTTAAGATCTGGAACTCTTTCGTAAATAAAAACTTTTGCACTGATTTTAAAATGTAACGAACTTGAGGATTTTATAATTGTGTCTGCAGCTTTCTTAAAATTGAAGACCGCACAATTGCCTGCAACTTCTATGATAGTTTCATAATCGGCTATAATTTTTTAGTACTGATCTAGATCTACAATATTTTTACTTTTGATTTTTTTTCTATATTTGGAAAAGCTCTATTAGATGGTATGACATAATGTCCTGTTACAATGAACACAAGCTCAATTGTTTCAATATTTTAAGACAGAAGAAGAAGAAATTAAAATGATCAATCTTTTTTCGTGTGTTGTTTTTGTTAAGTTTGTCATCCATGGTTTTTGATCATTCTACAGTGACTCTAAAATTATAGAGTTTTCGATTATAACAACAACTTTGATCCGGGATTCTAGTTTTTTCTAAATCAAAATAAAATGTTATTAGATCTTTTCGCTTTTCTTTCACCAAATCAATAAAAAATTTTACCCTAAGTTTGTGAACCAAAAGTTTGTGTAAGACCAAAGCTTGTAATATTGTTACGAACTTACCTGGGGTAAAAGCAAAACAAATGGCCCCAAAATCATATAAGAATGCTGGAAATTGTTTTTCTCGAATGTTATGATCAATAATATTGTATATATATACATCAGTTTAGAACGTCTTTCGACGTTGTCCGATACCTAAACACCATCTCTTCCTATCTTCGCAGTCGTTTGTTGTTAAATTTCTTTCGCTCATGGACTTGTTTACGCCGTGTTGCCATTCTAATCTGGGTCTTCCTCTTTTCCGTCGACCTATCGGTTGCCATTCTATTACTTTTTTGGGGAGTCTTGATGCTGGCATCCGTTGAACATGCCCATACCACCTTAATTGTTTCTTCTCTATATCTTGAGTTATATTTCCTTCTATTCCCATACGTTGTTTTATTACATCATTTCTGATTCGGTCTCGTCTGGAAATACCTAAAGATTTTCTCATTGCATCCATCTCTACTGCTGCAATAATATTGTAAAATATATAAATCAAAAAGTGGATATGATGAGAGTGTTTTATACTCGCCCTAGGGATTTTTCTGCTGTTGACTACGAGGAAATGCAAGCATTTATCGGACTTTTGTTCCTTGCTGGGGTAAAGAGAGCATAACATTTAAATACTGATGAACTCTAGAAATAAGATGGCACAGCCCAGATATTTTTGCAGCTGCTATGTCCAAGAAAAGATTTTACCAAATAATTCAAGCTGTTAGATTTGACGACGCCACTAAGAGGCAAGAAAATTTGGCAGTTGATAATCTTGCACCCATTGTATGTAATCATAGATGTATTGTTGGAAGCATTCCGTGGTCGATGCAAATTTAGGCAGTATATAGCCAATAAGCCAGCGAAATACGAAATCAAGATTTATAAATTGGTCGATGCTAGATTTTTCACACAAAATCCAAAATTTATCCCGGCAATCAACCTGAAGTTGAACCTGAACCAATATATATCAACTACCCAACGATGCATCTAGTGTAGTAAAAAGACATACGACCCATAAGTGGATTCGGTCGAAATGTAACTACCGGTAATTACTTTTTTTCTGTACCCTTAGCCAACTCTTTACTGAACGATCATTGCTTGACAACGATAGGTACTTTGCGTAAAAACAAACAACAAATTTCCCCTGAGTTGACAAACGTAAAAGGAAGACCTTTATGTAGTAGCATGTTTGCATATGGTGTCGATAGAAAGTGTGTACTTGTATCATGTGCCAAAAAAAAAACAAGAATGTACTATTACCTTCAACGCTACACAGCGATGGTTTCGTTGATAAAAACACCAAAGAGCATACCATAAAGCCAGAGATTATTACTGATTACAACCTTACAATAGGTGGAGTGGATGTTGTTGATAAAATAAAGGCAGAATACTCGGTGACTCGATTTAGCAATCGCTGGCCGTTTACTGTTTTTTGTAGCCTACTAAATATTTCAACTACGAACAGCCAATTAATTTACAACAATAACACTAACATTGTAACATCTCGAAGAAGCTACATTGCGGAGCTTGGGAAGCAACTTTTAACCACGTTCAACCATGTTCCAATATCCCAAATCTGCCTTTTCAGTTGAGCCTCAGGATCCGAAATATAACCGGAGAAGAGCCATCAGTTTCTCAAGGGGCAACTCCAACTATAAAACCAAGATGTTCTTTTTTTCCTGTAAGGAAGAACAAGTTTACCCAATATTATCGTACTAACTGTAAATTGCCGATATTTAAAGGGCACACTGGTTTAACAAATTTTACTTGTGGACATTGCCTAGAAGAGGAAGAAATCTAATTTTATGCGCAATGCGTACATTTTTTTTTTTGAATAAATTTCCTTCTAAAAGTTTTGTTCTAGGATAATGTGTATATTTTTTAGTTTACCTAGTAGTTTTTTTTGCAGTTTTGTTTTGCAGAGAATAATCTCTTGTTACAAAAAAATTCTATTTTAAAATTAAAGGTGGTAAATAGTCGGACCAGCTCTTTAAGATTTGGTTTAAATCCAATATATACCCGGAGAGTGGGGTGGGTAAAATGTTATGGCCCAAATTATCGAATAATGCCGCGTATCAGACCATTAGCCATAACCCAGCGGAGGTGTTGTTGTCACCTGTCGAGAACTACACTTTATGTTTATAGTTTATCTTTTTATTCAAAAGTGAGGTTAATTGTAAGAAATCAAATAATAAGATTATCAGTATCAAATGGTTGGTATGATTTAATGCTTAGAGCAGAGAATATGGATTATGATTACAGTGATTTGAATAACCCCAACGTATATTATATATATATATATATATATATATATATATATATATATATATATATATATATATATATATATATATATATATATATATATATATATATATATATATATATATATATATATATATATATATATATATATATATATATAATTAGGTGCACAATACTTTGTCAACGGTGAGTTTCTAACTTAATATTATATCACACCGTATTATGTATTTTATAGTAATTATTCCTACTAAGTTTCTATCACTAACTTAACTAAATTAAATAAACCTTGTTAACTATACCCCTAATTAGTAACTAAATATCTAACTTTACTTGTAATCTAACTTAATCTAATTATACTTTAAACTACTAATTATAATTTAAGATTACTTTTATTTCAGATATTAAGAGTTTCAATTATCTAAACGTCTGGTGAAAGAGAAGGTTATTATAAATACATCAGTTGTATCTAACCACAGATAAACTATTTGAATATGTGACTAGTATTATCCCAAATATGGTAAGATAGACAAGATGGTGTCAGGGAAGGTAAAATGTTTAATTCTCACCAAGTTTATTGTTCACTTTCCTTTTTAGGGTCTATAGCTTGGTCTTCTTTATATCCAATAACCCTACAATCAGCTTCTTGGAGTTATAGATCCAAGCGACGAACAGCTTGTATGGAAGCCAATAAAAAATAAACACCAAATAGAAGATTTGAAGGAGGAGACGAATATTAAATAAAAGTATAAGGTCTGAAAGTAAAAGAATAGTCTTAGAAAGTGTTTAAGTTGTGATTGATGGAATAATAGGTCTTAGATAGGACTTACCGTTGATGAATTTAATCCGCTATAAGCGCCTATTTGATAAATATAATTGATTCCTAATCCTGTTGAGGTAAAATCGAATTTTAAATCCAGAAATTTCCTGTATATTCAGTACCCTTGGCACAGGTGAACCCAAAAATTTCAACTTTTTTTCTCAAAAACAAACAAAAAAAAAAACACAAATCCAACTTTTAACCGAACTGATGACAAGATATCCTGTCTCCAACCTATTAGGACCAACAATTCAAAGTACGACTTTTAGTTACATGAACCAATAAATTGACCTTTAGAAGTTGATGTCAAATAACCTGTCGGAAAAGGCTAAATGTCATGTCACTCAAGGTAAGCATACCCTGGCATTAACCTAACATGTGACAGTTTTGATAAAGAAAACATTTGATAAGAAAACAATAACCTAAAGAAGAACAATTTGAAAGATAACATGAAGATACTACCAGAAGTAAAATCAAGCCCTTTATGAAACTATAACTAAGTAAGTTTTTATAAAATAACTTCAAAACAAATTTATTGTCTATTTTATTTCTAGTTTCATCGACCAAATAAGGAAAATAAACAAAGGAAATATTAAACCCGTAACACTCTCTCCTGATGCCAACCATAATGTAGCTTCGCCTATTTTTTAAAAAAATTTTAAACTGTTTGTCGCTGTGTAGTGTAGTGTAATGTACAATTTTATGTTTATAACATTCCATGTTTGTTGGATAGCCTAATTTTGACGAAATGCCCCTAAAGATGCTCTAGGAAGCGAAAGTACTTGGGCAAGATTTAATTAATAAACTGTGCTCAATATATGCTTTTTATTTGATCATTAGTCAAATACACTAATGTTGTGTTTAGAGAACGATTTCCGAAGTGGAAATTGAAATGTCAATAAACTTACTTTAACCTTTAATTGTGGCTTATTCTCATTTAAATAGTTATTACTTTAAAATCCCACAAGAAAATAGCTTAAAAACAATATAATTTAACATTTAACATTCTAGTAAATATTAATTGTATTATTCGGGATGTTTATTAAAATATAAATAATTTAACGTGCAGTCCTGTTAAAGTATAAATAATCCAAAATAATTTAAACTTGTTTAAATATGGATGAAATTATACTGGAATTAGAGAATCGACTATAATAATCAATTTTTCATTTTTTTATTGGCAAATGACTTTTTCCATTACCTATTTTTAGAAAATTTCAAAAGGTGAGTACAGAATACTTTGGAGTTGTAGAGGAAAACTAATTGGACTTGGCAGGTTTTGCAAAGATTTTGTGTGTAAAAAATATATAAATATATTAGAAAAATTAAATAATAGTTATTTATTGTACAAGACGATAAAATTGAACTTTATCTTCGAGAGCGTTTTTTAGCGTCGAGACGTCAGTCGAGACGCTAATTATGCTCGAGAAGATAATGCGATTTTATCGTCGTGTGCAATACAACATTTTTTTCTATAGCAAGACTTCAAGTTCAGGTGAAAAACAGAATTTTAAAGAAAATTGTAATTTTTAGCACAAAAATCGCAATTGTGTTGCTCCGTTGCTAGGGATATGAATTACTCTGTCAACAAATGTCAAACAAATGTTATGTTTTGGTTTTTGCGGAGAATATTGTTGCGTTTTGTGTACAAAGTGAATAAATACGAAATGGACGGAAAAGAATTGACACAAGAAAAGGAAAACCTGCCATCAGATGTAGAAAATGCAGCGTTGGAAGCAGAAAGTTTATTGTTGCCACAAAAATCTAGGATGATTTATGAGAAAGAATACCAGTCTTTTAAAAAGTGAAAAAGCATTAAGAATATCAATGGCGTGAGTGAAAAAATACTTCTGGCGTATTTTTCTGAAAAGTCGAAGAAAGCGATGCCATCGTCATTATGGTCGTATTATTCGATGCTGAAAGGTACGTTGTTGGTAAATGAAAATTGTGACATTTCTAAATTCAGCAAGTTAACCACCTTACTAAAAAAACCTGAGTAGAGGATATAAAGCTAAAAAGTCCAAAATCCTGGAGTCAGATGACATTATAAAATTTCTGACAGAAGCTCCTGATGACGTCTATTTGTTGATGAAGGTTGTTGCTATTTTTGGTGTGCATGGAGCGACTAAGTCCGATGAATTGTACGTTAGAAGTATTTAACGTGGACGACAGAAAATCAGTGATAATCGTTTCATTATTTGATACTAAAACCAAGCAGGAAAGGTCGTTTTGTATTACTGACAAGAAAAATGGACTGAGTTTCTTGGAAATTGTGAGAAAGTATATTGCCTTGCGCCCCAAAAACGTACCTCACAGTAAGTTTTTTGTAAATTACCGACAGCAAAAGTGCACTACTCAACCGGTGAGGATTAACACTATATATAATATCCCCAAGACGATTACAGATTTTTTGAAACTTGCAAATTCAGAAATGTACACGGGGTATTGTTTACGTCGTTCTTCAGCTACTATGTTCGCAAATTCTGGAGCTGATCTATTAAAAGTTAAACGTTTAGGTGGATGGAAATCGTCATCTGTTGCAGAATCTTACATTGAAGAGTCAATAAGCAATAATATTGCTGTATCCAAGTGTATACTTGGCGGACCAGAAAATCAATTCAGTACCTCGAATCAAGTGTTTAAGCAAACGAGTACAAGTTGTGATGCTCCAAAAATAGATATTTCTAATAATGTTAATTGTAAAATTTCAGTTGTTTTTAATCCTTAATGTGTTTGAATTTGTAAATTTTATTAAATAAAAAAAAGTTAAAACATTTTATCTGCTCTTGCTGTTAAAGTGTCACTTTATCTACCCTTGCGGTTAAAGTGATACTTTATCTACTCAAAACAGTTGTTATAGCAACACTTTAACATTAGCTATGGGAAAAAAATGATATGCTTTAATTAAGCTATTAACATACATTTTGAATATTTTTATTGACACTGTCAAATAAACGTCAAATCACAAGGAGGATATTTCAAAGTTCTCCCAAAAAAAAATCAATTTTAAAAGTTGTTTCATTATAATTAATTAACAATATTAGGGTAAGTGATAAGGTAACAAACGAAAAAAGCTAAACAGCTAGCACTAACAAGGTATGTAACCAATTTGATTTTAATAACGATGCAACTTTGACAAATTTAAATAAAATAAATAGATTAGGTAATCCAGATTTAAATACAGTAATCAAATTACAATTAAAAAATAGATATAAATTAGAAGATAATGCACCGTATATAGTACATACAGAAAATTAAAATGGTAATATCTGCTAATTACACATGATGGGCACGCCCCAATTAATTTTATGTTCAATACCTGAAATTGAAAATACGAGTAATATCGTACAAATTAAGGAAGTTGGTCGAAATAAAATTAAGGTAGGACTCAATAGTTTTGCTAGTAATAACTTATTAATTGAGTCTGAAAATCTAAAAAGCAAACAGTACGAGGCATATACATATGGATCTACTATCTACATAAAAACAGGAACTGCAATAGTAACTTTTAAAGTTCAGTCTATACCTACAAACGTAGTAATAGAATAAATGAGATACGAGGTTAAAAATACACACCCAGAATCATAAAATGTGTGTGTGAAAAACTTATAAGTGCTGGAGATTTGGGCATATTAGTGCTCAATGTAGAGGAAAAGATAAATGTGAAATCATGAACATAATAAATCAAATTTTTCTTGTCCGAAAAATGTACTTTGTCTATTATGTAAAGTTAAAGTAAAATTATGTAATATTGAATACTGAAAATGTAACATATTACGAAGCTAATAATAAATATAGAAAATATTATTTAATATCAAGTAAAGAACAAGAAAGAACTTCCAATAATATACAATCTAGAAACAAAAACTATTAATTAGTATAGGAAATAATGGAAGCGCACAGAAAAATTTTACAACCAACTAAATTACAAAGTCAGCTTGGTAATAAATTTTAATTAATTAATTTCATTAAAATAGAAAATGTAGTCAAATCTAATAAAAACAGAGCCAAACATATTAAAACATGGAGTAACTTACATGGTGTAACGATACGATCGTTAATATTCTAACATTTTGAACGATAGCAAACCGAATCCCTACAATAGCTACTAATTTGCCTCCGTTGGAATATGCAACCCACAATACTATCTTTTATATTTCATTTTATGACTTTCGAACATCCATGTATCGATTGATAATATAATTGATTCCCTTGTCATTGGAGAGGAAGAAACCTAACCTTCTTGAAGGGAATTCTGTCCATTTTTGGAACAGAACTTCCTGAAGAGATGTTGTGGAGTTTAATTTCCGCGGGCAGAATCTTATGAAGGAAGAGAGTTAAGTTATTTTTGTTATTTTTTTTTGGGAATCGAATGAGTTTTTAGTTACAAGAAGTTAAAAGAAGTTATTTAGTTTATGTGAAGTCGAAGTTATTTTATTTTATGAAAAATAAAACTTCCAAAAGATTCTGCCAGCCGGCTCCAACCTCCAGAACTTGAATTATCATTTAATTTTTGATGTGGGGAAGAGGATTAATTTTAATTTGGGAAGAAACATGGATTTGGGAAAGAATTTTAGTTTGAATTTCTGGTTGGTCTGTCAGACCTTAAAAGCTGTTACAAGGAATATAAACAGTGGCTGATCTTAGAGCCGATCCACTATGTGGACATTAGACAGCAGATTAGGGAACCCCCTTACCAGCAATAAGGCTACTAAGGACATTTATTTTCTTTTTTTAAATCTATTAGTAATTTAAATTTCAATTTTTTTATAATATATACATATATATCTTGGATACTTGGATCTTGGCCTTAAGCCTAAGTGGGTTACCAAAACAGGTTTGTGCACAATCCCTGGGTAATACCCTCAACTTGCTGAATCCTTTTACTTATGTTAATTTTATTCCCTATTTACTTTGAATTTGTTTATTTAATAATATTTTATATAACACTGGCTGGTGTGGTAAAATTTTGGGTAGGCTAAGCCAGCAAATTACATATAGCTATGTGTAATCAGTGGCGGATCCAGAGGGAGGAGTCATGGGGTGGGTCATGACCCCCCCTTAAAAATATTTGAAAATCCACTTATCCTATTGGTGATAAGATTAAAGGTGACCTTACATCAGAGAAACGTAATCACCTTCAAGATCTATGACCTCTCCAAAAAAATTTCTGTAGTCGCCAGTGTGTCTAATGCATATTTTTTTTGTGTGAGAGTGGGAATCTTTTTTTTTTAATTTTACGAATTTTTTAAAATTTATTTGGGCAACCGTGCACTTGTTTGCAATTGTGTTGTTTGTTTAAAAATATGTTACAATTATAGATTATGTTACATATTTTTTTATCATAATTTAAAAGAAAATTTATATTATAATTCGATAATTATGTTGCAAGTGATAACGATGGTCGGCTTAGGCCCGATCGTCTGGTGCCTAAACAGCAAGCATAAACACGACAATATAAATCGTTGTCCGGCAAGCTGCTTAACTTCAAACGCTTTTTGTACGGGGATCTTATGTGAGCTGGGTCAGCCAGTTCCGATCGGGCCTATTATTGATATTTAAAATGCCTGAATACGATTCGATGCTTCATGTGGTAATATAATAACATAGTTGTTTTAACGGACGCTAATGTATTGAGTGATTTAGTACATTTAAAAGTTATTTATATACATTAACATAATTTTTGAATATATGTTTTTCAATTTTAAAGCTCTTAAAATTATTGGGTAGGCCCGGCCTATCCTGCCTACCCCCAAAAGCTGCCACTGACCCTAAGTGGGTTACCAAAACAGGTTTGTGCACAATCCCTGGGTAGTACCCTCAACTTGCTGAATCCTTTTACTTATGTTAATTTTATTCCCTATTTACTTTGAATTTGTTTATTTATTAATATTTTATATAACACTTATAATAAGTTGTCAGGATATATAATACAATTTTATGATCAGTTGTATGTACCTTCATAATATCAAATTGATGTAGTATTGTTCCAATTGCTTAACTGAATATTGTCATACTTTCAAACTGCCTTTTCTTACTGCCTTGTCATACTTTTTTAAACTGGTATAATTATTTTATTTTTCTGTAATATTTTAATTACTATTTACTCCATGCCAGTTATTCAAACAGTTTTAACATACCCTTTTACCTCATTGTTAGAGGACTATGCAGATCAATTTTTTTTGTATATATTTATATTTTTGGGTCCTAGTTTTAGGTAACTGTTCTTTGTAAATATATTTTGGAGAATATATTTCAGTAATTATTTTAGTGTACCTATATAAATATAGGGTTGGTACATAAGTAGATTAAGATTATAATATAGTGTATAAAGCATTTCAGATTTTAATCTGTTTCCCATAATCGTTTATTTCAGTTAGTATATAACTATATATCCCCAAATTGGAGTGATTTTTAAAATTTACCCCGGCGCCCATCTCCAGATCATCTTAGGATTGATCTAACTATCTTAAGTTACTATAGGCAAGCAAACGTGCCGACCTCCTCTCTGAGCACAACTCTCATTCCCTTGAACTAAGCCGATTCTCTTGTAGTGTTTAAAGTAGCTTAATATTTTCTTTTGTATTGATTACATTCCCTGTTGTTTGATAATTTATTTTAACCATTAATATTTTTATTCACTTCAGTTTATCTTCATTACACATAATTTCCACTTAAAAGATTAACACTTTGTTTTTTTCCCTTTTTATTTGCAACAAGTACCTTTTGGCCTTACTATTACATTATTTGTAACATTGGCTTGACCATCGCAGGCTTTCTCCCTTTTTCATCCGCAACAATGGACTAAATATCTCTGATTCAAAAACTAAATTATGTATTTTTACAAGAAAACGAATAGAAATACCCAACTATATCTTAATAATCAATCTCTCTTATCTACATAGTTTAAAGTTATGTTTAATATTTGGGTATTACTCTTGATAGAAAGCTTCTCTGGAAAGAACATAATATAGTCAGTGTAGTTAAAAACAGAAAAGGGAATATACCTTCTTCGATTCGTATCACACTTACAATGGGGAGCAGATCCAAATATTTCCTTGTTATTATTTAAAAATAACATAAAATCTATATTCGACTATGAAACAATATTATACAGTGACGTATTACAGTGTCATTTAAACAAAATAGATAAAATCGTTAATAAATGTCTTAGATTGTGAACAGGAGCCCTAAGAAGTTCACCGATTAGTAATCTATAAGTTAAATGTTGTGAAATGCCAATAGCTATAAGACAAAAACAAACTTTTCAGCATTAAAAATTGACTTTTAAATTGTACAAAAAGTCAAGTTTAATATTCAAAATACATCAGCTGTTCTTAGCAGACTTAACAGAAAAATATTGGATAAAAAAGAAAACTCGGAAATATTGAAGGTGTGAGATGTGCATACTGGGATAGCAATAATAAAAACAGTAAAATGTTTAATTTAAGTTGCGTCATGAATATATACACAGCTGCATTGAGTTAATTATAGTAAATAAGAAAAAAGAGCTTCAAGAAGGCAAAACAGTTGGCATGGATTAAAAGCCATACTACAATATCAAACTACAAAAAAGTTGGGGTTTGAGGTGGTATAATTTATGATAAATTTTTTTTGTGGCACGTTGTATATAAATCCTGAAATATTAATATTTATGTAAAGTATGGTTTAGCAAACAGCCTTCGTGATCACACGAAAATTATTGATAAATAATTGATTAATAAAAATTCTATACTTTTATTTTGAGTTTGGTCATTAAGGAATCAATGTTTTCAATGTAATCTGGATTCTTTCTAAAATGAGACTTTAAAACACTAACATCAAAAGAAAACTAAATGAAGATATTTGCTTCATAAGACCATTTGCTTCTGCAACTTTATTGTTCTTGTTTGAAGTCAAAATTATTTTTGTTAGACACTTCAGCAGTGCTACAAAATTTACACTAATTGATATCAAAGCGTCGTACATCGACGACCTCCTAGTATCAAATTTCAATTGTGACTAGCACAATGAAGATATTCAGCGTTACGAGACTTTGATTTTATTCTGGTCTGCAGTCCTGTGAAAATTCCACTAATGACACAAGCGCCATCATATCCATGACCTCGGCACTTATCAAGAGTTATTTTTTTTTCTTCTATAAATTTATTTAGAAGCTCCTCTAGGCCTTCGACTGACTGGTCTAGTACTTGCACAAAGCCTAAAAAGAATTCCATTATCCCAAGCTGATTTGGGTCTGGTTTGTATAAAACCTACCTTAAAATTATTGATAACTGATCAATTTTTGAAATGTATTATGAAGTATCTCAAATAAGAGAAAAAATGGAGACTGTTGAACATCGGTCAATATTTTACTCAAAATCTGATGAGATATCAAATAAATAAGTTCGTTTTGAATTGATGAGCGTAAGTATTTTACCCTAATGTCTTTGTATTTCGGGTAATTTTTTAAAATAGGGTCGTATCTAGAAAGGAGATCATTTCCTGTCTCACTTTGAACATTTTTTATGCTTTTAAATCGATGCCCCTCTGAGAGCTAGATTACAGGTTGATATTGTTATGATAACATCAAAAATTGTCTTTATTACTTTAATCAGTTTTTCTTTTTTGTCATAAAAAAGCATTTTGATATCTCTGTTATTTTTTCTTATTTTATAAGCGATACATGCAATAATATGACACTTACTCAATTCGTGGTCTTTAATTTTTGTTGACAGATTTCTCGAATCATTAATTTTTTCCGTAGTCCATGCATTGTTAAAGTTTTTATTAATTCTAAGATAATGAAAATAGTAAACAAAAGAGTCACCAACATTGTGTTGTGACTGTAACGGAATAAAATACCACGAATATTTGGACGAATGAGGGAATGGACCCCCACGAATGGGGGTTAAAATCTAGGTTGCGCCCTAGATTTTTCACCTCTGTACCAGCAGATATATACAGCACTACAAAAAAAGTAATCTCAATAATGATCCGAAACTATGTGTATAAATGCTATATTGTATAAAATTGTCAAAAAGGGGTCAAAATTTTCCGAAAATCAAATATTACTGTCCCTGCTACTGGTACCAATATTTTTGTACGGCATTAGGTTGCAGGCAATTATTTTTGTATTACCTAAATAAGTTATAAATGCCGTATAAATATATTTGACCAAAATTCCCCAGATGAAAATTGACGGCATAGTTTCTAAAGTTGTTATTACATATTTTAGTATTGATTTATATGTGATTCATGCTGGGTCAAATGGTCCCTTAAAACTGTCCCATGTGTTTTTAGTCCATTAGTGGAGGTTATGTTAGAGAATTGTTGATTAAATTGTTGATAGAATTGATAAAAGAAATTGTAGAAATGTTGATAGAATTACAAATAAACAAGTAGTGAAGAGGGTTGGTAAAGAAACAGAAATTATCACCACTATACTAAACACAAAACTGGAATACCTATGCCATGTGATAAGGGGACCAAAATATGAATTTTAAAACTCATATTACAGGGAAAGATTCAAGGAAGAAGATCTGTTAGCCGAAGAGAGAATTCTTGGTTAAAGAATATACATGATTGGTTTCAATGCAGATCGATTGATTTGTTTAGAGCAGCAAGTTTAAAAATAAAAATAGCTATTATGATTGCCAACCTCCGTAGGGATTTTAACAGATTTTAATTTCAAAATGTAAATTACTGCATTTCGAGTATTTGAAAACAAAAATATTTCCTACACAAATATCTACTTACATTTCACTAAATACGATAAAAAAAATCGACTTCAATGAAAATTCAAGATCTTTTGTCAGAACAAAACAAGTACAGCAATACTTTAATTTTTGTTGGTAATGAGCATAATTTTGCTTTAAAAAATTTATTTGACGTTTCGATTTTAACTTCGAAAATAGTTCTCAAAATACAAAACATATTTTAAACAAATTTTGTTTTTGTTACTTGGTAGAAAATTTTTTAATAACTTAATCCGACCCATTCATCAAAGGTGATGACAAAAAAAATAAATATTGAGGAGGAAGAGGTAAAGGAAGCATTAGGTAAATTGAAAAATAGAAAATCGCCAGAAGTAGACAGAATACCGAACTAACTTCTAAAGTACGGTTGACCAGATCTGACCAGACAACTATTAAAACTAATACAAAAAATAATAGAACAAAACAAAATTCCAGAAAAATAAAGATCAAGTATGCTAATATCTCTCTTTAAAACTGGAGACAAATACCAAGAGAAATTAATTTATTAAACACAACACTAATGTTATTAGTGAAATTATAACACTAGCAGAACAACAAGGTTTTGGGTCGGGAAGATAATGCACTGACGCTATATTTATAATGAGGCAAGTGCAAAAGAAATCATTAGAATAGAACAAACCGGCAGATCCCCACATATCAGCATATGTTTCTAATCAAGACTGCATTGGACTGAGTCTCATTAAAGGACGTTATTTAATTATTGTACGCGAACTTCTATGAATAATCAAAACGATCAAAAATATCTACCAATAATAGTAAAAGTAGAAGAACTAAGTGACCGTATGAAGCTAGCAATGGGATAAAACAGGGAGATTCCCTGAGTCCTTTATTGTTTAACCTTATTATGGATAAAATAAAAAAAGTAAGATCTAAAAAAATTATACCAAATGAAAGAAAAACATATTTAAATAATCTGCTATGGAGACGAGCCAATACTACTCTCAAAGTGAAGATAGTTTAAAACGTATACTACACCAATTTAGTATAACTGCCAGAAAATTTAACATGTGAATTTAATTAAATGTTAAAAAATACAAAATGCATGGTTATTTAACAGCAAATTTACTAAGATGTAAATTTAAGCTGAAAGGTCAGATAAGTGATGTATTTAAAATATCTAAGCATCCCATGATCTAGCTACAGAAAGATGGAAACATAAGTGGAAGGTAAAGTGAATAGAGCAAACAGAGCCGCAGCTTGCCTGAATGAAACAATATGGAGAAACAAAATTTTGGGAAACAAATGAAAGGCAGAATTATCAAAGCAGTCATCAAACCAAAACACAGAAAGAACACAAATAATGTTAGTAACAGTAGAAATAAAAACACTTAGAAAAATTGATGGCAAAATACTATGGCACCGAGCTAGAAGTACAGATATACGACGTTGATGCCAGGGGAAGAACATCAAGCTCTGGGTAAGGAATAGAAAAGTAAAATAAAACGATCATATAAGCTGAATGACAACAAAATAGAGTAGAAAAGATGGTAAAAGACGGTTCCCCAATAGAAAGAAGATTAGAAGAAATACGACGAAAAAGATAAAACGACAACTTACTGAAGAAGAAAGACGACGAAAAAGATAAAACGACAACTTACTGAAGGCACATTAGAAAACAGACAGAGTCATGTCTACATGACGGAGTCATAAGGAGAAGAAGACTTATTTATATCGACAATTCAGACATATATTATGGATTTTAAAGTAAATTACTTTAAAATGATATTGTTAATATTTTAAGTTGTTCCTGGAACGACAAACGGAAGTTTGGGTGTTCCCACAGTAAATCATGAGAAAGAGCCACAAAAAAATTCCGCATGATACTATCCCAACATCATAACTATTGGGTCTTATATTTGATTTATTCTTAATATTAACACCAAATTCTGATTTTATATGTGTCTTATTTGAAAAATACACACAATTTATTTCTGGGTAACCAGATCCTACTGTATTCTGTTTCATTTAACATTAATTAGAGGTTTTTTTTGATTTTTTTCTTTTTACCATCTGTTTATTTCAGCACTATACTTACATCCTACAATTGAACTGTACGCTAATTACTTTCCAATGCAAGCTTACATATGTGAAATATCTCAAATGCTCATGTAAATACAACAAAGCACTTACACAAAGCATCAGTAGGATAATTATTCTCGTTTGTTAAAATGCTCTTCGCTTTCTATTGGTAATTTTAAAAAGCCTTTTAAAATGAAAAGTAATTATTCTGTTTCTTTGCTTTATAACATATCTTTGGTATTGAATAAATAATAAAATATTAATTAGAAGTAGTTAACTACTATCTTTATTATGAACTACCCTTATTATTTTTTTTAATACACTACTTGTTTTCTTAATTGTGCTTCTCAAAAACGGGGGAATAAAAAAATGATTAATGTACCATACTGAGTTTAGTTTTTTAATTTATTTAAAAACTTTAGACTTTAGACCTAACTATTAGAATACCTTTGAACAACAAATTTAAAAAACATTACCATAAAAAGCTCCAAAATAACCAATTGCGAATTTTTTGGAATTTGAAATGGTTGGTTACCAAAAGATATGTACACCTTACGAAATTGTTACTTAATACTATCGACATAAATGTAAACTTAACTTACCCCTATTATCCAATTATTTTCACAAAATACACAATTTTCCTTAAAAATACTTTCCGAGCGGTAAAAGTTTTAAAGTGTTCGACAAAAGCGCGCGCGCTGAGCTTTCCCGACGCCGATTTGGAGTTGCCAGGAAGAAAACGAGCGGTAAACTGCAGAAGTTGCCGCTGTGGGCTTCGGGCAAAAATGCAGGTAGGCACATGCGCCCAATATGTGCAGGTTTGTGTGGTAAAACACAGTGATTTTAACATTAGATCATGATTTATAAACTATTAGAGGCACGATGCACTAGAGGTTTTAGGAAAAATTGAGTTTTGCCTAAAAGCCCCAAAAACATTAGTTTATTTTAGTATATATTTGAAAACAATTAATAATTTATTATTTGAGGAAGAAGTTAGTTCCTATTTCTGATAAACTAAATTGTGAAATTAAGTTGAAAAAAATTACTTGTGTTTAAAACAATGTTTCCAAATAAATATTTATTTGAATTTATGTGAGTACCAAATTAATTTCCTTAGTCTACAAATTTAAGAGAAATATCTTATCTCACTTTTTACGTATACATTTACGCTTGTTAGGAAATTTTATTTTTACTGCCTGCATTAATGACATGTCTTTCTGTGTTACCCACGCTTTGCAATCATGCAGAAGTGTTAGTAGCGCCATTATTTCATAAAAGCTAAATTGGGTATATTTTCTACATTTATTGCCTCATCATTATAGTCATTAACATTGAGCTTCGGGAGCGCGGATAATTTGATTAATGATATCTTTCAACTGGTCGCGGTCATCTGTTAAATGTACTGCCTCAGTATACTGTTTGTTGGAAATATTTTTCACAATATCCGCTCATCGCTGTGGAGATCTGCCACGTTGGAAGTGATACGATAACTTATAGCTCGATAGCCCAGTATATAAGTAGACAGAGATTTTGAAACAAAAGGGTACACAGGGTACAAACCCAAATCTAAAGGCCCAATTAATTAGAAACACACTCTAAATCATTGAAAAACTGCAAATCTAGCACAAAAAAATATTGAGGATAACCTTATCCGAAAACAAAATCATATTCACCAAAATAATTATATATTCATTATATAATTGCCCGCTCCAGAAATCAACCACCTCTTTCGTTAAAATTTTTACAAATTCTGAAACTGAATTCGCTAATGCACTTACGAATGGTATTAAGATCAAAGAAGAATGACTGAATTGTGATATGTCAAGATCAAAAATAAAATACTGTTCGAAATGCTCAGCAACGAATGCCCCAAAAAATCATCGATTAATAATAATATTACTTAATTATTACTTATATTACCTAATATTATTACCCGTGATCCATTTATTGTCTTCCTTGAAAAGAAGAGTGACACAATCCGTTATTTAAACCAAATGTTCAATTAATTGTATGGATATGCCATATCTACTTCCTGTTATAACAACTTCGTAAACTAAACCTTTACTCAACTCAGCACATAAACACACAAACACACTACACTCTTTCATTCATACATACTCTTATTATTTATACACACATTCACTTTACCAACCACACAAGCTCACAAACCAATAAACATATATATATATATATATATATATATATATATATATATATATATATTATATATATATATATATATATATATATATATATATATATTATATATATATATATATATATATATATATATATATATATATATATACATATATACAGGGTTCTCTTATTCTGTTGCACACATGCAAACACCAAAACAAGAAACAAATCTACAACACACAACCAATAACCTTACAATACCCACATACATCAAACACAAAACAGTGAGCACCTCGTACATTAAATAAGAGTCGCAATTTAAACCACAAGAACATGGGGAGATTGGTTTTTTGTGGTTTCCCAATCTCATTGCACAACGATACCTAATTCTAGATGAGAACATAGCCACAACTATTCTCGACGCGTTTACACCGAAAGACAAAAGGCCAATAATCTGAAAAGGACCGTTTGATCCAATGGAACTTACACATAGTAGCAGGCTTGGTCCAACCGGCAACCAAAAGGCAGAAGATCCTTTTGGCAAATTACTTCTTTGTAGCTACCACATAACCCCGAGGAGAGCGGCAATACACAGACTGACGATTTCAATTCACTTCAAGCCCTATCCTTGAATTCTAAACAAAGTCATAACGCTTAGTCTCTCTTGAAATCCAAAAGCTAACACCAATAACACGTTTGTTATTATTGCCGCAAAATACTTAAAATTTCCTAAATTAGTTTTGTCGTGCCCCTTTCGTTCCGAAAGTAAAGCTCAGGGAGAACGGCCACAAAAATATTGATTAGTTTCAATTCCTTCTCCAGAATTGCTCATCTGGTTGCAAAAGCCACGGATATTTCATGTAGCTATGTTGTGTTGCTTGCAATTGTAAAGCTTTTGTTTTTAACCAGTAGCACATTTCGCATATTGGTGAAAGTTATTACGTAACGTTCTTCCGATTGTGTCAAATATTCTATTTGATCGTTGCTAGCTTATTTTCTATGTCACGTTTAAGTTCGTATGATATGTCACATCTTAACTAGAAAAAGATATCTCATAAAAATTTAAGAGAAATATTATCAGCCGTATACAAATATTACCCTTAAAAATATTTTAAGCAAATTATCTAAAAAGAGTAACAAACGCAATATTGTTACAACGTTTAAAACAATTAATGACGTCGGTATCTTCGTCTTCATGGATTAGGCCTTATGCTTTATCTAACTGCTTATCTTTTTCAATGGCATCCAATCCAACGCCTTTGTCGTGAGTGGTATTTTATCACTATTTTTGGTATGCTGTTTTCACCTATTCCATCTACATGGGCGAACCAGTTGTTACAATAAAGGTGGATTTTTCTTTTATTACAAATAAGCCGAATTCTTTTCTGATTTCAGCGTTTCTTATTTGATCTAACCTGCTGCTTGGATTCGTGATAATATGTCTTTTTGTGTTACTTACGCCTCGCAACCATGCAGAAGTGTTGGTACGGCCATTGTCTTAGTTGGGTATATTTTTTACATCCATTAGCACAACATTATAATCATTAACATTTTAACAGATGTATTCTGGTCCATTATTATACTTAAAGAGCTCAGATAGTTTGATGAACGATATTGCTTCATTGGTCGCTGTGATCTGTTATACGCACTGCCTCAGTATACTTTTTGTAGACAAGCTTTTCCTTAACGTCTGCCCATCGCTGTAGAGGTCTGCCAAGTTGTCGTTAACTCTAAGGCCTTCCTTGGACCACAAACCGCTTCATTTTGTGATCACTTCGATATATATTGTTATGGATCAGTTTATCAATCAGAAATAGAATAAAGAGTTTTTTTATTATTTTAATATACCGCGGGCATATAAGTTAAAATACAACCCTGTACTTATTTGTAATAGTTAGAATAAGAGAAGACATTGTTCCGTGACGGTACCCGGACGAGTTTTTCCTTGAAAGACTGAGTGAATAGTGAAAGGACAATGGAACCCGTATCATTATAAATTTAAGAATAAACTTGTAATTGTATTTTGTGGTGGGAATTTTTCGAAAGTAAATAAGAATTAGATTTAGATATGAGATAACAAGAATTTGGAAACTTATTTCTGTTGAAAAAGGCAAAATTGTTAATGGTTTCTGAAAAGTAATTTGAGTGAAAGTAGTTTATTTGTTTTAAATATTATGTTGGAAATGTTTCTAAAATGTTGGAAAATTAGTGGGAAAGATGAATGCTTATGATTGGTTTAAAAAGGAATGATGGGGAATGAGAGAGTTGAGAAGGTTGTCTGGGGAGATTGAAAAGATTATCATGTTATCGGCAGACCAGAAGAGAAGACGTGTTTTCGTGTAGTCAATCTGAGTACCAGTGTTTTCGTTTGTTAGTGAAAAAGGTGGAAGCTGAGAGCAGATCAAAATCGAGAAGATTAATACCTCTTTTGAGTCTGCATAGTCCACGAGATATAATTGAGAAAGAAAGGAGAATTTGTGAATAAAGAGTACCGGTCAAAAGAGGCTTGGGCTTGTGTTTTCGGAGGAGTAGTTTGCTGGTATGCGGTTTGGATCGATGCTGAGAACGGGAAAGATTTGATGGTAGCCGGACGTAATCAATCAAGGAAGGAACTGTGGTTTGATCGAGAGGAGACATCATTGGTGTAAAAAATAAAGGTCAGTCAAATAATTTGAATGAAAGAAAATTTTAAGATATTCTAAAGATAAAATCAAATATAAGCATACGAACTAAGATTCCAAGTTTCAAAGAGTTATTTTTTTTTTGTGAATAAATTATATTTTTATATGGTCATTTTTTTTTAGTAGATATTATTATAAAACAGATCAATAGATAGTTTGTAATTAAAATTAAATTTAGAGTATAGGAGTTTGTTGGGAAAGATAATTGCCCACAAAAGTTATTTATTAATATTCATCGTATTGCTTGTTGAAAATAAATAATAATTTGTGTGCATATTTATGTTGTTTTAATGTTAGTTCCGTTTCCGGTGCTATCCCGATTATGAGCAACTAGGAGATACTGAACCCACTAGAAGAGATATATAAAGTAAACTGATTAAAGTAAAATTAAAAAGGCACCCTGAGAATTTTTAATAGTAATTGATTTGTATGACTCTGCATAAATTAGTGAATTAATTAATTAAATCATTGGATTAATTAAATTAGTGTTAATTAATAATAAAACATCATAATACAGATCACAACAATATATATAAAAAAAAACTTTAAAATTCTAGAGAAATAGTAATAGAGAGACACTAATTAGGTTTAATTTCATTAAGAATCAAGACAATCTTGTTGTGAGTTAGACATGAAATTCAAAACAGTAGTCTCTATGTCTACATTTTAATAAAAGAGTGTCTGCATTGTCTATTTTATTCTTTGACTGTCCATGTCTCACAAACATAGTTAAATATGCAAAAATTCATTACTTTCATTTACCCTTTCCAATACTCTAGAGTAAAAATCACATTTTTTAAAACACTTTATATACAGCTAATCAAAGTTGATATCTGATGATATATCATATTGATCAGTATATTATAACTGTGTGTATGGGAAAATAAAACTACGTTTATTATTTTTCTTACAATTTCATCATAGTTTCTCGAGTTTATCTAAAACGAAAAAAGTAAATAGACATGAAGTTTGTTAAACGTCACTTTCTGTTTAAATGAACTACCACTGTAGTAGAGTTAGAGTCTTAATAAAACATTTTATATAAGGGTATAATGTCACTGTTTGTATGGCAAAATAAAACCGTTGTTTCTATATTCGCTTTATAATTTCATTATAGTTTCTTACCTATTATACCTTCCTAGGACTTATTTTAAAAGAAATAATTATTTTAAAAGCAAAATAAGCCAAGTCGATTCAGTCATTCAAATGAACTAAAACTGTAGAGGTAAAGTCATACAAAACATTTTGAATTTCCAATTAAAAAAAATAAGGATCATTCATCGATATAAAAAATATCCTATCTGGTAAGTTGGACCAACAAATACACTTTCACAAAATGTATCGCAATCGGTTCAGTGGTGTTTAAATATTAGCTTAGACAAATATCGTGACACGAGCTTTTATATATAAAGATATATAGTATTTATTTTAGAATAAACATTTATTTGTAATATATTGAACCATCAATAAGCTTATTTAATTTCAAGAGTTTTGCTTTTTTGCTTTCTCTCTCTCTCTCTCTCTCGTAAATCATAATTCCCTGTAAGCGCATAAATAACATTTATTAGCTAAAACCAATTCTCTTTTATATTTTTCGAATCAATATTACATTTTTCAGCGTTCGTTTACGCAAAAATCAGTTCCCCATTTGGTCACTTTTTATGAAACATTTATATGTCAATCATTTGTAATTGCAATACAAACTGTTAAGCGTATAACGCTATCGTAATCACAAGGGATATATCCAACATGTCCCTATAAATTCCTAGCAAACAATAACATTGCCAATTCAGCACCGGATAGGGTACCGAAGTACACAACTTATCCAAAGGGTAACGCAGCGCCAAATGGTTAGAACAGGTATAGGATGGGTTGTAAGATGAGTTGCTTCGTATTTTAATAAATTCAACTAATAACAATTGAAATAAAGTAAATGTTGTATCAAGGGATTTTTAAGAGAAGATACTTAAAAAAGTGGAGTGAAAATAGAATCGACAATTTCTTTTAATACATAAATTATGCATCCCCAGTGTGTTATTGTTACTGATTACTATTTGAACAATTTGAAGTGTATTTACTTTTCACCTAACTCTTGATGATTATTAAAAGTGTATCTTCTTCTTCTTCTTCTAATAGTGCCACAATGCTTTATGGGTGTTGGTCTGCTTAACAAAGTTTTTCCATTCTGTCCTGTCGGATACTTTCCTTCGTCACTGCCTGATGTTCATGGTTAGAAGATCTTCCTTTACATCGTCTACTCACCTTTTACGGGACCTTTCTCTTGTTCTATTTCCTTAGGGTTTCCATCTCTGGATTAATTTTACAGCTGGATTATCTGGCAAGCTTTCTAAGTTGCCAAACCAGTATAGTGACTTTACAAAACTTTACAAGACTTACGTTGTTGCTGTCATTTATTATTAAGCCTGAGTAGGAAAAAATGGAGACATGGTCCTAGAGATTCTTATGTCGATTCGACCTTGTGATCTTAATATGTTTTCTTTTCCTTTCATTTATATTTAGACCAAATGCAGCGACTTTTTACCCCTCTATTGGGGCTAATTATGGCAATATTATCAGCATATACGCATATTTGAGTGAATAGTTTTCTATTAATAGCCCTTACTATAGGCAGCATGAATTAAAATAGTCTATCCGAGGTAAACCCATTAGATGGGGCTATAAACTAGGGGGTCAGAACCATAAAACAGGGATATGTCGAGTGTTTTGAAAGTTATCAAGGTGCCACTTCTCACTTTCTGATACATACAAGGAATTAGGATTAAGAGTCAGTGTCGTATTGTCATTAGCTAATAAATTGCAGTCTTCAGTCTAAAGTATTCTGAATAAAAAGTGTTGTTAATAAGATATCACCTTGCCTAACTCTATTTTTATTATCAAATGCCTCTATCATATCTCCATCTATTCTGACCATTGCTTTTAAATTCTTCAAAGTCATTTGTATAAGTTTAACTAAATTTTTTGTTATTTTATTTGGAATGTATACTAAAGAAAAATATCCCATGTTTTAGTTTCCAACCAGTGAACTTTAGTGATTTCAGAAATAAAAAATAATAATAGCAAAGATCCTGATATATCTAACACAAAAATTATCAAAACAATTAAAAATATAATTGTTTAACCTCTAACAACTTAAATAAATCAATCAACACCTTGTAATACTTATCCTAACGTGTTCAAAACTGCAAAAGTAATACATCTGTTTAAAAATAAAGGCTCTATTCATAATTACAAAAATTATTGAACCATATCTTTGTTGCCCATTTTATCAAAAATTTATTAACGAATTTTAAAAAATCAAATAAATCTTCATTTTGAATCTAATAAACTATTTGTCATAAATCAGTATGGATTCCGAAAAAAAACAACAACCTTAGCTATGAATCATTTTATTAGCAATATTTTGGAATGGTTTAAAACATATATTGAGACTATTGCATTGTTTTTTGACCTTACAAAGACTTTTGATTGTGTTACACATAGTATTATGCTAAAAAACTTCCTTGTTATAATTTTCATAGTTCTGTTATTCAAATAATTGATTCGCATCTGTCAAATCGTGATCAATATGTTCACTTCAACTAGTGTGTTTCTTAAAAACAATCTCTGATGTATGATACCTCCCAAGGCTTGCTTTTGGTTCCGATATTATTTCTTATTTATATTCACCCAGATATTCCTACTGACCGTTAAAACATATGCTTTACAAACTCCTGTATTATTCAACTTTCACTATTATTCACTAGATATCACCACTAGATGTAGCCAGATTTTTAAATATACGTCTGCAGTTGTTTGCATTTGTCCTGCTGTTAGGTAAGTAGGGTGTCGAGAGTTTGCAATAAATATTAGCGCACGTGGTAAATACAAAATTGATAAAAAAAAGTAAGTATTTTGAGTACACTATGGTATTATTTTCTCAAAAAATTTTAATATTTACTTTTGTTTTTGATTATATTTTTCTATAGTTAATACTGCTATCAATATTTATTCTTTTTTCTTGGAAAAATAATGCTCAAAAACGACTGTATGTTATAACACACGGTATAATAATATACTATTTAACCATAATATGTTAATTTTTAGTTATTGAACAAAACCATTGACTCCCAATGAGTTATTAGATGAGATTGAACACCTGGTAGATCCGTCTTCATCACCTGATGGTGTTATTATCTTCCCTTCATCTGATAAATATGATACCGACGAATATTTCGGGGAAAAAACGAGTTTACATAAATAGCCTTCTATGTAGTCAATTAGGAGTATAAGCTGAAGTTGTTTTTGATAGTGCCCTGTTGAAGGATGAGGGGAAGAATGAAATTATTATTTCGGTTTCAGAGAATATTGCAAATGAAGATTCTGATAGGAAAGATAACCTCTGTGTGTATGTCTCGCTTTCTTAAGTCCTCCTCAACCGAAGCCGAAGGAAAAAAAAGTATTCCTGGAAAAATACAAAATATTAATCCCAATTTTCCCAACTAGAAGCCAGTAAGTAAACCATAAAATATGCTTGTGCCTTTATAGATATTTTCCATCTTCATTAATGATGCAGTTGTGGACGTAATTGCATATTTTACTAATCTCTGTGCATTTCAATACAATCTCTCTGAAAATATCAATCAAAATAAAATTAAATCTTTCATTGGGAATTGGGATATTACTTTTAAGTATTCATTTCCTTAAAGATCTATGTACTGTGAAAACAACGATGACTATAGTGTAAGTTAGCCTATTCGGCTATATCACGAGATAGATACAACTTTATTATATAGAATATACGTGCTTCTGATAATAATAAATTACAAAAAGGCGACAAGCTAAAATCCGTCCGGCATTTGACATACTCAATAAAAATTTTTATATATTGCGTCCAGTTAAAGAACATCGCAGTGTTGATAAAGCGATGGTCCTTACTATGGGCGTCATGGATCAAAACAGTTTATTCGAGGTAAACCCATTAGATGGGTCAATAAACTATCGGTCAGAACCACAAAACAGGGATATGTCAAGTGGATTGAACCTCAATAAGGTGCCACCACAGCCCTTTCTAATACATATAAGGAATTAGGATTAAGAGTCAGTGTTGTATTTTAATTTGCCGATAAATTGCAGTCTGATAATCCAGGTAACTCGGGGGTTAACCTCACTTTCATTACTAAATGAGCTAACAGCAAGAAATTTAAAATGCTCTGGAACAATTCAAGAAAATCAAGTTCTAATATTTTAATATGTAAACTCTAATTTCACTATTTGGGAGAGTGAGTCATCGTTTGAAGGCGTAGAAGTGGGGAAAGACGTATGAAAATCCAGTGGCGTACAGTCACTTTTATTTCAACGTTAATTATATTATATTGTTTAAATATTATTGTTCAAAATAGGCTACAATATATTTATCTGTAGGTTTTTACTGAAGTTTCCATCTCTATATCCCAAGACCGTTTTCAAAGATATAAATTATAGTTATATTTATTTTATTTGTTTATTATTATATATTCTTATATTATTTTCTTTTTTTTTTTAACTTTAAAAACGGTCTCTGTAATAGAGATCGAAACGTCAGTAAAATAAACATGTAAATAGATGTATTGTGGCTTATTTCCAACATTCTCCCTAAAAATACGGAATGCCACAAGCAAAAAGCCACAGAAAAATAAATATTACTATCACTTGTATATTTGAAAACGATGTCTTTATATAGAGGTCGAAAAATCAGTAAATTAAACCTATAAATAAATATTTTGTGGCTTATTACATACAGTCTCCTAAAAATACAGAATGCCACAAACAAAAAGCTATAAAAAACAAGTAATTTTGCAGAAAGCTTACTGATGCCACCAGGCTGTCGCGGAAGTTACGCTAAAACGTCTTTTGACGTGATCCGTCCTTAAAGAGTTACACAAAGAAAATTTTTTTAAAACAAATTTTAAGACAGTTTCCACACCACCCGAGAGGTATGTCTTGTGGAGCGTCACTTTTTTTAAGTGGGTGTTCGCCAAGACCCATATTGTCTCATTAAATAAAATAAACAAAACACTTAAACAGTATAAAACAAAACAAAATAAAATCCTATAAAACAAAATAACATTCTATAAAAACAAAATAAAAATAATTTTGAATGTAACAAAACATTGTACTATTCTATTTAAACACAAACACTATACACACTTACTATGTTCTTCTCGTTTTTTTTTTGTTTTTGGTTTTTTATGCTGATGTTCCTACTAAACTATTAGAAAATATTATTCGCTGTCTAAATCTGAAGATGCAGTGCTGCTATCGCTGTCATTATCTTCACCTGGTGTAAATATAATTGGCTCTAGTAAAACTTTGACATGAGTGTCAAGTTCCCACATACGATATTCTTCTTTAATATGTGGCCTATACATTTAGCCCATCTCTCTGGAGTTACATGGAGGATTGCTTGAATCAAAAGTTCTTTAACTTCGTTTAATTTGAGCGTTTTGTTATTGCGTGGTACTTTTCCTTTCACTTGCGCCCAGATAAGTTCAATGGGATTAAGTTCGCAATGATAAGGTGGTAGACGTAGAACTTTGACACCATAATCTTTTGCAGTTTCATCCACAACATATTTAAGATATTCACTTTTCCTTAACCGTGCAATGTCAAGTAGTTGAATTTTGAGCATTGATTCTTCGTATGCAATCCCCTTTTCTGTAAGCTATTCTTGAATTCTCCCTTTCCGCCATGCCGTCGTCGTTAATTGTTGTAGTCTGCGGCTATGATATGGCGCATTGTCCATAACAACCACAGACCCAGATTCCAATTTTGGTAAGATTCTCTTAAACCAGCGCTCAAATACTTCGGAAGTCATTTCTTTATGATAATCACCTGTTTTTTTCGACTTAAATTGAAGCAAACCATCATCAAGGAACCCTGTATCACTTCCTATATGGGTGATGATTAAACGCCGTCCCTTTTCTGATGGAGCTTTTAATCCTGTAGACCAGCCTTCTATAAATGCTTCCCGTTTACTTTTGACATTTAAATCTTGCCAAACTTTTCCAACTGTATGACCTTCGTTAATCCAGGTTTCATCCAAATAATATATTTTGCGTCCAGTGCTGCGAATTTTTCGTATTTCTTCTAAATATTTTCTTCTCCACAGAATAATTTCATTTTTTTCTAATAGCATACTTTTTCTGTTGCGTTTTACATATCGAAAGTTCATTTCGCGCATGGTTCTGAAAAAGACCCTACGAGATATCTTGGGTAAAGGGTCATCGTTTTCGAGTTCTTGAGAAATTTTTTTCAGTGTTGGAATTTCACTCCGAAAATAAAATGAATGAATCTTTCGACGTATAATATTCCTTGTCTCGTCATCGAAAACAATGCTTTTCCTACCTCTAGTTTTACCTTTTTCTTGCTTTTTATTTTCCGATGTATTTTAAAGTACACGATAAATACAGCTAACGGATACTTTTGTTAAACTGCTACAAATGTCGACGGCTTGGCTAACATTTAATGCCATTTTTCTGCCGACAATTCCTTCATAAACGTTTCGTATCATTACCTTCTCTTTGGACGTTAACATTTTCCGTCTCTTTTGCGGCTTTTAGTTTTTGGAATCAACATCAGAATTTTGCTGTCTTCTCTTGGAACAACTCGGATTTTCGTCCATTGTATTTCAGTAATCTGTTTATATACTATATATACAATAATTTCAACAATTCTGTATAAGAATATAACTAAAAATTTACTATAAAACGACAAACTATAATACTCTTATTATTAATAACACATTTTATCAACACAACAATGCAGTATTGTTAAAACAGTATTGACAACAATAGGTTTACAAACTTATCACATAAAATATAGTCACAAAATGCACTACCCATAGAAACGCCAATGTATGAACCATTTCTTCGGCGAAAAAATAATAAAAACTAGTTTTACGGCATGTCTGGGTCCGAATTGTAAAACGGAATTTCCTCGCTAATTCCAACATTGCCAAACGATTAAAAAATAATGTTTTAAAATATCGATTTTTATTTTATAAATTTAAATATGTAACGAAACGAAACATATAAATAAAATTTATTTCATTACAATTTTGTGCTTAATTTTTACTATTGAAAAAATCATGTTTTTTTGTATTTTTATGACGGTAATAATCGCTGCGTGGAAGAATACAGGTTTTGTATGACCATAATTACTACTTGTGAACAAGAATTGGCTACACTGTACGACAACTTCTGGTCAAGTCTACTATAGAGAAGCACAAATAAATATACTACTTTATATATTCTGTAATTTCTTATGAGGAAACGCAAATTGCAATCGAGAAAACAGGCAGTTTTCGAGGGCCGCTGTGTACATTTAAATTTGAGGATATTCGTCGTTTAAACTATGAAATCACTCTTCTAAAATGAGGGTTTCTACTATAAATGGAACGACAATAATGTCGTTATTATTGCATCAAAGGCTGCTTCACCACTGCCAACCCTACAGGTGAAAAGATTCACAAAAAAAAAGATTCACTAATATTACAACTCTTCATGCAACTATAACCTCTGATCTACTTTAAATAAAATCCTGGTCCAACTCTTATTTACTCTCTTTTAACGTGGATAAGATAGTAGTATTATCCTATAAAGAAGCTATTTAACCTTCGCTTCTTAATATAAGCCAGATCGGTATCGTCGACTTTGTAAAATTTTTTGGTATTTTTATAGACAACAATCTTAAATGGTCCCTTTATATTGATTTGTTACGTAAGAAACTAGCCTCAGCCTGGCTATGCAATAATAACATATTTTTCTTTGTTCGAGTCGTATCTTTTTGGTCCCAGTAGAATTACACTCTTTCCTCTTTATATATTTTAGAAACTGTTTGCTTAATTCGTAAATATCTACAAGTTATTTCGGCAAGACCTAATTATGACTACTCCACCAGAAATTCAACCTTTGATGTGTATTTGCCGATCCCGTCCACTGAGATAGTAAAGAAATCTATATTATATTCGGTAAAAATATACAACTGTCTCCCTTTGCAACTTAAATTTACAACTTCTTTCCTTTAGTTCCGTAAAATGACCAAAGCCTATCTTTCTGAAAGACAATATTATTCAGTGGAACTAAGAAATTACAGTAAATTTATGTACAGGTAACTAAAGTATTTTTATACCTATACATTTGGGTATCACATGAAGCAACTTAAACTCATTAGTTCGTAAGGTTTTATTATGCAATTTGCAATTTATTTAAATTTTGCAATGGATTGTGTATTTTATTATCTTTTATTTTGTGATATTGACGATTTAGTAATTTTGGTAAAAATTAAATTGATATTGTTATTTTTTTAAGTTTTTGTAAACTTTGTCCATAAAATTGTACAATTTTCAGTGACAATAAAGCATATTTCTATTCTATTCTATCTATGATGTAGCTGTCATCAATTTATAACCAAAGGAATAATTTACGAATGAGTATTTATGAAGAAACCCGTCGACTATTTTCCAAAATTAGGGCCGCAAATAGCGACAGTTCCAAACATTCGCTATGCCGTTACAATTGTAAAATTAAGCGTTCGTGTTCAGTACCGAAATTTGTGTTATTATCGCTGTTACGTAGCTGTAATTGACTTTTAAACTGTGTATCGTAAAGGTTATAGACCCGTTGGATTTATAGTCCACAATTTGGTTTAACAAATTATTTATTAATGTATGTTTAGGCTCTAGGTTTAGATTTTATCGAAAGCTGCTATATTTTAAATGGTTTTAGACATTTTGACAAATTTTAGCTGTCGTTAATTAATTTTATAATATTTTCGATCAATATAATATATAATTAAACGTAATGGATTTATCTCTAATAAAATTTTATCCTATTGTCTGGTTACTATGATACTGATGTCAGATTATTTAGAACATATACCATCGAGTTAGAATCTATGGAGAAGCTATGAGCATATTAACGTGTGTATTAAAAACGGCGTCAGTAGGTGTGGCTAACGATCATACCAATATGGCGGTGGGATCAGGGCCTGACTGAATAATATTAAAACTACTGTACAAATATGACTAGTTATTCAGAAGATTTAATCATAATCTAAAAAAGTGCATTACATTTTTAATAAACTATGATTTATTTATCCCGCGGTAAACACTAAAAACACAACATATTATACATAAAGAGAAATTAATACAGTCAAATAACAAGTTGTATCTGAAAGAGATAATAATAAGGTAAGGTAATAATAACGGTAAGAAATAAAAGAAATACGTTCGTTTTACAACTTATATATTTCATAACTACAAATAAATTGACAATTAAAAATTAGTTCAATTAACAAAGTTAGAAAAGTTATTAAAAAAACAAAATTGAATATCTGCCGAATATCACAATGGAAATACTGTGTAGAAATAAAAATAATTATGTTGCAGTAGTTAATAAGAAATTTTAAGATATTTAGGATGAAGATATTTGAGTATTCTCAAGAATAGCACGATCTACCTTACTTATAAGATTTTTTATGAATACTATTAATTTATTTTCTAAAGTACGGGCCATTACTTTGTTTACATATTTGTATACTAACCTGTGTAACGTTATTCCTGAAGATTTTTTATTAACATTGCTTCTGCTACTGCCACTACGTTGAGAACAAGAAACCATTATTATGCACTATAACAATATAATATTACAGTTTTTATAAAAGTATTATAAAACTAAAAATATTCAAAAAACAACAAACGTAAACAATCATACATGATCTGTCAAAACGATCATAATAATATGGCCGAAGTGAGGTCGTTTTTAGTCACGTGATGCCCTCTTCATAGATTCTAACTCGATGACATACACCTACAACGGTTGGTGTCAGCCAACTGTCATTTGGCTGGCATTAACCATTGAACAAAGTCTAATAAAATATAAGTCTAAGTTTTAATGCATAGAACAATATTTTTAAATTTCCTAATTATAGAAAATACACTCGGGTGCAAAATTAACCGGACACTCAAATTTTTCCTAAAAACTGGCGTTTAAAAAAGTTTAAGATGTTCCCAATTAAGTATTTAATAATAAACAAAATTTAAAATTCAAATTTATTACAATTCAAAAATGTTATACAGAAAAAACAATACACAATTCAAAAAATTTGAAAATCTGCAAAGAAACAAAATTTTTTTTTTAATGTAAACATTTTTTATTAGAAAACGATGATTAGTAAAGTTTATTGCCTCCACGAGCTCTAATTACGGCTTTCATTCCCTCGTGCCCTTTTGCTCCAATTGAACTGCTTTCTCCAAATTATTCATGGCTTCAAACTTACCATGGTTAAGTCGAATATATCGTCCCAGAATATCCCATGTATTGCTCTATTGGATTTAAGTCTGCACTCCTTGGGGGCCATGGTAATAAACGAATCCCAACTTCATCCAAGTAACGAAAAACTTGCATCAGACGAAAGTTTTCTCCAAGAAATGGGGCAAATGGTACTACATGATCTTCCAAACATTGCTAAATATACCGTTGCCCCCTTGAATTATATCAAATTCTGTATGAGCCTCTAGGGAAATGCCTGCCCACACCATTATAATACTACCTCCACCAAATTGAACTCTCGGAGTAAAACAACATTACTGATAACGTTCACCAGCTCTTTTCATCCTAGGCCGCCCGTCTGATGAGTATTTATTAAATCTTGATTTATCTGTGAAAATCATAGCAATCCAATCATCAACGTCCCCAATTAAGATGTTCGCGAGCGAAGGGAAAACGTTGCCTCTGATGATCTGATGTTAATAGAAGTCCCGTGCCAGGTATTCTGGACCTTAATCCATATTCATTTAAGCATCTTCGAACGGTATAAATGGAAACTGGGTTGCTATGGATATTATTTAATCATTAAACAAGAACTGGTACTGATAATGTACGATCGCGTATTGCTTGTAACCTAAGAATGCGATCTTCAACTTGACTTGTGGTTCTTCGTCTACCTTGACCTGGCCTCCTGGTGTATTGTCCTGTTTTCCGAAATCTTTGTATTACATCAAACACTGTACTTCGAGATTTTGCTAAAGCATTTGCGATGTAACGAATGCACCGCCCATCGCCCTGTAAAGCAACAGCTTGTGCTACTTCTTCTGGTGTCATAATTTTTAAACAGGAGGCAGTACAAAAACTCACAGTCGAACTTTTAATCAGATACAGTACCGCAATAAACTTCAATGAATACTAAGCCACTATTTCACATCGATAACTAAACGTATGTGTAAAAGTGTTGTTGTTTGCACAAAACATCTAAACAGGTTCAAACAAAAAAAACGTTATCTCTAATAACGCATAAAATACAATTCAAACAAATTAAACAAGGTTTGTTCTAAAAACCAACAAAAAATAAAAAAATCTGAGTGTCCGGTTAATTTTGCACTCCAGTGTATTTTATAACGTAATGAATACTATTGATTAAACAGAAAAATAATAAATATGAAAAACGCATAGAATATGTAACATTTACAAAAATAATGTGAAAGTTTACCACTGAGTTACATCCTCTTTATTTTTAATGACATCCACAATTCTTAAGGACATAGTTTTTACCAAGTTCTGACAAATTTCTAATGTAAACGAATTCCATATTTCTTACAATTATATCATGACATAAAGTATCTATCGGGGATAAGTCGGGACTATTAGAAACCCATTCCAGAAGTGGTATGTCATGGTCTACAAACCATTTTAAACTTTTGAGGTATGACAATCTGCGCCGACCTGTTGGAAGACAAAATCTTCCGCTGATGTTAAACAGTGTTTCATAATCGGTGAAAGAGATTTTTCTACAATATTCAAATGTTTGTTCGTGTTTACAATCCAATCGATAAAATGTAACTTTCCCATACCTTTAGACGACATAAAAGCCCCAGATCATAAAAGATGCAGGAAATTTGACTTTTCTCTTTAGACAGTCGGGATAGAAAGCTGTATTTTTCCTGCGAATATCGCGACTCCTACTGATTCCAATACACACTCCAAATCTAGACTCATCACTCTATAGTATTTAATCTGATTGCGAATGAGTTCAATGTTTATGCTGTTGTAATATTAAAAGTGGCTTTTCCTTAGCCTAAAATAAAATGAAATTTAATAAAAACAATTCGTACTAATTTTTTTTAACTATAAAACTTACTTTGTAAGTACCAAATCCTAATTTGTGGGCTTTTCGGTGACATGTTGATATAGAAACGTGTCTTTTAATAACGACACTCCATAAAACGCTTAAGTTCATATAATTTGCTCGTCGATTTTTCACTATAATGCGTCTTAATGCCCTTCGATCTGCTTCGGTTATTTTATTTTTTGGTACGTATTTCTAGGTTTTGTGACGACCGAACCTGTAGTTTTGTATCTTCTGATTATATTTCTCAGAATTAAAAAATCTAATAATAATTGAACAAATTTTCTCATCGAAAACTTACTACTACAAAATACGTTTGACATTAACTGACAATATTATTATTTTGATGTCATTTTTCTATAGATATCTCTGGATTCAACGTAATTATGAAAAAATCATCGTATGTTGACATTTTACATAGTTTCATTATTCCGCCCATGGATTTAATGGACTTATTTAAAAAAATCCCACAGACATTTCAAAATAATGTATTGCCTATACCCACTTATATGTCAAATACATTTTAGTACACGGACAACAAAAGTTCTAGCTTATCAGCTTTTTAAAAATTGTTTTTGTTCTCAAAATCACATTAGTTGATCGCGAAAACTACACGTTAAATCAATTATACTTTATACCAATTTTGGACAATCAAACGGGTTTTTACATTACACCTTGTGCATACAACAAGCTGTAATGGTATTAGAAATGTTACTTTTTAAATAACCCCATATAAGGAAGTCCAGGAGAGTTAAATTGGTGGCTTATAGAGTGGAGAGTAAGATTAACTTCACCGATTGAACTCTCCTGAACGTCTTCATATGAGGTTATAAAACCGGTCTTCTTTCCATGCCGTTCGAGAGAGTTCAGGGGTCAGCACAGGTCAACATCCGTCCGCTTCGAAGGGACTCCAGAACAACAGTTGATAAATATATATATATATATATATATATATATATATATATATATATATATATATATATATATATATATATATATATAGAGGCATTTTCGTTGTGTTCGTTAGTCTGAATAATAATATCGACTTTTCAAATGTAACGCGCTTATTGTCGGGAATATAAATTGTAATAAATGTTGTAAATAAATTATATAATTATAGTGTAAGATAATTTAGTGTAATATTGTATAAATAAAGACTTTAATAAACTAAGTGTTATAATATTTTATAATAAATAAAGTTAATAAATTAGACTAATAAACTCAGTTCAATACCATTTCAGCTTCATTGGAAAAACTAAGATAACGAGTAGTATATGTATGTAGTGTAGTAAACCCTAAAATGCTCCAAAATGTTCTTCATAATTTTGAACAGCGACTTTATAATTGGATGGATTTGGTTGGTAGATATCATTTTTACCACTTAAGTGAATATTTATAGCTGATGAGTAAACTGTTTGGAATTAGGAATTTATTATTTTAAAATTTAGTTTATTTTATTTACGTTACATTTAATAAAGTTATTATTATCCTATTATTATTGCAAATTTCGTTTTAATGTAGTTTTCGATATAACCGAAAATTGACACTAGCAAAACATAGGCGTTACGATTGGTTTTTAAGAGGTGTAACACGTACAATAAAATGACACATTTTTACAAGAATAGAGTTAATATTGAAAAAATATGGATGTCTGAATTTTCCAGCGAAATACCTCTCTAACAATGTGCCACACATGGTGGGGTAATCAATTCACAGGTATCTAGATCGAGAAATATAATATTATATAAATATATATATATATATATATATATATATATATATAATACTTAAATAAAAATACAAATTAATAACATATTTTTTATCACTACCTTACTCTAAACTTTACAATTTAAAACTGTTTCTGCCTTCGCCAAAACTTTGGCTAAAACTTAACTTTTGGTAAATAAAAATGTTTATTGTTTATAAATAGTATTTTAATTTAAAACCTTTTTAATGACATATTTAGGCCTTTTTATAAACAATCATCAGCCTAAGGAAGTTAATGATTCACATTAGCATACTTCCTGTTCAAATGCCATTTATTTGATATTATAGAAATACTTTTATACGACAACATTAATACTAAAATCTGTATTTATTTGCTACAAACTGTTTCAATTTCCTGTAAAAGAAAATTACACTATATATTGTAAACACATACATTAAACAAAAATAATTACAGTTGCAGTGATCGTTGTTTTTATTTTGGGTATATTCTCTATGAACTCATGGACAAAAATATCGAATATTTTGGAATTTTCCAATTTTTTTTGTAGTCACTATTATTTAAAAATAATTTTAGATTACTGATGTTACTTATATAATAGGCTGATATACTTAATTGGTTTGAAATATTATGACGTTTATTCAGAGTTTATTGTCATTGGTGTATTTTATCATAAAAAACCTTTTTCACGTAAAGGAAAAACTATATATAGTAATTCGCTTATTTTTAGTTTAATTTATTAAGTTTAATTAAAAATTGTTTCGATTTAACTAATTTTAAAACAATTATGCTAGCAATTCAAAAACGCGATGAAGCACAAACACCACAGATTTTAATTTTGTACGAGGAAAGATATACACAAAAAGATATGGCACGACGTCTTAGTGCCTCAGTGCCTCAGGACAATCTATAGTTTCAAATACTTCAAAAAAGTACCATAAGATAGAAAATTTTGTACGAAGACCTAAACAATTATTGGTTAATATATTAATTAAAATTAATCTAAAATTTTAATAAATATATACCATTATCATTAGATATATCAGAATAATATATTAGAAGCTTTTACTTCACTGGAAGTTTTTTATTAAACTATGATATACAGCCAACCACTAAGATTGTCCATATCATCTTTTAAAAAACAGTTTGCTATTTTTAAGGACTATGCCCAAAAGATGTGTTTAATGGATACCAATGTCTCTACTATTGTAAAATGTATACTGAGAGAAAAAGAGAGAGAAAAAGAAGGAATCAGTAATCATAGGCAAAAGCAAAAATCCTCGATGTTCTAGAGGAACCACATCGATGATTTGCCTCTTGGATGGCTCTAACAAAAAGGCATGGAAGATAGCAGATAATATGACATAATAATAATAATAATAATATTAGCGTTTATTGTCCAACAGAATCCATTTATAGGACAAAATACAATACTAAAGTTAAATGATATATTAATAATTCATAAGTACTAACACATTTTTCGATTATTTTACCTCAACATAAAGAAACTACTCAATCACCTAGGTAGATCTCAGCCATCCTAGTAAGCTGCTTTAAACTGCAGTGAAATATATCGCAGTAAGCACTTAAGGAATTATAATGCAAGAAGTTGCACATGAGAAATAGAGGAGAATTTAACATAAGATTAGTTCTAGCTTGTGTATTTCTGAACGTAATCGAATTTCTCACTGGATAAGATGGAACGGTAAAATTTATTTGTCGAAGAATATCAGGGCAGTCAATGAGATTATGTAGTAGCTTGTACAGGAATATTAGGGAGGCAATAATTAGTCTAGATTCTAATGATACTACGTCCAAACCGCTACACAACTCACTATTGCTGATGCCCCTCTTGGGATATATGCCGTTAATTTTGAAAGACAAAAATTTTAAAAATTTACGCTGCACCTGCTCTATAAGTTGGATATGTACATCATAAAAAGGTGACCAAATGACAGAGCCATATTCCAGTTTACAGCGTACAAAAGTGTAGTAAAGTAATTTAATTGCCTTAGTATTAGTAAGATTTCGACTATTTCTAATTATGAATCCATAGGATTTAAGTCCTTCTTTAACCTTTAAATCTACATGTTCAACAAAGGTGAGTTTATAATCAAATGTAACTCCAAGGTCTTTAATTTTATTTAAACGTTGAAGTTCATTGCCGTTGATAATATAAGGATGGTATAAATTAGACTGTTTCCTAGAATAACTAACTACTTTGCACTTATTGGCATTAAGATTCAAATGATTTGCATTACACCATTCATGTACACGATTCAGTTCACTCTGCAAAAAATGACAATCATTAAGGTCGCTTATCAATGAATTAATTTTTAAATCATCGGCATAACATAAACATGGTACAGAAATTGATTCATACAGATCGTTAATAATTAATAACAAGAACAATAATGGACCTAGATTAGAACTTTGTGGAACCCCTGAAGAAGCTAGGTACTTTTCTGATTTGTAACCAATTTAAGCAACAAACTGCGTTTTATTTGACAAGTGAGACCTCATAAAAGTCACGGCATCCTCAGAAAAACCAAAGAGACACAATTTAGAAAGTAATTTGCCGTGGTGAATTCTGTCGAACGCACGAAGTCAGTATATATGACGTCAACTTGACTTCTAATATCTAGGGCCGCTAAGATATATTGTGTGACCATTAATAAGTTTGTCACAGTGGACCGGTTGGAGACAAAACCATGTTGATATTGAGACAGCTGATTACGAGTGCTTGAGTAAATACGATTATACAAAACTATTTCAAAGACTTTCGATAGATTGCAAATAATGGAAATTGGTCTGTAGTTTTCTACCTGACACTTTTGACGGCATAGGTTCACAAATTTGATTCGAAGATGAAAAAGCAGAATAAAAAAGTGGTACTATTTCGATATAATGCTACATCCCTCTCCAACATTGCACTGGATAATGATAAACTTCCACCCATTTACCTCATATTATCACCTTTAGACCTAGGCATTATCTAGAATTTTAAAATGATCTATAGAAGTAACTTTACTAAGAGACTTTAAACCTGTATACACATTGGTTTCCTCTTTAAGAAATATAAAAAAACATTTCCATAACCAACGCCTGGATTGAAGATAGAGTAGCTTCTCGTACTTTTTCGCCGATGACAATAAAAAATGCTTTACTTAAGCCGGATTTGTGTGTAATAGAGATGCAAATGGTTTTAAAGGAAAAGCAAATCTTCCATTTGCGCAATTATTTTTCAACATCAAAAACCGTTACTGGATTTAAAACAATTTGCCTTGATTGATAGTGATGTGTCAACATAAAGTGGAGAATTGACGATTAACGACTGTATTAAAGAAATACAAGAAATACACAAATCTATCCCTGAACTCTGAACCTAAGACAAAAAAACCAGAGATTTTTTCACTGTCGAATACATATCTGAAGCCTGTGTAAGTCTCAGAGGTTTTGAAAAATTTTTATTAATGAGAACAATTTTGTTACGAATATTTCTAAGCTTTTAAAAAAATGTGAATCTGAATTATTTAAAAACAACGGATTTGAATACGTTGGGCACTTGAGGATTGACTGTTTACACAGGAAGCTTGATTGGCTGCTTGGTCGGCTTTTTTATTACCGGGGATGCCGATATGGGATGATAGCCAGATGATCGTGACATTTACACCTTGAAAAGCGAGTGCACTGTCTTCTTCTTCTTAGTCGTTAATCTTATGTAGGTATCGTGATATCATGAAGCTATTAGCTAAATTTCCCAATGTTCCTCCACGTTTTTCTATCTTCTGCCATTCTAGCACATTCTGACAATGGAGCGCCAATGGTAGCAACAATATGGCCCGTGTATCGTGTGGGAAATCTACCTCTATTTCTTTTGCCTTCTACTTTTCCCTGGATGGTAAGTTTTTCAAGATTATTTCTTCGAAGCACATGTCCAAAATAGCTTATTATTTGTTCTGATATTTGTATTTTTAGTCTTTTCTTTATGTTTAGCTGGTCCAGTATGGATTCATTTGTTTTTCGGGCCACCCATGGTATTCTCAGCATTCGTCTCCAGCAGTACATCTCAAATACATCTATGTCCTTTTTGTCTTTCTCAGTAAGGGTCCAGCATTTCGATGCATAAGTAAAAACTGGAAAAACTAGACTTCTTACTAGTCTCATTTTTGTATCGGTAGTTATTTCATGGCTTTTCCAAATTTTTGTTAATTTTGCCATAGCGCTTTTTGCGATTGCTGACCGCCGCTTTATTTCTTCAGTACAGCCTCCTTTGTTGGTTATTAATAAGGTCAGATACACAAATTTATCTACAACATCGATATTGTTTATCATGACCAGATGATTTTGATTGTTGTTAGCTCTGTCAATTATTGCACTGTAAGTCCTATTGATTTCTTGAACTAAGGAATGCTGAGGATATAGACTTCTTATCGAGTGTAGTGACGTCAGTGTATATTTCTTTGTTTTTATCATCTGTTTAAAGTTTTTTAAAAGCTTCTAGTATTGCATAAAGTTCTCCAGTGAATTATTAATTTAAATTATTTATTTAAGAGATGAAAATTTCACTATACATTCAATAACATAAAAATTTTATGTTGCTGATAATTTGGAATTTTAATTAATTAACATTATTCAATGTAAAATGCTTCAAAATGCAAGTCATTTGCTTTAATTGTCCTATGTTTTCTCTCAAATGACCACTCGTCTTTTGCGACCAGCTTTTACTTTCACAAGGATGATCGCTATTGGAAGGCTTTACTGTATATTATAAGTTTATTCGAGTTGTATTTGCTAGGTTATTTACTTTCTCGTTACCATCTCTTCCTACATGCAAAATACTCAGATAAATGCTACTTCTTTCAGGTTGCATATTATTTAACTTGTTTCTTATTACCACATTATTAAAGTAAAAAAAAAATTATTTAAAAATTTTTAGTAAAAGGTATAAATAAAACACCCAATGGACTATAACACAAATACAGAACGTTTTCGGAATGTAAATTCCATAATCAGTGTAACAAAGTGCACATGCTGTGAGCCACTAAAATATATGGGTAAAAACCCTTTAAATGATATAAATTTACAAATATGTTACATTATATACTATTAAAAATTAAGATGTCGAAGTATCCGTTGGAATTGGTAACATGGCAACGTATGGCTCTACATCGGTTACTTGGTCCTGAGACAAAGTGTCTTCGAGGACCTGTTGATAACAACTGTTGAGTGGTTCCTGCTATTTATTGATGGACAAATTACTGCTGACTCGGTTAGCCATACCAACGAATTGGAGACAAATCTAAAAGTTAAAAGAACTGTCCGCATTATGGGAATACATCTGTGATAGAAATCAAGGCTATTTTGGAGCTACTTCACCTATCTGGTGCATTCAGAAGTAACCTTCGTCATTTATATAAATTGTGGAACACTGACGGAACAGGAATGAATGTTTTTGGTTGCACAATAAGCCAACTTCGATTTGAATTTTTACTAGCTCATATCAGAGCTTTCTTCGACAGGTTTGTTAAAAATTGCAAATCTGCATATTCTTCCTCTGAATTTTTAACAATTGACGAGAAGCTTGAATCGTTCAGAGGGAGATGTGCTTTCAGGCAATATATGCCAAATAAGCCATCGAAATATGAAATCAAAGTACATGCATTATTTGACGCACGTACGAACTACCTACTCAATATGGAGGTGTATGTGGGACAACAGCCGGAAGGTCCATTCCTCCAGCAATCCTCCAAAAGACTTTGTAGAAAGATTGGTTGCTCCCCTTTCTAAGACCAAACGCAATATAGCGTTAGATAACTTGTACACTAGTCGTAATCTCATAATTTAACTGCAGTAGGTACTATCAGGTAAAATAAACCTGATTTTCCTATAGAATTCCTGCAAGGGAAAGGAAGAGAAGTTTTTTCCAGTATATTTGGATTTCAGACTGGATACCCTATTCTTTTGTATGTTCTAAAGAAGGGAAAAGTTGTTTTACTTATATATTTTGTCGACCATGATACAATAGTAACAGATACTCATAATAAGCTGCCTGAAATTATTTCTTTTTAAAATTTGATCAAAGGCGGAGTTGATGTAGTAGACAAGCTATCTGCAACGTATAATGTAGCACGCTGGCCTTTGACAACTTTTTTCTCTCTAATGAACACTGCAAGAATCAATAGCCGAAGATAAAGAGACAAAAAAAGATATTCCTAACATTGCTAAAAGGCTTTTGCTAAAGAAACTGGGTTTTAGTTGATCGAAGAACATCAAAGAGAAAGAATGAGTAATCCTAGATTATCTAGAGAGTTGAAAAGCAGTATCCGAAAGATTTTAGGTGAAAATTCCGAACCGCCTGCAAAGAAGAGGAAACCTAATCAGCAGGGACAATGTTCAAAATGTCCCACAAATAGAGACAGGAAATCTAAATACGTGTGTAGCATGTGAAATATTTTTGTGTTTAGAATACTGTGTGACATACTGTGAAAATTGCTTTAAGACTGATGACTCAATTATTAATCTGTAGAATTTGATTGTTTCTTTCTTTGATAAGCTAGATACTCCTTTTATTGTAATTGTTTCTTTTCATACCATTAGTTTCGATAAAAATGTATTGATTCTCTGGTCATAATCCACATTAGAAAATGTTCTTCTGGAACTTATTACCGTAATGTATTCTGAAGCTATAGTATTACATATTATTATGAAAATCTACGAGATATAGTAATGAGTATATTTTCGACTTGGGCTTTACCAAGCCCCACGTGTCGAACAGCGTTACAAAATTTCACCTGTCGGATGCCGGGTTAAATAAAGATGTCCTCTTCCAACACCAGAAAATCTCCTCCTTTAAGGTGCGCCAAAAAAATCTGGAGAGGCAGTCTAGAAATAAAAAAAGTAGTACAATAGGCGGTACTGTAGACTACCGCAAAGCTTCGTACTATGGTTTCTGTATTTTCAACATTTAAACATTATTTTTAAAATTGCCCAAAAACACGTTATATAAAATACAGTTTTGACAGGTACTTGCAGTCCTTAGGACCCTTAACCTAACGGGGACAAATGAGCGGAATCCAATTTAACCTACGTAATATTTTTTCACCCATTTTTCACTAATTTGTTACCATCCTAAAAATTTTTCACCACCAAACCACCTTTAAGGGGAGCGATTATGCTGGCTTACGGTTTAAAGTAGCAGAATAAAAAAATATTTATGATATACCAGTGTTCTGCTGGTAGTTTTTAGGAATTTATTACCACTTTAGTTATTTTTCACCCCTCAACTACCCCTTATGAAAAGTCGATAATTGTGTTAGAATAAAATTTAAGGGGAATTTTATTTTATTTACTGTCTTCTGCTTACAACTAAAATAAAAAAGTTTTTTTAACCTTTTTTTACTAAACTTTAACCACTTTGATAATTTTGCACCACTAAACCAATCTTATTTGGAAACGTTTCTGCTAGCTTAATATTTGAGCCAGCGAAAGTAGAAAAAAAAATATTTTTGAAATACGACAGTGTTCTGCTAGGTTTTAACAAATTTTTTACTACCCTAGTAATTATTAATCCCTCAACTTCCTCTTATGTGAAGCCAATAATTTTTTTAGGTCAAAAAATATTCTTTTATAATTTTACTTTCCTCTATTTACAACTGAAATAAAAAAGTGTTCTGTTCAAGTTTATACTAAACTTGATTACCATGATAATTTTTCACCCCTAAACCAATCTAATTTGGAAACGTTCCTGCTAGGTTAATATTCGAGCCAGCGAAATTAATAAAAATTATTTGTAAAATACCACAGTATTCTGCTAGGTTTTTACGAATTTATTACCACCCTAGTAATTTTTCACCCTTAACTTAACCATGTGAAAAGTCATGGTTTAACAATTCTTAGGTTAAAATTTAAGGTTATGAAAAATCTATTTTTAGAATTTTACTGTACTCTATCAATCAATAATTCTGTTAGGTTAAAATTTATGGCAATTGTTGAAGATATACTTCTATACGCGCGCTCCAAGTTGGAAATTTGTATGGGAGTGAATTTGTGAAATCATTACATATGTAAGATAATGAGTAAGAGAGAAACAGAAGATATACATTTTCTCTCTCTTCCTCTCTCGAATATAAAAATGTTCCTTTTGTATATATATTTATTATTATATATTATATATATATATATATATATATATATATATATATATATATATACATATAATGTTATATAGGTATATAATAAAATATTTATTAATATTATTATTTATGTGATATGTTTTGTATTATTTATTAGATGTTCATAATTATATTAGTCTTTTGTATTTTAAAATAATAATCTCAATAAATCACTGTTTGTCCCAGAACTGTCAATTTTGAAATACGTTTATATCATATCCTCGGTAGTATAGTAGTCAGTATCCCCGCCTGTCACGCGGGAGACCGGGGTTCGATTCCCAGTCGGGGAGGACTTTTTTATTAATATTATTACATGGTAAATTAAACATATGCGTAAGTAGAAAAGTTATGTATATTATTGTCATTTTTAAATACTTATGAATATTGCATTTTAATTTGTATTGTATTATTATATTGAATTATGTTGCAGTGTATTGTATTGTATTTTTATATTAATAACAAAATAAACAATGAATTTTACTGCAGAGTATGTGTAAAAAATTTTTTGCATTCAACTCCTTTCATACATATATGAAAATAAAAATATATATTTTCATCAAAATATTGATTCAATCCTTTATTTACTATACTCCTATTACAGGTCAAATATTGTTTATTAATTGTTAGTAAGTTGTTATTAATTCTGTTTCTCTTTCTGCTATGTCTTACCTATAACATTACATATATGTAATGATTGTGCAGATTTACTCCCAAATAAATTTGTTACGGCGAATGAGTGTATAGAAGTGTAACTTCTACCGGCAGTCCCACTGGACTTCCAAACCCGTTTTTTTATATTTAACTCTACTCTACTTTTAATTGAAATAAAAATGTGTTCTGGTAAGTGTTTGTTACACTTTCAGCAACCTGATAATTTTCCACTACTAAAGCAATCTTATTTGGAAACGTTCCCGTTAGCTAAATATTTGAGCCAGCAGAATTAAAAATATATATTTTTGAGATACTACAGTATTTTAATAGATTTTTCAAATTTATTACCACTCTAGTAATTTTTTACCCTTAACTACTCCTTGCAGAAGTCAATATTAAGCTATTAAGCGGAAGCTCGAATATTAAGCTAGCTAATTTAAATAAAAATTTTAAAGTACCACCTGATTCTGCTCGATTTTTACTAATTTTACGCCTCTCAACTAACCCGTGGTAGCTTAGGTTACAAAAAAAAAGTAATTATTAAATACCACTCTGTGCTACAAAGCTTTTCCAATTCATTTACCACCTTCACAATTGTTTACAGCTCAATGAAAAGCCAATAATAACAAAATTTTAACACGTATTTCTATTAATTTTTTTGTATTATACTTTTACTTCAACCTTTTACTAGTTTTTGGTATCTTTATATTTTTTACGAAACACACTGCGCGCAAATTCCGCACTCAGGGACAGTACAGAAGTGCTATTTATTGCCAAAGTTGAATAATAGTAAAGAGGGCGGTATCAATCTAATATCCGATTAAGACTGCAGCCCCACTCCTTGATTGATGTACCTAATAAATACAAATCTTTTAATCTTTTAACAATAGGTGCGCAAGTGTCCCGACCCTCCTTTAAAATTAGGTAATTAATGTAATTGACATAATAGATTATTTCAATTTGAATATTTGGTACCTGGTAATTATTCTGTGAAAGATAACAATTTCATTGTGTTTACTAAAACTCAACTTGATTTCAGTTATTGTATATTCATAAAAGGGACTTACGATTCGATTTCGCTTAGGCATGTACTCACGACTACAATCAGAATCAATTTTTTTAAACAGTTAAAATTTATAATATTTGGAATAAAGTATTTTCATATTTTCAATATTTAAACATTTAAAAAGTAAATATCAGTTAGCACAGAGTAATATTTCAAAATGTTTGAAATTAGCGTAGTTGAGAAAAAAATGACTAGGCAGAGCACTTTTGTATTTCCAAAAAGATTTTGCATTTAGCTAGCGTGAATGCTTAGCTTGTTGAATGTTTCTCATGAAAAAATAATCATTTTATTAGAGTGTCAAAAATGTATTGCACATAAAGATATGCTATACCAAGAACTGACAATTTTGCAATTCTACCAACTAATATTCCAAGAGAAAGCAGCACCACGCTGTGAGCTCTAGCCTCCTTAACAATTTCTCTCCAGTCGTCCCTATCCGTCGCCTTCCTCCGCCAAGCATGTATTCCCATATTTCTCATGTCTTCATCGATGTTATCAAGGAACCCTTTTTGGGTCTTTTTCTTCTCTGACAAATGAGTTTATCAAGGAGCATTTTTCCAGTTAGTTGTATTATATTCCATCCTCATTAAATGCCCTACCTACATCAGACGTCCTATCTTACGATATCTGATTCCTGGTACATTCTATAAAGTTGTAAGTTGTATAGTCTTCTCCACACTTCATTGTCATTCACCGGTTTATAGATTAGTACTTTTCTTTAGAAACATTCTAAGATGTTTTTATAACTTTTTGATAAAGTTCATGTCTCTAAAACATATCTTGGACAAGGCGTATTATTGTTTTGTTGAGATTTACATTTGTATTTCTAGTTGCATGTAATTTTCATGTACTTTATTTTGTTGGTTTATTAATAAAATATTTCAGAATATATTTCAGAAGATATTTCAGAAAGCCATAAATGGAGAACAGCTCCCAAAGGAATGGACGGCGGCATATATCACATCTATATTTAAGAAAGGAGATAGAAAACGATGCGAAAACTACAGAGGAATAAGCGTAATATCATCAATAGGAAGATTATATGGGAAGATACTGCGAGAAAAGATAGAGCAAGCGATAAAAGGCAAAATCGGGGAGAATCAGGCAGGCTTCACGGCAGGAAGATCATGCATAGACCACATATACACACTGGAACAACTGTTGGAAAAGAAAAAAGCAAAAAATAGAGATATACACTTGGCATTTGTGGACCTGAGAAAGGCGTATGACTCTGTACCAAGGTCAGAACTATGGGAGGCAATGTACAAATTAGAAATACAGACGGAACTCATAGAAGCTACAAAAGCTCTGTATATAGAAAATAAAGTGTTCATTAAAATAAGAACAAGAATCATAGGAGATTCACCACAACAAAAGGGCTCCTGCAGGGTTGTTCCACATCTCCAACCCTATTCAAAATATACTTAGAGAAAGCCTTGACTACATGGAAAAGAAAATTCGAAGGCATGGGAGTACCGGTACGGAACGAATACCTATATACGTTAAGTTTTGCAGACGATCAAGTAGTGATTGCACAAGACCAAGACGACCTCAGTTACATAATGAAGAAACTACAAGAAGAATATACCAAGGCTGGCCTAGATATTAACCTCGCGAAAACAGAGTACCTATCTACAAGTGAAGAAGACATAGAAGATCTAAAGATTGATGACAACATAACAATCAAAGGAAAGGATAAATTCAAATACCTGGGGTTTATAATCACGAAAAAGGCAACAACAGATGAAGAAATAACACAAAAATTAGGACAAACAAGAACAGCAATCCGACAACTTAACTCAGTATGGTGGGATAGACACCTAAATATGAAGACAAAAACGCAAATTTATAAAACATTAGTGCGAAGTACTGTGACATATGCGGCTGAAAATTGGATCATAAACAAGAAAAACAGCAGTAAGATAGTAGCAACAGAGATGGAATGCCTGCGAAGATGCTGCAGAGTAACAAGAATGGATAGGAGAAGTAATGACTAAATAAAGCAAAGAACATCAATAGAAACAGACATACTAACATATATAGAACAAAAAAACCGAATGGAGCCCAATAGGAAGGAGGAAAAGAGGACGACCCCGTAAATCCTGGAGGAACGAAGTAGACGACGCCATGAGTAAGAGAGGACTAAACGATGGAGAATGGAACAACAGAGAGAGATAGAAACGGTTGAGCGAGGGAAGGCAGTGAATACTGTAGAATCTCTAAATATATATATTAATAAAATTATTTTTGTAGCTTATTCTTATAGTGCTACATACACCTCTCGTACAGTGTTTTCTGGACTCAAAAGAATATTGATATTCTTGGGATATACAAGGATTTGCACTGATTTGTTATATGGTGAACCTGTGGTTGTGATTTGTGATATACTTTTTCCAGAGTCAGATTGTTTAGTATACAAAAAAGGGTATCCTTGGCGCCGCCCGTTATTTGTTTTAAAAGGTTTAGACAGTTCATTTAAAATTTTCAAGAGTTTGTTGATTTGGTAGTCATAGCTCTTTTATTGCTCTGAAAATTTTTTATTTACCCTAGTCGTAGGCTCCCTTGTACTTTATAAATATATTTATTATGCCTATGACACACACACACACACACACACACACACACACACACACACACACACACACACACACACACACACACACACACACACACACACACACACACACACACACACACACACACACACACACACACACACACACACACACACACACACACACACACACACACACACACACACACACACACACACACACACACACACACACACACACACACACACACACACACACACACACACACACACACACACACACACACACACACACACACAGTGCAATATAAAATAAAATAGCAATATCTTTAGTATATGGTTTCTTTTTTTTTCTTTTATTAAAAGATTAAACGGTTCTCTTCATTTTTAATTATTGCTTGTTTCTATCAATTTATGATATTTACAACAATGCCTTTTATGATGTATATTTTATATGAGCTGATTTCTTTTTCTAAAATATTTTTTTATTTCTTCATCTTTTATAAAATAACTCACAAACTGGACTATTACAAATACCAGAGATATTATAGAGTTACAACAGATGTTGATAGTTGAATTGTAGAGTGAGGGTCAAAGATGAACCTAATTTACTGGTCGTTTCTTCAACCGAGGTATTTTTAAGACGTGATTGACATGATTTATAGAAAATAATATCAATCAATCGAATAAATGCTGGTATGGTATTTTATTTAATTTAAAATTTATTTTTAACTAATACACGTGTACTCCTTTTAATAAATATAGATAAATTTTATTTAATAAGACAGTTTACCATCATTATGATCGGTGGTAATACAGCCTTAATTAAGCCTCTACCTTTCCTACTCCGTTTCGCCAGTCGTTTCTGTTCATCATCCACCGTTGCCCGTTTGCTACCTCGATCTGCCTTACCTTTTCGTCCACACCATCTATCCATCTCAGTCTTGGTCTACCGCTACTCATATTTCCTGTCGGTACCGCTAATAGGGATTGTTTAGGTGGGTAATTTTCATTCGCTCTTACCATATGTTCAGCCCATATAAGTCTGCCTATTTTTATAAAAGATATTATATTCGTACCATTTAATATTTCAGTATACTTCTCGTACAACCCGGCTTCTTTAAATATAATTCTTACATTTTAAGCTCATTATTCTTCTTAGTATATTCCTTTAGAAGACAAACGAGTTGCGTCTGTTTTGTAAATAGTCTATATTCCGATTCATATATCAACACTGGATAAACTGTTTATATATCGTTAATTTGGTTAATAAGCTTTCTAAATTTCTATTAGTAGCTGCTTGTTTAGTACAAAACAAATTTTGTTCACTAGCAATATCCTTCGTTTTGTCTTCTTCACCGTATCATTATCGCTTGTTACGAGGTAGCCCTGCTAGGTAAATTTGTTTACTACCTTTAAATTGTGTATTCTGAAGTTTTGGTCGGCGTGTCTACCTGTTCTTATTTTTCTTTTTCTTTCTCTTTATAAGCAATTCTAACTGTTCATTGGCGGATTAATACATCTAAGAAAGGTTGTCACTCCATCTTTTGTGCGGTTGTGCGACACTTCTTCTGTCGATTGGTGACATGTCTTCACTTCGCTTTTAATCTGTCAGCGTATTTTCTGTAATTCTTCTCAGTACTCTTATCTCTGCCGTGTCCAGTAGCCTTTGCGTTGGGGCTGTGTCGGGTCTTGTTTCTTAGACATATGTCATTATTGGTCTTACACTGGCTTTATAAATTCTTGATTTGATCTCAGTGTTAATGTGTGTGTGTGTTTTGCCATATAGTGTTATTAAGGCATCCTGCCAGTCTATTTGCTTTTTATACTTGATCTCTTACTTCTTTGTCTAGGTCTCCATAGCTAGAGAGTGTAATTGCCAGGTATTTTATTTCGATTACTTGTTCAGTACTGATGCCATCAATTTCTATTTTACATCTAATGGCTTACTTCTAGTGTTTTAGTTTTCTAAGATGATATTGTTATATTAAATTCTTTTGCTCTTATGTTAAATCTGTGGACCAGTCTTTGCAGACAATTTTCATCTTGGGCTATTAATATTTTGTCTGCGTAACAGAGTATTTTTATTTCTTTGTTTCCCATTCTATATCCCATTCCATGGTTTACGCTTTTGATGATTTTATTCATGATCAAATTAGAGAGCATGGAGCTCAATGCCCATAGTCTTATTCCGCTGCCTATTTCTTTAGGTTCTGTAAGTTGTCCATCTATTCTGACTTCCATTTTGTTGTTTTAGTAGATGATTTCGATAGTTTTTATAATATTTAGAGAAAATTCTTTATTATACAGAAGATGGATTACATCTTTGAGTCTTACTCTGTCAAATGCTTTCTTTAGGTCAATCAGACACAGAAATGCTGCTATATTATACTCTAGTGATTTCTCAGTAATTTTCTTTATAACGAATATTGCATCTGTACACGATCATCCACTACGAGAACCCTGTTGCTCATCTGCTAAATATTCTCTGATTTATTAGCACTTGTAAAATTTTAGTTGTAAGTTTTAGCGTAGTATTTAAGAAGTTTATACCTGTGTAGTTTTCTAGCTGTTTTTTATCTACTTTTTAAATAGTAAAATTAGTTCGCTCATTCTCCATTCTCCCGGTATTATATTGTGTTTTATAATTTTATTAATTAATGTTCTATCATTGCTGCTCCACAATATTTCAGTTATTTGTTTGGTGTCCCGTCTTTACCTGCTGCTTTTCTGTTCTTCAGTTTTTCAAGTATTTTCCGATCCTCCTGTACATTTATATTAAGTTCTTCGTTTGTGGTAATTTTCTGTCTAGCGTCGCCGTCGTTTGTTCTTCCTCTGCATAGATCTTTTTTAGGTAGTTAATTTATAATCCTTTTCTATGTGTTTTGGTTTTTTGGTTCTATTATTTTTTTTGCCTTCGTTCTTTGACCTCTTATGAAGCGCCATATTTCCTTTTGCAGACCATAAAAATCATGTTCTATTTCTTTCGAAAAGCGTTCTCAGTGATCATTTTTTATTTTTCTTACAAGCACTTATGTGTTTCGTTTCTAATTGTGTTGTAATTATGGCATGCCTCTTGTGTTTTAGTTGACAGGTATTTCAGGTAACCTTTTTTTTTCTTTACATATTTTCTTTACTTCTGCATAAAACCCAAGTTCTTCGCATTGGGAATGATTTAGTTTTATTTATATTTCTTTTACTAAGAACTTTCTTGGCCAAGGCTAGAATATTAGACTTAATTTTTGCCCAGCTTTCTTCGACTTTTTATCTTTGTGGTGTATTCTGGTGTTTTGTTATTACATATATCTCTTTTCATTCGGATTTTGCACAATACCAATTCTCTATCTCAATCTCTGCCTAGCTCAATCTCTGTTATTCTGGATCGATGCAAACACTTTGGTACTTTGGCTTTATTTTGAGGCCCATATTTTGTATGGACATTTTTAAGTCACCTCTTTAAGTCCTCATATGGTGCGTGCGATTAAATCCAAATTGTTAGTGTAAACCATAATCTGCGTAGACTTCCTGAGCATTTGTCGGTATATGTGTAATGTTACGTGTCTGAATAATATATTTATATTTTAGGATATCGGCAGCAATACTTGCTCCCGGTTTTACAGCATGAGAAGAGTAAGATTTGGCAAACGATATTACTGATATTCAGAATAATTCTTATTGCTCCTCTTGAACCGAATATTTAGACAGACAAAGGAGGAAACACAGATAATCTATAAATTACAATCAACTTATGGCGGATGCTGAAGTTAAATTTATGCATTTAGGCAAATACAGCGTTATTATATGGTTACTATGTTACTATGGAAATGGGAGGGTAACTCCTTTGTTTTATTTGTACGGTACTGTCTTTCTACATTTCCATAATATTCTGTAACAGATGTCCATCAACGTTTAAGTCTTTTAATATTTTCTACAACTTTAATCTCGAGATAGGTTTTTTATATTAATCCATAATAACATTCTCATAGATTTTTTATATTTAAATACCCATATAAGTATACAAATGCCAAATATAATTCCTTTCGTATATCTCTAACCGTTTATGTTATCTGTTGTAAAATAATTTTTTTGCGCAGTATCTACCTGGTGTAAAACCGCTATCTTCTGCAATTCTATGACGGATGTTCCGTCTTGGTATTCTTAAATATCTTCACTGAATAGTTGGCTTATTGCACTATGTACACCAATACTTAGATCATAATTGGTATCTCTTTTGTCACCTTTCTTAAAAATATATATTAAGTGCGCAATACTCCAATGTAATCAAACCCAGTGAAACCCGAATAGAAACAGAACGTCCTAGGAATGGTATAGCAGCAATCCCGTTAAGAATTGCGACAACCGTTTGACAAATAGTGCAAAAATACTGGTCTGGCTTTGTTCAAATAACACGCTATGCAACCAATAGGAAACTGTGACTATCCACTATAGAAAAACATTGGTGGAGAACGATTTGAACCTTTGGCGAGGTTGGACGTATTTAATTACCAGTCTAATCGCACCTAGTTTTTGTGCTTTTATTTATATCCACTTAATAATTAAAGTATTGTGTTATTATAAATAAAAATTAGTGAACTTATTGGAGAAAATCTGTAAGTAATTTTAATCTAATTAGATACTTACTTCACAACAAGTTCATATTGTTCATATTACCTGATGTTATTAACAAACGAAAATGGATGATGTTAATAGTCCAGGGCCGTCGAGGCCCCAAATGTTATTGACATCACATAAAACTTCTTCATATTCTGCAGCGTTAATTAATTCAACTCCAAAATTCCCATCCAAGAAACAAGCTATTTTATATAATGCTCTGGAAAATGCCAAACTTGAGGAATATCTACTTGCACTGGGAAAAATTATAGAACCAAGATATATTATTTTTTCATCACGAATTTCAAATCACCGTATTTGTATTTACCTAGCTAGTGAAGAATTAGTAGAAACTGTCATGAATGCTGACAACGGAAGAATAACCATCAATCAACAAATAATTTATGCTCGACGCTTAATTACACCAAATGAAAGATTACTAATCTCTAATGTTTGCCCTAGTATTCCTCACACTTTCATAGAATCTGAACTTAAAAAGTTAGGCCTCAATTTATTAACTCCAATTAATTTTTTACGAATAGGTACAACAAACCCAGAATATAGACATATACTGAGCTTTCGAAGACATACATTTATCTCTCCTTTAGAAGGTACATTAATTCCTCCCTCAATTGTCATAAACCACGAACAAACATCTTATCGTATTTTCTTATCTTTAGAAAAACAGATGTGTTACTATTGTAAACAATCTGACCATTTTGTAGCAAATTGTCCATCCTGTACAAATCCAAATCAAAACTTAACAACAACAGTGCCAACTACTACTATAAATACAGTAGTTAATACTCTTCCACATGACGTCCCGACCACATCAGCCTCTTCAGCGAATACCTTATCCTTACAATCCTCGACTATACCTTCTTCATTAACTACACCAATATTAACTGCATCCCAAATATCACCCTCAACATCACTCCCAAGTTCTCAAACTACATGCACAGATACAAATATAACAACTACCCAATTATCAACAACACCTAATGTTTCACAACCTCATACATCAATCCCAAACTCTTCTTCAACACTAGCATGCCCTATCAATAGCATATCAATAGATACAACTGATACACTTGAAATAACTAATACACCTATTAAAGAAGTAAACACAGCTAAGCGCAGCCTTGATGAAATTTTATCCCCACCTTTACAAGAACCTAAAGAAAATTTCACAAAACCAATACAACAACTTAAAAAATCCAAAACTATTGATAATTCTGAGACTATTGCTAACAGTATGGAACCCGTAAAAGATTTTATTACTAATAAACTTATAACACCGATATTAAATTTTGAACAACTAACTGATTTTTTTGAAAATGCTTTAGGATCTCCAGATAAATTGAGTCTATCTAAAACTTATACAGAAGACACGTTAGGCTTACTTAATCTGTTAAAAGAGATCTATCCTCACATTATATAAAAAAAAATGAAATCGCGATGTACTAAAATAATTAATTCAATTACTCGACAACTAAAACCTCAGCTCGATAGCGACTCCTCCATAGAACCTTCTACATAAGCTCACGTTCAAGTCTATTTTACAGTGGAATTTGAACGGTTATTATACCCGTTTAGAAATGTTACAATTAATAATTGCTTAAAATTCACCTTCTATAATTTGTCTACAAGAAACTCATTTTAAAAATAACAAAATTCATAATTTGAGAAATTATACAAGCGTATCTAAAATTAGGCAAAATCAAGAACATGCCAGTGGTGGAGTTTCAATTTTTATCGAGAATTCCTATGAATATTGCAGTATTCCTCTAATAACAAATCTAGAGGCTGTAGCGGTGTGCTTAGTAGGTCCACTAAAAGTTAACATCTGCAGTCTTTACATCGCACCTAATTCTGATCCAAGTATAGCAGATATTTCTAATCTTTTATGTCAGATTCCTACACCTCGAATTATACTGGGAGATTTTAATGCACATAATTCATTATGGGGCTCAAAAAAATTGACAAAAATGGGAAGAAAAATAGAAAATATCCTAAATAATCTTAATTTAAATCTACTTAATGACGACAGGAATACTCGATATAATGCTGCAACAGGAGAGTTTTCAGCAATTGATTTGTCAATTTGTGAACCAAACTTGCAACCTAGTTTATCGTGGGACACTTTACCTGATCTATATGGAATTGATCACTTTCCCATCTTAGTTAACAATCTGTTGTACCATAAGCACAATACACACATCACCAAATGGTCCTTAAATAAAGCCAACTGGACACTGTTCTCAACATTGATCTCTTCATCAGCTATGAATCTTAGAAAAATGTTAGACTCAGAACAAGATATTGACGAGAAAACATTATTTTTCAATAAAGTCATCATTGATGCCGCGAATAAATCCATTGGAAAAACAGCTTTTCATCCAAAACATTCACCTGTACCGTGGTGGAACGATGCGTGCAAACAGGCAATAAGGGAATCTAAATCGGCTTTTAATAGATATAAACGATATAAAACTACTGAAAATCATTTAGAATTTAAAAGAATAAGAGCTAAATGTAGATTTATTATTAAAAAAAGCAAGCAAGAGTCATGGCAAAAGTTTGTTTCAGAAATCAATAGATCTACTCCAATTGGTCAAATCTGGAACATGATTAGAAGTATATCTGGAAAAAATTTACAACACTCTATAAAGTACTTAATAAAAGACAATCAGACATTTACGTCCGAATGCAATATATCTGAAATAATGGCAAATCAATATTGTACCGCTTCTAGTGATGAAAACTATTCAGTAGAATTCTTAAATAAAAAACGATTTGAAGAAAATAAAGGAATACCAATAATCAATGACACTTCACCAATAAACAATCCTATAAGCTTGACTGAACTTATTGAAACTCTTAACTCCGTTAGAAATACTAGTCCAGGACCAGATAATATACCTGTGCTTTTTCTACAGAACCTACCATTAGTAGGCCAAGAACTATTATTGCAACTATTCAATTTTATATGGATCAATAAGGTATTCCCACACATATGGCACTCATCAATCATAGTTCCAATACACAAACCAGGTAAACCTAAATTTGAAGCAGAATCCTATAGACCAATCTCTCTCACGAATGCAATGTGTAAGTTGCTAGAAAAGATCATTGCTAATCGACTCATGTGGTATATTGAACATAAACATCTTATTATACCCGAACAAAGTGGATTTAGGAAAAATAGATCAACATTAGATAACTTAATATCATTGGAATCAGAAATTCATGAAGCATTTATATGTAATCAAGAATGTTTAGCCATATTCTTTGATGTAAAAAAGGCTTTTGATACAGTATGGCGCTACGATATTTTAACCACACTCCACAATTGGAAGATTCACGGTAACATGTTTGCTTTTATTTCAAACTTTCTACGGGAACGATATTTCCAAGTTCGAATCAATAACCATTTGTCTGAATCTAAATTACAGAAAAATGGAATTCCACAGGGCTCGAATCTAAGCGTAGCACTATTTTTAATTGCTATTAACAATGTTGTGTCGGACTGCAATCGCACAATTAAAACTTTTTTGTATGCTGATGATCTGGTAATTCTAGCAAGAAATAAAAACATATTATCGGCTCATAATCGTATTTCTGCAGCTCTTAAGTCGATAGAATCGTGGTCTAACAATATTGGGCTCCAGTTTTCCAACACAAAAACAAAAGCTATACATTTTTCACGAAAATCAAATCCACAAAAGCTCCCAAATCTATTTTTAAACAATTCTCCTATAGAATATACAAAAGAAATAAAATTCCTAGGGATGCAACTGGACTCAAAATTAAGTTGGACAAGTCATATACACTCGCTAAGAGTATCGTGCCAAGCTGGACTAAACATTATGAAATCTGTGTCACATAAAAATTGGGGAGCAGATTTTCCAACTCTAATAAATTTATATAGAGCTTTAATTAGATCAAAACTGGACTACGGATGTGTTGTGTATAACACCGCAAACCAAGCATTGCTTAAAACTTTGGATACTCTTCAGAGTTCAGCCGTTAGACTTGCTCTAGGAGCATATTGCACCAGTCCTGTGGACAGTCTACTCTGTGAAGCTGGAGAGCCACCCTTAAATCTAAGAAGAAAATACTTAACTCTATCGTATATCTCGAGTATAAAATCTAACCCAAAAAATCCAGCTCTTCATCATGCTGTTGCTAACAGGTTCCAGGAGGTCTATCGAAAAAGAAATAGGGGTCCTGTACCTTTCTATGAACGAGCTAATAGATACTTATTCGATTTTAATATTGAACTACCTCCCATTTATCCTATCTGTGAAATAAATTTATGTTTTCCTTGGGTTGTTCCCTCTCCGCTTTGTAACCTTAAACTTACAGCATATAACAAAAATAACGTGATACCAAATTTTTTTAAAACTCACTTTCTCCATGTTCTCACACAGTACAAAAATTACCATTTTATATACACAGACGCATCTAAGACCATAAATGGAGTAGGAGCATGCTTTGTGACATCCCATGAACATTCCATCTATAAATTGTCTCCTAAGACAAGTATTTTTACAGCAGAACTATTTGCCATCAATAAGGCCCTAACCTATATTCTAGAAAAAAAACTTCCCAAATCTCTTATAATATCTGATTCACTTAGTTGTCTGACATCAATTTCTCAGATTTATCCCTCTCATCCAACATTGCAGCAGATTAAGTTAATTTTATACCGTATATACCAAAACAATTTGACAGTAGAGTTCTTCTGGGTACCGTCACACGTTGGAATAGATGGTAACGAAAAGGCAGATAGTCTAGCTAGGTCCGCAGTAACCAATACAACCGCATCAGTGGAAAATCTAACGGTGCATTTGGATTTAAAACCTTACTTAAAATCAAAATTATACGATGTTTGGCAAAACCAATGGAATAGAAGCACCACTAAATTGATAGAAATAAAATCTTCCGTCCTTCCATGGAACTCCTGGCCTTCAAAGCGACAACATCAAGTCCTATTAACACGTCTCAGATTAGGACACACTTCTACTACACATGAATACTTGTTGAAGAAAGAAGAGGAACCAGTGTGTTTTGTTTGTGAATGTAAAGTGACAGTGAAGCACATTTTGATTGAGTGTCCAATATACTCAGTGGAAAGACTATATCATCATTTTCCAAAAACATTAAAAGAACTTTTAGGAGAATCTAAATACGTAGCTGACTTGATAGAATTCTTGAAAACTATAAACCTTTTCAATAAAATTTAATACAATACATTAATAATTAAAATATATATTGTATACATTATTATGTAATTGATATTTTGTATATGCCTATGTATGTCTTTATCACTTTTGTATTTTTCTTATGCTAATAACCCTAAGTGGTTGAAGCAAAATAAATAAAAAAAAAAAAAAAAAAAAACATTGGTACAATATAACAATTGATTTGTCCAAGATCTACAGAGAGCAAGATCATCTTTATAGTCATTTAAGACCATTTTACTAAGTAGGCTACCGCATAACCTACAAAGACCGCACTATTGATGGGATCATGCTGTTGTAGGCTCCACGCCACAAAAAAAATGTATGCTACCTTCTTTTCCCAAAGAGAAAGAGGTGCAATGTGCATCACTACCGTCCCACCAACGCTCCATACACATGCACCCCTACCGCTCAGTTCCACTTTCATCGATGCGCACTGGAAGAGATGGAGGGCCGGCAATGGTATAAAACAACGTACGCCGCAAGAAAAAATCAAGTTCGACCAAAGTGCTGGTCTGATGAAATTCCACCTGGCCTTTTTGTGTTGAACAAAGACCAGACAACCTAGGAGTTTTATCAGAGTGTTGATTTGGGAACAACTCCACTGGCCCAAGGGTGTTGACCAAAGGCTAACCGCTTGTGCTGGAGTGTTGATCTGAGACAAACACATTCCGTGACTAAGTATTGATTAGTCACTTGGCGCTTTTTGTCGGATCTAGTGCTGATCAATACGTCCACCTCCGACCCAGATCATCCTGTCTACACGCGTGTTTATTAACACATCAAATTTTGGTTTCGATTTTTATGACATTAATATTGCATTTATTTATGGCAGGTATACATAGTAAGTCATACGATGCAAGAGATATAAACATGGTGAATATCATGACAGAATTAGGTCTTTTGTATTTGGTAGGCGTGCATAAGGAATTTTTGCTACTTACCATATGACTTTGCGAGTTGATAGTGTGAATGACAAAGAATTTAGGAAATATTTTGAAATGTTAGGGTAAGATCTAGACTTACACCGAGGTATTTTGGGTTCGAACTGTGCTTTAGAATGGTTCCATCGCATTCTATGTTTAGTCTGTAATTTACCTTGTGGTTGTTAAGATGGAAAGCTGTTACTTCGGTCTTCGATGGGTTTGGTTGTAGGCCCCATTTCTTAAAGTATCTGTTAACAGTGTTTAGATCTGCTTCTATGGTGGTTTCGGCGATTTTTATGTCTTTTTCTGGAGCACCCAGAGCCATGTCATCGGCATAAATAAATTATCACGAGGTGGTAGTTGGTACATCTGACGTATAAATATTAAAAAGAAGAGGGGGCATAACTGACCCTTATGGTAAGCTGTTTTGCAGGTTTCTGAACCTACTGCTTTTCCCATTTAGGTGTACTTGGAAAAGTCTGTCATTTAGCATTTTGTTTATCAAACTGTTTATCAAACAAACGGCATGGTACCATCTGGTATATTTTAAATAAAAGACCCTCCTTCCACACTGTGTCGTAGGCGCACGTCAAGTCTATGAAAGCTGCTACTGTTTTAAGTTTCTTCTGGAATCCGTTCTCAATAAATGTTGTTAAGGAGAGGACTTGATCGCCACAGCTTCTTCCCGACATGAATCCAGCTTGTTCTTGAGGAATATTTGGCTTTGCATGGTAAAATAATATCGTTTGTATTATCCTCTCAAATATCTTATACCAGACGCTTAAAAGAGCGATTGGTCTATATCTCTCAGGTAGTGCAGGGTCTTTCCCAGGTTTAGATATTGCGATAATATTACTTTTTTTGAAGGATTTTGGAAACTTCTGCTTAGTTAATATTTGATTGTAAAATTCAAGAAGCTACTAACTGGTATTTGAACCAATGTGTTTTATATGTCTTCCGGTTTTGGGGCTCTAGAGTTTGCTGTAGCGTTGTTTGTGCCAGAGTCTAGTTTCCTTAGAAGGTTCCATGCGGTGCGGCTACTGTGTGCGAAATTGAGATTTTCTAAAATTTCCCTCCACCTTGTGGTTCTCGCGGAATTTAGGGTTTCTAAGAGTTGTTCACCAACTTCAGGATCTCCAGATTTCTCATATTAATCAAGTAGTTCTTTACACTCATCGTTCCAGCATGGGATGTAGGATTTGGTAACTTAACGTGGGATGTGCTTTTTTGTACAGCTAATCATAAGTGATGCAAATCTTTTATAATTTTGGACCTCTGGTTTGATATGTCTTATATCACTTTCAAGTTGGAATTTAAACTCTTCCCACCTTGCCTTCCGGAAATTCCATCTTGTCAAAGGGATTGACTTTATAATGAGGATGGTGGTGCCCAATGTTGTATTTATTGGTCTATGTTGGGATCTAGGAAAGTCAATGAGAACTTCCCCCGTGGCGTTCTTAAAGTCGTTTTTTGAGCCCCTTTCGCTGAAAGATATAAACGTGAGATCGGGATTGTAGCCTTTTTGTCATCTTGCAGAATGAAAGGTGGGTTTCTCTTTTGCATCGTATAAAAGTCTGAGATAGTAAAACTCAGCCCATTCGGCGATTTGTTCTCCCTGTTGGTTACATTGGTTATATCCCCATGTAGTATGGTGGCTGTTAAAGTCTCCAGTGTATATTGTCGGCTGAGAAAATGTAGAAAGTACGTTTTATAGGCAATTAGCATTCGGTGGTCTATTTATATTGACTATAGTTATTTATATTTTATAGTTATATTATATTATAATATTATTTATATTATAGTTATTTCGTCTACTTTCACAGCAAGTATAAAAATCTCTTGTGTTAAGTAGGAGTGACATGTGCTGTAATGTTTGATGTCTGCTCTACAATAAGTCGCGATACCGTACTAAGCGTGGTTAATTAAAGCTATTAGTGTGTATCCAGGGATTTGGCTGCGGTTTTCTAATTGTAGGTCGTCTGCAGTATGTGTTTCTTGAACAGTAACCACGTCAATTTTGTTTTTTGCCAGTAGCTTGCTAAGATATTCGCTGTTGCTTCGGCTGATACCTTCAATATTTGGGGGTAGGAGTGATAAACTTTATTGTATATTTTTGAGGTCCCAAAATTGACACTTTCAGTAAAATTCAGATTGTTTGTATTATTGTTAGATGTTCAGTGGCATTTTCATCTCTGACGACTGAAGTAATGTAGCAAGCTACATCCCAATACCATAGCTGCTACCACAATGAAACTTCCATAAAAACCAACAATAGCTCCATGTAAAGCCTATATCAACTAAAAACTTCTACGATTTCAGCTGCATTCAAAAATGACAAAAATATATCAGCAACTGCCTTAAGTATCGTTTTAACTTCTTTATTTGTAAAGCTTTAGGCAAGATTTGCTTCCTATTATTATTAAATTCATTGTCTTTTATTGATGTATAATACATATACATATTTAACATAATCTTTTATTTGTTCTAGCCATTTTTATTTGTTCCGATTTGCATTTAAGAAAGGACGTACCTACAGAGTTATTTGAAGCCTCATCAATAAAATTGTCATTTCAAGTGCCGTTTTATAGCTGCACGGCTAAGGTATTATTTTATTGTTAAACAATTAGCATCCAATGCTATAGCTAGTGACTCCACTGTTATACGTTGGTTGGTATTTGTTAACAATGTTAAGGCTCTGTATATGTTAATAACACGATAGTAAATTTAATTCACAAAAGTAAATCATAGTGTTATAGTGTATAAGTTTGATAATTATTGTAATTAATTTATGTTAGAAACAGGTTATTAAACTTAATTTCTGGATTAATTACATTTACGTCATTTATTGGAGGTTATGTGTGTATCTGTGTTGCGTATGTGAAAATATTTTATAACATTTTAGTTAAAAATAAATTTTATCCCGATCTATAAATGTATAGCTTATTAAAATATATCATATTAAAACAATACTTTCAGATTTCTCCTTTAATGGTCCGGTCTCCATATGCACGATATCAACGATATCCCCAAAAAGGAGCAGTCTTTTATTCTATCTGTACAAAAGATCAAAGTGCAAATTACTTCGCGCCAAATATGATTTAATTCCTATAATTTAATTCCATCCCGCAATTCTTTTCGATGTTAGCCTCTTTAAGAACCTGCTGAAACAGCGCCCTTGATGATAAAATATATTTTTTGTCCATCTAACTTTTACTCTGTAGGCCAGATAGTAAAAAAGATATTTGGAAATCCAATAAAACACAGAAATTTTTTACGTAGTGGTTCTTCTTTGATTATTTGACACTCCTTATTTGACACTCCTATTCTCAATTTACAAGGTTTTAAAACGATCTGTACATATACTATTTCGAGTTACATTGTTTGGATTAGAATGCGTATCGAATATGAACCCTGACAACAAAAAAAAGGAAAACCTTTACGGCAAAATGACACAAAGTTTACACTTTGTTGTATTAAATCTTACTAGCGGACCAACTCGACATCGAGTTTTTTAAATGAAATTTTTATTTTGCGAGAAAAATTAAGAGATCAATACAAACAATATAAGCAAGAATATACATAACATTCATCAATAATAATGCAAGTTAAAAAAAAGTGATTATGGAAGATGACCTCAAAACCGGAATGCAATTTTTACTTCATCAAATGTCGACATGGATATCATTTAGCAGTTAATTTTGCATGCTGATTACGAATCCGGTGTCAGATTTGCTCTATCTTGACGTTTTATGCGCGTTTCGGGTCACTTTCGGTGTCGGATCGCAACTGGAAGTACATATTTAGATTCGTCTCGACGAGACCTTTCGGTCCATATATACATTGTGGGGTCTAAAACTTAAAGTAAATTTTAACTTCCGGTCATTTCAAAACCGGAATTGAATTTTTGTACCAAAAGTATATCTTGACAATCTTATACGTAATACTAATAATATTCCGAAAAAACATTTTAATTATCTAATATAGTTTTTGAGTAAAGTGGTGGACAAGAAAAGGGCGTAGCGTTTTAGTATATAAGATAAACAAACAAAGTACTACTTCGTGATGAAAACTACTAATAACATTATTAATGAACAAACTGAATCATCATCATTATCATTCTGGCTTTACAACCGTACGTGTGTCCTAGCCTCCTCAAGAATTTCTCTCCAGTCGTCCCTATTCATCGCCTTTCTCCGCCAACCACGTATTCTCATATTTATTATGTCTTCATTGATGTTAATAAGGAACCTTGTTCTAGGTCTTCCCCTTCTTCTCTGATCAACAGGTCTATCAAGGAGCGTTTTTTTAGCTGGGTCATTTTGTTCCATCCGCATTACATGCCCTATCCACCTCAGATGTCCCATCTTACTATATTTTATGAGATCCACACTCCATTGTCATTCACTGCTCCATAAATTTGCCTTAGTACCCACTTTTCTTTCGAAACATCCTAGCACGTTTTAATTATTTTTTGTTAAAATTTTGTTAAAGTTTTGTAGAGTTTTTTTTTGATATTTCTCGATATAATTGTGGATTTCAGTAGGAGGTTGAGGCCAAAATAGCATCTGTTGGCCGTGCAAATTCTGTGGTTTATCTCTGTGGTAGTATTATTTTCAGTGTTAAGTGGCGCTCCCAGCTATACAAATTTGTTCACTGCTTCGATGACGTCGTTTTCTATAACGAGTGGTCGTAGAATTTGTGGTTGCGTGCTTATTTTCATATACTTCTTTTTGTTGGTGTTTAATATTAAACTCACTTTTGTAGCTGATTCTTTTAATGCTACATACGCCTCTCGTACAGCGTTTTCCGTTCTCATAACAATATTGATATCATCAGCATAGGTCAGGATTTGCACTGATTTATTATATATTGAACCAGTGGTTGTGATTTGTGACATACGTATTACTTTTTCTAGAGCCAGATTGAACAGTATACAGGAGAGAGGGTCTTCCTGGCGCAGCACGTTATTTATTTTTAAAGGTTCAGACAGTTCCCCCTGAATTCGTACTCTACATTAAACTTAAATTTGCCAACTGATTTGGTATTCTTAGCTATTTCATTGCTTTAAACATTTCTCTTCTATTCACAGAGTCGTAGGCTGCATTGTAGTCTATAAATATGTGATGAGTGTCAATGCCATATTCTAGTGTTTTTTTCCAAAATTTGTTTCAGGGTTGCAATCTGATGAATTGTCGATTTGCCACCTCTGAGACCAGCCGGGTATTTTTCTTTTATCCGCCCTGAATATGGTGCTATAAGATGACATAGTACTGTGAAAAATATTTTATACGCTGCATTTAGAAGCGTAATTTCTCTGTGGTTAGAACAAATTGAATAACAACGTTAAATTTGACATTGTTCAATAAAATTACGATTACATGAGATTATTATTGTCATTGTACGTAATATAATAATAATCTAAGTAGTAACTCCATACAAGTTGGCCTCCACACTAACCTAGAGGAAAAGTTCTCGAAGGAACAACGAGTGGCTGATATAGAGAAGAGAATAAACGAATTTGCGAGTGCGAGTGTTAAAGACATAATGGGGGTTATCAGTGAGGATTGGCTTTGTTCAAGAGGACCATCAAGAAAGAAGAAAGTCTCTTCGTATCCGGGAGTGACGTGGCCGTGACCATAACCAGTGATACTGGCAATGCGGGAATGATTGAAAAGCTCAAGTAGCTCTATCCTGAGTTGCCAAGCCCCCTTGTATCCGGTAACGAGACCGCAGGTGTGGAGACGTTGTATGTTAGGGTCCAGCATAACAATGAAGAGGGTAAGCGAGTGTTCACTAAGAGGTTCGCGCAGAAACTCATGCTTGGTTAGAGTCAGGAACCAGGCGCTGTCAGGTTTCTGTCAGCGCCGCTGAGACTATTGACGGAAATAATAAAGAAGAATTTGAGAAGCATCGTGAATGTGTAGGCTCCGAGAGCATTGGGGATGTAGGTAAACCGCAGGCTTTCGGAGTGAACAGTGAGAGGTAGGAACCTGATGGTAACACTCTTCGGAGAGGAAGAGATCGTGAGAGAGCCTGCCGTTAAAAACGGAGTAGTCGTGCTGAGTAAGGCCAAGGATAAATACTTTACCGATATAGTGCAAGTACTTCGCTCAGGACTGGGAGATAGAAAAAATAAAGTGGTAAAGCGGATGAGGAAGACTAAGAATAAGGATGTGGTTGTGGAACTGGACGGTGAAAGAGAGATGGCTCAGGAGGTCAGGAGGATTGTCTTCTCGGCAACACCTGTGTTATTAAAGCGGTAGCAAGTAGTGGAGTGTGGAGTAAGGCGATCTTCTTGATCGACATGGATGTGTTAACCACGGAAGAAGACGCAGTGTTCGCGATAAAGGCCTTTGCAGGGATAAAGTGCGAATGTGAGGTAAAGAAGATTTGGCCGTCATACGCTGGCAAAAGGGCCAGGGTTGTGGTCGAATTGTGCGTGGCAGAACAATTGAATCAGAGGGAGAGTCTAAGAGGAAATAATATCCTATCTCGTAAAGGAAAGAGTCCCCATTGCTAGGTGTTACAGATGCCAGGTATTGGAGCACCTAAGGCGGAATATAAAACAGGGAGCGAACTTAAGAGTTGCAGGAGGTGTGGCAGGGAAGGTCATATGGCCAAAGAATGCAACGAGAATAAATTATGGTAAGTGAACTGCAACGTAGAAAATTATAGGAGTGAGAGTAGGGAGTGCTAGAAGTTCAGGCAAATGGTCGAGGAGGCCAGGCGTAGGTCGGCAAATGCGGTACGGTAGCATTTTAAAGCGTATTGTCCATACGACATACTGCTGGACGAGAAGCATGAGACTGTGTGAGAGTTATTTCCGCCTGGGTCTTGACATGGCCTGCGGAGGGACGTAAATGCGAGGCCAGAGACGGTTAAATGTCTAAAACGACTAGAGTCTGCGTGGTTTTTAAGTCAAATGAACGTCCGACACAGGTGTTTCTGGAGCGTAGGAAAATCTCGATGCTCGTACTTCTACTTAAAGGAGCTGGAAAGTATCAGGCTAATTGTCGTTTTTGAGTATAAGCAAGCTGTATAAGAGGATATTACGTGATAGAATCGCAGGGGTGATAGAGAGATCTGGGGAATTTTACCCAAGGCAATATGAATTTTGCAAGGGTAAGAGTACGGTAGATGCGCTGATGAAGATGTTCAGAATGGTGAAGGGGAGGGAAACTGCAACAAGTGGGCGGTTCTACTCCGCTTTGACGTCCAAAACGCTGTAATACTTTGCAGTGGTCCACTGTGCTGGGTCCTCTAGAGGCAAGAGACTGTCCGGCATATTTGATGAATATCGTTTAGGATTATCTGTCCGAGAGGAATATCACGGTTGAGAGAGGCGTGATTGTAGACGTTACGGCTGGGGTGCCCCAGGGGTTCGTTTTTGGCCCGGTACTGTGGACTCTGACATAAGACGGGAACATGGATGGTAAGTTTGGGACAGGGATAAACTTTTGTTCCGGGCATGGTATACAAGTATTTAGATTCAGTACCTCTCTGAAATTAGCGGCTGGGTATAGCTTAGCTGAAATATTAAGGATAGAAATAAACTTTTAAATACATAAATATTTAAAAATTATTTTTGTAATAATTCTGAACAGATATATTGAAACTTTAAAATTAGAAATATTTCAATTTGAACTGTTATTTCTATTTAAATCGTCAAACAGATCTCTATTTAAATCGTCTACTGTTGCTCGGACCCGTAGATTTTCATCCATAAGAGAAAATGCTAAATGCTTTAAAAATTTTCTTCTAAGCATTTTATTATCAGCTAATTTATTACTTGCATGAATCACTAGCGAATTAATGCCTGCGATATTTAGTATGGTGTTAAAAATTACCATGAGCCAACGTCTTGTTTTTAGCGAAACATCATAAGAGGAGCATAGCTGATTAACGACGTCAACCCCGCCTTTTGTTTTGTTATAAAACGTCAGAATTTCTGGTTTATAATGTTCAAATGTTTCTCTATCTATAGCGTCGTCATCATGTAGACTTGAAACAAGCAATACAACTTTCTTCTTTTTGGGGATATATGACACTAAGGTACATGTATCGCTAAAGGCGAACATACTTAATTTTAGAGGACGAGATCCTTGAAGTAATTCAGGGGGCAGTTCCCTTTTGTTCTTTCTAATGGTCCCCACAACAGTCAATCCAAATTTTTTTTAAACATCTATTACAGGAATGCAAATAAACCAATTATCTAGAGTAATGTTGCGCCCAGAATTCTTTATTGGCGCACATATTCTTTTTACAACTTCTTTCGGGGAATTGTCTACAGTAAATGGGCCATCTGGTTGACGACCCACATAAACCTCCATATTTATGGTATAATACATTTCAGCATCACATAAACTAAAAATTTTAAGCCCATACTTTGAGGGTTTGCTTGAAATATATTGTACCCAAGGGCAATTCCCTAAAAATCCAGGAAGCATTTCATCGTATATTAAATTTTGCGAAGAGTTATATCCCGATTTACACTTTTCTACGAATTTGTCAAAAAATACTTGGATGGCGGCCATCTTATCCAGTCTCCTACGTTCTTCACGATCGACCTTATCATCAAATCTAATGCATCTTAGAAAAAACCGAAATCGGGATAAGGACATAACTACTAGTCTAAATATTTTGATACCTTCGCCATTAGTTTGCCATATATCTTCTGTATTCAGGTGATGGGCTTTATATGTCCCTGTCAAATATAAAAGGCCATAAATCATGTCCTCATCAATGAAATAACTCCATATTTCGTAAATGTCTTTCAACTTTTTCCTAAATCTATTGGGCCCAGGTGATTGTTTTACTAAATTAGGCTTGCTCATACGTACTCTTTTGTTTTTTCTTTGATGCTTTCTCCACACTGTACTATCTTTTCCCCTAAAAACACTTTCTTCTCCTTCATTATTCAGTAAAACTTCTCATGTTTCCTCTAAATCCTGTCCTTGTTCGCTTTCCGAATCTTCCGACCTCTCATCAATAACTTCCGGATTTACTTCATTCTCGTCATCGTCGTCGTCATATTCTATATCAAGCGGTTCTTCTTTCATGAGGGCTTGAAGTCTCCTTTGTTCCTTCTCATAGTCCATTCTAAAAATAAAGCCAAACAAGTTATATATAAAAGTTTGCTGTAGCTTAAAATTTATAAAAATTTATATTTGATTCTCAATAATAGAACAAAGAAAATTATGAAATATCTTAAAATTAATTTGCTGCAAAGTAATTTAAAATTTGATGACTAATTACATAGTAGAAGAAAGAAAGGTATATTCAAAAGGTTACTAAACAATAAGACAAAAGTATAATAGTATATTATTAAAAAAAACTAGCGTTTATACATACCTTAAAGTGATAAGTTACCTTTGCGCTGTAACTCCTAATCAACAAACCTCCCATTACTCTGATTTAGTACTGAGGCTCCTTGTATCGAATGAGTAAGCTACTAAAGGCTGTGGTTGCCATATGTAATTTTTTCCGAAATATTATCAATTTTTAATACGTGCGGTCTTTTTGATCATGTAGCGACTAGTTAAGGGTTAAGAGAGTTTTAAAATTATCTTCTTCTAAATGTGGCTATCTTCTAGAGATGTTGGCGACCGCATTGACCTATCTTATTCTATTCACAGCAGCTCGAAATAGATTTGTTGACATTAGACCAGTCCACTTCCTAAGATTGACCAGACAGGATGTACGTCCACGGCCTCTCTTACTCTCAATCTTGCCTTGTAAAATCAACTGTAGAAGTCGGTATTTATTATTATGAATGCTGTCTTTTGTAACGCTGCAGCTATCTACACCATAGAGGGGGATAATAAAGACGTAACATCTAAAAATTCTTATGCGTGTATTGATATTTAAAGATAAGTTGCAAAGAATCATCCTAAGTCTCTTGAAAGAGCTTCTGGCTTTTTCAATACGAGTTTTTATTTCGTAGTTGTGATCCCAAGTTCCTTAATATTACAGCCCAAATAACATATTTTTTTCACTTTTTCTAAAAGTATTGTATTGTAATTTGTGCGTTTATGTTGGTGTTCTTAATAATGATCATTATTTTTGTGCTCTGGCAATTTAGTTTTAAAATTATGCTTTGGTAAAATTATTTTCTTAACAATCGTTAACCATTAACTAATCCTATTTTTTAAATCTACCTACGTATCCCTGCTTTATAGAAAAATCTGGAATATTTACAAATGTTAAGATCATTTCAATATTTCTGAAGAAGAACTTTACTCCATAAGAAAATAAAGAAAATGTAAGGTCTTGGCCTCTAGAGTATAGAGCTGAGATTTTAATTCTACTGATAAATGTGAGGCATTTTCATTTTCGCGGCCCATTCACAATGTCTGATTATACGACGATTTACATCTTAGCTCTTGCTACGTTTTCATTTAGTGGGAGCACTGAATGTTGATTAAGAGAATTTAGTGGAGAATATCTTGTTAGTTTTTTTGTTAGGTCTAAGTTTACAAAATCATTAAGCGTAAGTTATTATGCAAATTTTAATATATTCATATAAAAAACTGGGTAATTTTTTAAAATTTAATCAGTCTAGTTTATTTATCGTTTGTTACGCTAAAAACAAGGCAAGCCAGTTCGTTCTAATTTTTATAATATCTATTTAGTTTCACACATTATATATATATATATATATATATATATATATATATATATATATATATATATATATATATATATATATATATATATATGATTATAAAAGTATTTATATACTATTGTAGATAAATAAAGGCAAAGAAGAAGAAGAAGAAAATATATCTATTGTATACATAAAATTTGTCATTTTGTAATACGTAAAAAAATATTTGTTTCTTGCATTTGAAACGTAAAATACCCATTTGCCTGTCTATTGTTAACATAGATATTGGTTTTATCCAGTATAAAGTTGTCTTTTTTAACATATTTGTAATCTAATCGATAATATTGACGGAATTGTTTATTGGTTTTGAAGCGCATTTAAGAATAATTTATGTGTGAACGTAAGATTAACGAAAAAGGTTGTTTGAAAGAAGTCGGGAGTTTGGAGTTTCTAGAAAATGTTAAAGTACTTACTTTACGTACAAACTTATTGCCTACAGGGATTTGTGTGGAGGACAAAGTAAAAATAAATACATAAGCAAGTTGTTTATGTTTCTTGTACAAGCTACTCAATTAGAGGAAATCCACCATAAATTAATAGAACCTGCACACACATATGGAATGTGATAGTGCATTTGTGTTATTGAACAAGCCAAAAAAAAAATCCACAAGTATTTATCCCACAACGTTGGACTTCCATTATAAAATCATCTGCAAGGAGTTTTGTTGCGCATAAAATGACTTAACAAATGATTTTTACATTCCAAAAATTAAATCCTCTAATAAACGATACAAAACTAGATGTGGAAAAAAGCCTCTATATTTTAAAGAGATAAACCACTTTAAATATTCTAGAGATGCTGCAATATTTTCATTTCAATTTAAACATACTCTTCAAGAGGACTTTCCGTTTTCTTAATGGGTATTTGTTTTACCAAGAGGTCGACTTTCCCTTAAATTAGAGAATATATTGTCCACAAATACCGACGAGATAATGATTACCACAGCAAAGTGGAAGGATCTCCAAACATTACTAGACTATATACCACCTGTCTGTCAACAGTTTTACAAGGATCTGCCTCATCAGGAACAAAAAATAAATAGACGAAAGCAAGAGAGTCTACAACTCGAAAGTCCGATAATGTGACAGTTTCAACTTTCAGGGTAGCGCATGAATCAGATTCAGACAATGATATGGATGATAGTGCCATAATTAACTCTGATTACGAGAATGTATAGTAAAATATGTGTTATTAATGTTATTATGTAAATGAAGTATATAATAGCCTATAGATATTTTCTTTATGCAGTCACACTATTATCCTAATACGCTGATCAGCTTAAGTCACTACCTTCCTAATGTCCTAATCAGCTTAAGATGGAATACTGGTAGTTCTGTTATGACATTGTGAAGTCACACTCAACTTCTAATACGGTGATTGGCTTGGGTCACTAATTTCCTTATATGGTCACGAGTAGTTCGGTGATGACACATAAACACAGAGGAACGGGAGATAATAATTTGGTGTGATTTAATTATGACTATTGTAAACGAGTTTTATTTAATTTAATAAAATAGCTATATTTACGTAAATACGTGTTTTAACTATTTTAATAGACGATACTATTTTAATAGACGATATTTATACCTTTTATTCATGTTGAAATAATGCTGGAATACAACGGGTACAAGTAACTTTTTTTCATTTTTTATGGAAAAAAAGGCTTTAAATTTTTAAACTACTAATGACTATAATTTGTCTAATATTTAATTTCTTTATCGAATTTGTAAAGTTTTTTAATGTAAATTTTACTGTAGCAAATTAAGTTTAAAGCCAGTTTACTCAATATATTGGAATTAGTACTTATACCCTTTGTATTCTAAACCCTTTATATATTTACTGACCTTTTTATTGAAAATATTAAATATTTTTTTTGTTATTATTGGTTGGAAACCGTAAATTAATCACAAATACAACTTGTATGAACAGATGACTCAACACAAGTAATTTGAGGTGTTATACGCAACTTACAAGGTTTCCAGATCATTTGTCCCACTAAGAACAATGTCCCAGCATAGACCACTCTTTCCTATATATGTATATATTAACAGACTTAGATAATAGATACTTAGATAGATCGTCAGATACTTAGATAGATACAAATGGACACACAGAATGGCTAGCAAATATTTTTGCTTATTTGCCAGCTGAAGTGGTAGCTACAAAAGGTGTCTTTTATTCTAATGGCCATGAACGAAATACGATTTAATAAAATCGTTTTTTTACCGCAGAGTACTTAATTTAAAGCTGATTTCTTTAAAAAACTTATAAAAAACCAAAAATTTTAGTAATTGTACAAACAATCATTATATCGCTCATCGACTTAAATAGAGCCATGAGCCATAACACAAAAAAAATGAAAATGAGGTTTTTGTCGCAAATGACTTTAAAAATCGGTATATTCGAACAGCATTAACGTTGTAACTGTAGTGTCACAAATAACCACCTGGAGCTCATTGTGTCGTTATACCCTGGACCATTTTCTGTTGAAACCCAGTCTGCTAAACTGCCACAAGCTAGTTTGTTCGTGACCACCAACAAAAGTGAGGATGCACACGGAGAGTGAAATAGTTTTATAACCCTGCTGTCCGTCAATGTTAAGCTGTTTTAGTTCATAAATATTGCCTTATTATGTAATGGTGCGTTATTGATATGGTGTTGGTATCAATAAAAATACATGAGATGGAACAAGGTTGCCACAATAGTGTTAACAGTTGTGTTGTGGCATTATTGATGATCAATTTTGGTAATTAATTTGATAATAACTGCCTCAACAGGGTGATGTGACTTTATCATTGTTTGTAAAAACAAGACTATTATTACTCATTCTACCTTGACATAGAATTATTTTATGGTTTATTTCAGATTGTGTATTTATCTTTGACACCGATTTGGTGCTTAGAGTAGAATATCAGATCAATTCCTATTTTTTAAAGATGCATCAGCATAAGCCTATAACCATACCAATGAACTTAAGGGGTGCATTAATGCTTAAACTATCAAGAAAAATGGTTTATTAAAAGCCTGTCGAAACAGGCTGTAAGCTGCTGCTTACGAAATAGTGAAACAGAAAAAAAGAAAAAAGACAAGCCACCACTTTCCCCTTAAAGTAAGTCTGCAAGTAGCTAGTTAATCTACCTAGCCTTTCTTCTGATTGTGAGCTTAGAACACGTGCAAATGCTACATAAATCTTTTTTAGACCTAAATTTATAACGTAATCATTAATTATTATTATGTTTTGCTTCTAGGGGTTAAAAGGGATCATCCCGATGAAGCAGAACCTGGATACATCGAGTGTCTAGAAGACGTGGCTGTAACACTGCATGCTGAACCATTATTTCTTCTACGATCGGGAGAGAGCCTAATTCAAGAGAACGATAAGTACCTAACGAACCGTAACTAGACTGATAATTTAAATAGTTCTTCTGTAACCTATGCCAATTTGGAAAATGTAGCGCCCTTCCCCTCAGAAAGTGTTATTGTTTCAAAGTGTGTGCCAACAACTTCCTAAATTGAAGCCAATCATATTGATAAGTCTGGAAACAATGACTATAACAAAACTACGGCTGTCATTCAATGTTATCTTAAGCCTTTCACATCTTTTCTTCCCCAATCTGGGGATAACATAGTCCAAGAGAACGATGAGTACCTGGCTAATTGTAATGAGACTGATACCTTAAATAGCTGTATAACTGACCCCTCTCAAAGTGTAGTAATTTTAAATGATGTATCAACAACTTCCCAAATTTAAGCCGATAGTATTGAAAAGTCTGATTTCGATATTGACAACTCAGTGGCCAACCCTAATTATATTCTTGACACTGAGATTGGCCAAAGAAGATTAACCACCGACCCTTCAGTCAAACTAATAATTGACTCTCGTGTGAAATGTACAAAAAAGAGGCAAAAACCCCACTTAAGAGGAACATTGTTAAGAAGTTAAGAAACAAAGGGAAAGCATATTCTTCTCTGACTAGCAAAAAAATTTTACAAGCAAGAAAATGCTGCCTCTATGTCCAGAAAACTGCAAATTAAATTGTCCATCTTGCATTAGCCATAAGATAGACAGAATATTTTCCAAAATTACTGGGATATGGGATCTTTGCAAGCACAAAGAAACTATATTTCCAGTTCCATGGACCAAATTGTTCCAAAAGTCCGGTTCACGAACAAGGAAAAACCAAGGCGTGCCAACAATTTCTTTCACTTTCAAGTAGCAGGGGTAAGAATTAGAGCTTGTAAGTTCTTCTACATGCATACTCTAGGCATCAATGATTGGCCGATACGAAGAGTTGTTAAAAAAACAAACGATAGGGACTTTCTGCAGCCAGAAGGAAGGATTCTCAGAAAAGAAGGGGACTCTCACCCCGAAAGTTAAAGATTATGTGCGTGATTTCATAAAGAAGATACCAAGAATCGAGAGTCACTATACCAGGGCAAAGTCTTCCCGAGAATTTATAGATGGTGGCAAAAGCTTAGCTGACATTTACCGTGACTATTCTATGATTTAAAAAAAGAAGGGGAAGAAACTGCCTCCTTGGTTACTTTTTCTCGTATATTTCGGAATGAATTTAACATTTTCTTCTTCATCCCAAAAAAGACTAATGTGGTCTATGTGAATATCTCAAAAATGACCCAAATGACCAAGAGATTCAAAAAGATTATGAAAATCATCAATACGAAAACGTGCTGAGCAGGATTGCCAAAGAGTTAGACATGACCAAAGCAAAGGAAAATCCGCTTTACTATGTTTGCTGCTTTGACTTACAAAAGGTTATGCCATGGGCCATTTGCAAGGTTTCTCGTTTTTACTTTAAGTCAAAACTCAATTGTTACAATTTCACTGTAACTAATATAATAATTTCAAACATAACTTGTTACTTTTGGCACCAAGACGAGGGCATTCGAGGTGCTAACGAAATATCAACTTGTATTTTTTACTTATCTCACAGGTTGTCAAAAGAGGTAAATAAAGATAATTTAGGAGTTACTTTATACTCTGATAATTGTTGTGGCCAAAACAAGAACAGGTACATAATATCAATGTATGCTTATGCAGTAAGAACTCTTAAGATTAAGGCAATCAACCATAATTTTTTGATTGTTGGTCACATACAAAATGAAAGGGACGCCGCTCATGCTCTCATTGAAAAGCAAATTAAGAAGACCTTGAGAAGTGGACCCGTCTTCATACCACAACATCATCATCCAATGTTTATTCTCGAAGGATAGGGTAGGGTATTTTATTACAAAAGGGGAGAATATTTGTTGTACCCGTTTAGGGTCAGTTGACCCTCTTCAGGCTTGAGTTTGAATTTGTTTTTAATGGTGTACTCAGCAAACAGACGAGAAAACCACCGGCGATTTAGCATTTTTCTTCTTCTTCTGTGGAGTTGTCGTCACTTATGTCAGCCAGTGAGCCAGGGGCGAAAGGTTTGTCTAGATTTATGTTCTTTCCAGATTGAATGTGTTGGTTTTCGAGCTAGGTACGACAAGCCCGGTCTCTAGTGACTATTGGTCTTGTGCAGTCTCGAGCTTAACTCGGTCCCAAAACCAGTGTATTGCACTGTAATTTTGTGACCGAGTGTGCTCGTGAGTGGAGGCGCCTCGGCTTTCGAGAGTTGACCTGTCGCATTTCGCTTTGTGTGAATGTATGTGTAAATCAAACAGTGACGGCCGCTGCCATTTCGATGTTACAGAGTCCGTCGAATCACCTAGATTTTCTCCGACCATCCACAGACTCCGGATAAAGTAACGGAGGCTGCAGATTGTCGGAGGTCCCGGTGATGAGGATGATTTGGTAGCAGAAAGAGTGCCCCTTTCACTGTTATATTTGTGTGTGTGTGTGTATTATGTGAATTTGCGCTTAGTGTGCATGTGTGCGAATCTGAATCGACAGAAACTAGAACCGTGTTCTCTAGTGACCATTGTTCCTGCAGTCGTTTATGCGTTTGCAATCGACTTCAGAACTAGTGTATTGCACTATAATTCTGTTATCGGTTGCTCACGCTAACGGCCAGGCCTCGTCGGAGTTCGATAGTCGGTTCCAGCAGCTGTCGATTCAGTTGAAAAAATAGTTGCGGCTATTTTCTCAGGGACGGACAGGTATCATTGAGTAGTGAGATTGAGAAACCGCAAAAAACCAATCTCCCCCTGTCTGGGGTAGGGAAAAGGATTTGACAAGTTATGTTTGGGATCGATAGGCTAGTGGGGTGGCCTCAAGGATGTCAGCCTATTCATCCGGAAGTTCATCAATGTAAGCCTGCATTAGAATAGACGGTGAATGAAGGTGTTTGTTTTTGGGCTTCCGGGTGGATACGTGACCGCGGAAAGAACAGGAGCTTTTTAGGGTGTTTTGAGTGATGGATAAGGGGCCGTTGATTGTTTTAAGAGTAAAGTTCCTGTTGGGAGTTTTTATTCTCTCGATGATGGGGGTACTGTTCGCTGTTTGATGGATTTCACGGGAGGGGAAGTACCAACGTTTTCTGCACGTTCTACGCAAAATTCTGCGCTCCGCAGCAGACAGCCTTCTCTTTTAAAAACCCATAAAAATATATTTTTTAGCAAATTCTTTAATGCCATTGTCCCATTGTCAATATAGTAATTTATAACAGCCTTAAACAAAACCGAAGGCACAAATTAGCATTGGTAAGTTGTGAGAGCGCGAAATTAACAATTAAAAGAAAATAGCAAACTTTTTTTCGCGTCTCCTGTAAAATTACGTTTTTCGGTGTTATGGCAGTATTTAAGTCGATGAGCGATTTTGTTGTGTAAAACTTCAGGATTTTTTGGCTTGATAAATCAATTTTTTGTATACTGATTATACAAAGTTTTATAGGAATGAAGTAGAAAGAAAGACAATCCTATTTGCCGCTTTTAATACTTAAAAATCGGAGCAAACTCCCCTAAATATTATGTTTGAAAAAGTATTTGCTCCATACGTTGTTTGTCACTAGTGCATAGCGAAACGAAAACACAGGCTGATCTTAAAACAACTTCCTATATCTCTTCATATTCCAAACGGATCCAAACAATACAAAACAGCAGTTTATAAACCGTTCATACATCAGAAAATATTTTATTTATCTGCAAAAGTTTTCCGCTCAAGACAGCGGAAATAATAGAATTCGGCACTCGAGTGTGATAAAAGAGCTGGAAACAAAAGTTCCGCTAAGAGTCTGTTTCGTGATTTGTTGTTCTTTCCAGTTTCTTACATCAATCCTTAACAGATAATCCGATTCCCTTCACCCTTCTTTGACCACAACGCCAGGTTTGGACTAGCAATTGATTACTTCGTAATTGTTTACGCTTTTTGTGTGTTTCTCTTTTTAGCTGGTTTACTCATTAAGTTTTGATTTACTACAAATACAAGGGCTGATACATTAGTTTTAGAAATATAAAATTTCATACTAACGTAACATAACGTAACATAAAAATTTTATCGTGTAAATATTTTAATGAACTAAAAGTCTCTAGTTATATTCACACTTTTTTATAATTGATCTTTGTTTTTAAATGAAATTCGTGTACTTCTATAGGTAACAGGGTTTAACTTTATATTTGAAACAACTGTCTTAGCCAATACATTTTCTCTAAAACTAAAAATCTTTTTAAAAGCATTCTATAAGAATTCTCACTCTGGATCTGGTAATGTAGCCTTTTGCCTTTTTTATTAACTACATAATAATACTCCGTGTGGAGTTGTCTGTCTCCCATCAGACGCGTCCCCAGGTGGTGGATAAGGGAACGCCCCAACTGGTCCTAGGATCGCTGCGTAGCTGGAAATTAAAAATACCAACCGCGAACCAAAATAGACTAAGGTGCGGCAACCCTTACAGAAGAGTCTCTGGCCCTTCAGGTTGGGGATTGGACTGGAGACCGACAACCTCTTTCTACAAAAAAGCATATGTTACGGAACCTCAGGAACTGTTAGCTGGACGGAACTCAAGACGATGACTCTGCAAGATTAGGAAAATGGAATATTCGAAGCCTGTGCCAAACTGGAGCACTCACATCTTTAGTAGACATAGTGAACACGTACAAAGTTTACCACTGCAGGAAAGGCGGTGGACGGGAACTGGCACTCTTGAGAGGAGAACCCATTCCATATATTATTTTGTTTTAAGTCCTTCTCTCTATTCGGATTGCCGAATATAGGCCTCTCCTAATTCTCGCCATTTATCTCTGTTGTTTGTAAGATGTTTCCACATTGATTCTGAAGTTCTTTTAATATCGTCGCTTTAGCACTAGCGGTCTTCCTCGTACTCTTTTGGCGTCATATGGCCGCCAATTCCCGATTTCTTTATTCCTTCGCCCACCGTTAATACGTTCGTTATATTCAGCCCATTTTCATTTAAGTTTAGCTGCTTGTTCGACAGCGTCTTTTACTTTTGTTTTATTACGAATATCTTCATTGATTTTATGGTCTTTGAGTAAGATACCCAGCATCTCCATATATTATAACTGCAATGAAAGCCAACATGGGGATGGGCTGAGATTTATTGTAAACCAAAGAACAAAAGACTTTATTATTGACTTTAAAGCCTACAGTCAAAGAATGGTGCTATTTGCGCTTAAAAGGAAAATTCTTGCACATGCTCCATTCAATGCACATGCTCCAACTGATGACAAATCAGAGAAAATAAAAGAACAGTTTTTTAAAGACCCAGAGAAAGCCTGCATAAGATGCCTTAGAAATGACATTAAGACTGTATTAGGTGGTATGAATGCAAGAATAGAACGAGAGCTAGTTTTCATGCTTACCTGGTAACCTGGACCTGTCCTGATGGAAGAACAACGAGTCCGATTGATCACATCTTAATAGATTCAATGCATAGAACAGACGTGATAAACTGCAGAAGTTATAGAGGCGCAAACATAGACTCAGATCATTGCCTATTAATTTCAATATTAAGGGCTAGAATTTCAAACATCAATAAAGAAAACAAATGAATAGAAAAAATGGAATGTGCAAAAGCTCAGAGATTATTTTTTTTTTCAAAATCAATTCTACAGAAAAATCAATTGTGTCCCAACAATACTCACTAATACTTCCAGTAATTGTCAATATCTTTATGGAAGACTTCAAGACCCTAGTACTATCCACATCAGTGCTTAAACCCACATGCTGGCTACGATATGTTGACGATACATTCGTCATTTGGCCCCATGGCAGGGATGCTTTGGTGTATTTTTAAACTTATCTAATTGGTATACATTCTTGTGTTCAGTTCACAATAATGGAGATGGAAACTGATTCATCCCTACCATTGCTCGATGATGTCATCAAAAAAAACCAATCTCAAAGTTTTCACCACTATGTTTATCGGAAACCCAACCATACCAATCATTACTTGCATGCCAACTCTTATCATCCCCCTCACAAATTAAGTCAGTAATTAATATTACTGAATGCAATAAACGCATTACAAAAAAGATCCGATACATCCAAAACATAAAGACTACTGCTAACGGTAGAGATGAGGATACTCAGAAGAATTACAAGAAATACGCTGAGAGATCGAAAGAGGAGTGAAGACATTATAAAAAAATTTAAAGTACATTGTATAAACGAATGGACACTAAACAAAAAAAAAGGGAGAAATAACAACATAAGTAGAATCGGGGAGACCCGAGTGGTTAAAATAGCAAGTAATAAGTCTCCATTCGGTAGAAAAAGTATCGTAATATCGCGTAAAAGATGAAGTGACAACCTTCTATAGAGGTATCAATCCACCAATGAACAATTACAATTACTTATAAAGGGAAAGAAGAAGAAGATGAAGAAAGAGAATATGATCAACCGCTAAAGGGAATAGTTTACATATACATATTGCATCATTTATTTTATTAATAAATACATAGACAAAAACTGAATACATTATTTGGTTTGATTGGGTCTTTGTAGATTGAAGATCATTGCATCCTCATTGCATATTCAGAGCATACTCATTGCATACTCAGAGGAAATATTTAAAAAACCATTAAAAGATAAAGTAGCAGGCATGAAAATACATGGATTACCCATACGTGAAATTAGATATGCTGATGATAGAATACTAATAGCAGAAAATATTACAGATCTACAAAGAATTTTAGATAAGGTTGTTGCAGCGAGTGAAGAACTTGGTCTGTCTCTAAACATAAAGAAAACGAAATTTATGGCTATATCGAAGAGAAATATTAGATACATTAATCTAGACGTAAATAATAAGACGATAGAACGGGTTCAGAATTATAACTATTTAGGGGCAAACATTAATGAAACAAACGATTATACCAAGGAAATTAGAGAATAGAAATGGCTAGAAGTGCATTCAATAATATGAAACAAATATTATGTTGTAGAGACCTCAGCCTAAATCTTAGAAAACGAGTACTTAAATATTATGTATTTTCTGTTTTTTTGTATGGTGTAGAGACATGAACTTTAAATAAACAATGTCTTAATAAATTGAAAGCATTTAAAATGTGGACATACCGAAGAATGCTGGGAATCTCCTGGACTGACAGAATAACCAATGAAGAAGTACTAAGAAGAATAGAGAACAGCAGGGAGATACTGAATTCCATCAAAATAAGAAAACTACAATATCTGGGTCATATAACACGTGATGAGAGATATGAATTCCTAAAACTAATAATGCAGGGAAAGATTCAAGAAAAGCGCAGCATAGGTAGACGAAGAATGTCCTGGCTGAGAAACCTCAGAGAATGGTTTGAATGCAGCTGAATTGAACTTAGAATATCAGTGATGATTGCCAACCTTCGTAGCGGAGATGGCACGTAAAGAAAAAGATTGAATATCTTACTATTTTGTTGGGTATCAGAAGGTGAGTCGTTATTTTTATTATTTTTGTTTTTACCATCTTTATGGTTGGTTCTTCTTCTATTTACTGTTCCCCCTTCATCAAAGGGGGTCATCGTCCATTTTTACAGTTTATTGACTGCACTAATTAGTTAACCAACCACAATACATTATTCGAAAGGATTCGAAAGGATTCTGAAAGGATTCGATGATATTTAGAAAACTAGCGATAAACGTTGACTCATCATGTAAGGTTTCTGTAAAGTAACGCTGGATCCAGAAGGTATGCCTGCTAGCATTCATGAAACTTTATTCTTTGAAGAGATGCTGTCCTCTAAATATCTTTCAAAATATCTTTCAGCAACCGACGTACTCTTCCATCCAACATGGCGTTTCAAGGTAGTCATACTGGCTCCAGCTTCTGCCAGAAGAGTTGCCGAAGTGCGATGCAGGCAATGACCTGTGTACTTCTCAGGACTGCCCAAACCCAAATATTTTGCAATGGTGGATGGGATTTTTTCAAATGTGTTCTTTCCAACTGGCTGTACAGTACAACGACATTATCTGTAGGGTCGTTAAGACATGTAATCCCGTACTAACTTCAAACTCTTCAGTTAATCTTCGTCAATAATTGTAAAAACACGCTGTTTATCGGTTTTTGTCGCTGGTACGTTTACGACGAAAACTGAAATTCTATCTTCTACGTGAGTAACCAACATATTCACAAGTTCTTATCGTCGACATCCACTAAATATACCAAACAATAATGCTGCTTTCATTATTAAAAATATTTCGTTCGGTGCTTCGTGAATAAATTTTAAAAACTTTTCTCTAGACTAGACTCTACACTTTTTTGGCTGGTAGCCTTTCAAGCCTTGCTTTAAATCTTCGGTCAATTTATGGTAATTAGTAATGTTAATATTTTTATTTACGATTAAAGTCTTCTTTACCATTGAAAATTTGGACCACAGGGAATTCGGAGAAGATGTTTTGGCGAGATCGGCAAAGTATATAAGTAGCACAGTTTCACTAATGTTTTCTACTTGGTTTTCTGTCATCCAGTGCTGTAATTTTTCATATTCCTTATCGTAAGCATCTCTCGACTTATATGGTAGTAGTTCTGCGTTGCTTTTTTCGTTTTTTTTTTAAATTTGGTTAGATATCTCAAAAATATCTTGCATTCTCACGGTTTTAGTTTGACACGTTTGACAGCATTTCCGTAGCGTAGCAACATAACACGGACGATAAAATGTCTACTAGTAAATATATTGTCAAAATGAAATCGAATTTTCGGATTTTTTACACATATTTATTTGTAGACGAGACGATGAGATTTGTAGATGATGAGATGAGACCAGCACGGAAATTAATAAAAAATGTTAAATCAGAAATAATGCCAAAAGTAACAATTTCAGAGGTAAATACAGCATTGGATAATATGAAGAGAAATAAAGCTGCAGGAGAAGATAATATTACCACAGATATGATATTAGAAGGAGGTAAGGAACTAATTGCAATTGTAACTAAGCTTGTGGACAGTTGTTTACATCAGGGCAAAGATCCTAAGAGCTGGAACAACTCTAAAGTAATCTTATTACACAAGAAAGGTGATAGTCGAAAATTGGAAAACTACAGACCCATCAGCCTACTGTCACACCTGTTTAAATACTCACCAAAGTCATAACTACTCGACTAACAAGGAAATTAGACGAATACCAACCATATGAACAGGCAGGTTTTAGAAAAGGCTATTCAACTTCCGATCACCTGTTAACCACAAAAATATTAATAGAAAAATGTAACGAATACAAGTTTCCAGTTTTCCTAGCATTTGTAGACTACGAAAAAGCTTTCGATACCATAGAACACACGGTCGTAATAAACGCAATGCAAAATTGTAGAATAGACAGCAGATATATAAACTTAATAAAAGAAACTATAAACCAAGCTACAGCTACATACTACCTAAATGAAAATGAACACACAAACCCTGTACCATTAAACAGGGGAGTCAAACAGGGAGATACTTTATCACCCAAACTGTTCACCTTAGTTTTGGAGGACGTTTTTAAAAACCTAAATTGGAAATATAAGGGAATAAACATCAATAGCCGCTACCTCAGTAATCTACGATTTGCAGATGACATAATCCTGATAGCTACTGACCTACAACAAATGCAAACCATGCTTTTAGAACTACATACCGAATCTTCTAAAATAGGACTGAAAATTAATTTAAACAAAACAAAAGTCATGCACTCCGAAGACACCGTGACAATAATAAACGATAAAGTTATAGAAAAAGTTGAAGAATATATATACTTAGGACAAAAAATACTACTAAATAGGGAAATTCAAACTGAAGAAATAAAAAGAACAAGAAAGTTAGCTTGGGCAGCATTCGGTAAACTGAACTATATACTCAGAAATCAACAAATTCAATTACATCTTAAATTTAAAGTTTTTGATGCATGAATTATTCCGATATTAACTTATGCGGCACAAACATGGACAATCACAAAAAAGAATATGAATATACTTAGAGTCACTCAACACGCGATGGAAAGAGCAATGCTAGGTATATCACTTAAGGACAAGAAAACAAACACATGGATAAGACAGAAAACCAAAGTCACCGATGTGGTGCAAAAATCATTAAAGTTGAAATGGGAATACGCTGAACATGTAGCTAGGAGCGATCTAAACAAATGGCACAGATCAATTTTAACCTGGAGACCATACCAACACAAAAGACCCAGAGGCAGACCTTCTATGAGATGGACAGATGATCTGAAAAGGACTGCCGGGAAAAATTGGCTACAAGTAGCGTACAATAAAAAACAATGGAAAGGAAGACTTGAAGAGGCTTATGTTCAGATGTGGACGTGAATGGCTAGACGAAGAAGAAGAAGAAGATTTATTTGTAGATGCAATAACGAACTAGTATGACATAAAAGATTGTATGCACCGCGGGTATTAATAGATGTATATGCCATAGGACGACTTACAAACCCGAGGGCCTCTAGCCCGAGTCGCCCTCTGGGCATAAACATTAATTTAATACCCTCAGTACATAAATAACTATTATATTTTATAAAGTTGAATAATTTTATTAAAATATCGAATTAGTTAACTTTTTGTCGCCCAACATGTACAAATTAATTCCTATCACTATAAATATTTATTAAGTTATAATTAGGTTACATTCAAAATTCGATCATGGCAATTGTAATTTACTAAGGAAAAATAATTTAAACACATCTTTCGACCGAGATTCAAATAAGACTGCGATGGGTCGTTATAATATACTATTTTTAGTAATTCTTTAAAGTTTACTAATTTATAGAATCTTTAACTAAGCTTGGTTTAAAATCCATGTTTAATGCAAGCATTAGTCTTTACGTACGGTCCTGACACACCTAGCACTTCAATAATTAATGTCGGAGGAAAAATATACGGCCCTCGCTATAATTGTCGAAACATGACTACCACTAGAAAACGGAAAAGTGATCAATCGATTTGGGAAACGAACAATATGCCTGGAAATAACTGGATAAGTGGTCAAAGACTAATGAGTTTCCTATTTTTCTCACGCAGTTCTCAACAATTGCCATAAAACAATTATTGAAGAAAATGATTTTTTCAGTGCAGTTTTAATAAATTTATATTATGCCTTCAACAATTTCAAACACAAATATTTTCCATTGGTATCTGTTCACTGTCTTATTTCTTTCATATGTTTTTCCTACCATTTCTAAATGACTTGACAGACCAAGCATTGGTTTTAATAACTGATTTAAAAAAAAATTATTAAAAATCCTTTATAAAAGGTATATAATTTAAAAAAAACCCAATCGAGCTATATCACAAAACGTTTTCGGGATACATATTCCATCATCAGTGCACTAGGTGGGTATACATGTATTGAGCCACTAAATATATGGGTAAAAACCCGTTTAAAGTTGTTTTTTTAGTTTAAAAGTTCTTTACATTATATGGTGGTACATATTATGATGTTAAAGTTACCAGTGGAGTTGGTAACATGGCGACGTATGACTCCACGTGAAGTTGCTCTATAGTTATTACTAGATATATACTAATTTTGATTCAAATAATATTGCACCATGTATCTGAAAACTTTTTTGTGTACACTGCTCTCATAATCAATAATACATCTCTCACAATATAAGTTAAGAACAATATTTATTCCTTTTCATGTGTAAGATTTATTTCTAATCGATATAATTAACAAAAAATAATGCTTCTATAACAACTAAATCAATTAATAAATAAATAAAAATATTTAAGTCTATACCAATAAGTATTACTTTAATTAAAATAACAGGCAGCAGTTTTATTTAACTATTTACCAGAAAAAATTTATCTTATGTCCAGTGCATTACATTTTAACGTTTGTATCCTTCATTTTACTTGGATTTTAAGCAATTTTTTCTATATTATCTAATAAGAAGTATTTTCTATAGAAGAGGTAAAAAAAGATGACTTACAGTTAATTTTAATCTAACCTATACGACTATCTACGTACATCTTCATGTCCCCGATAAAAGTCTACCTAACCAATAACGGTATAAAGAGGTCTATTTAAAGTAAGTACCTTATTTGCTCTGTATTCTGCTCAAAAAGGTCTGTTTGTTCTCAAAACTTCTTTTCTGAGATCTTTCCAATAATAACGTAAATACACTTTTTTTATTAAAAATTCTTTTAAGTTTAATAGGTGTCCTATAGTAAATGGGGTGTGCTGATCACGAATATGTGCTTAGTTGTGTTATATTTTCAGAACAAGTGTATTTAAAATGTTTTATATAGACTGTCAAAAAGACTGCAAAACCCATCGTTCTAACATATCATCTTCTTAGGTAACGTATGTCCATCTTCTTTATGTCTTGATGGAACCTCTGATCCCTGGTCTTTGATAACAGCTCCAAGGTTTTCGAAGTTAGATACGCGTATTGTCTCTTAGTTCTTTATAATTTTCAACCATGTTAGCGACAATTTCTTTGTAGTTTGGAGACTTATTTTTTTCAAGAAAATAGTCAATGACTTCTACTAAAAAACTTAGTGCTTCACATTCATCCTGGGTCTTTGTATTCTGAAACAATCTGTCCGATTTTATGGTTCGAACTTGATGGCTTACAAAAATTCCTTCTCTAAGTGTAGCTTTATAGAGGGCAAAACATTTGACGCACATGTATTTTAAGCAGTGATCTTGTTTATTTAAAGCTTTGCCAAACCGCTTAATCAATCCTTACTTTATGTGAAGGGGAGGTAAAACAACTAATTTTGATTCAACTAATGCATCAAGTTGCGCCTTATTATTCCATTACCAATAGCCTTTTCTCTGAGCGGCCATTTGTTCTTAACATAATAATATTTTAAAGTAATAATTGCATATTGCAAAAAGTGGGATATTCTCTTTCTTTCAAGATTTTCAGTAAGGATGTTTATCCCTTACATTACATACGAGGATCTACTGGTGCGAGGTATTTTGATAATTTTAATAATTAATAAATATTTTCATTTAAAAAGCATTGTAACGTCATAAGCGTCACAGTTATGATGTTTAATATAATTTAACTAATTTGCTTAATAATAATTGTATTCATTTAATTCTGGCCAATTTGCTATTTTCTATTTAATATTGTCTTAAAATTTGTAATTATTTGTAATCTTTAAATGTCAAGGAATTATTTAAAAAGTTATGATAATGCTAACACAAGGTGTATTTTTTTTTAGTTTTGTGGCATTATTAACTTTTCTTGTCCAACATTTTGTGGGATATATCAAAACCACATGGGTGGAACTTCATTAAGGACTTTCACTAAGAACTGAGTGGCCACCTAAAGTATCTATATTCAGCTACATCTGAAACCAACAACTACATTCTATAATCCTATCTAACTACTCGAAGGCAACAATATTTGCCATAAGTATCATTTTAAAATTTTTGTAAAGCTGTAGGTAAAATTTGCTCTGTTTTTAATTAAATATTAAAATTTCAATTTGACATTTTATTTATGTTTATAAAGACGATTAGTGAATGTCTTAGTTTATTTGTGCCAGCTAAGCTTATTCTTCAGATTTGCTTTTACGATAAGACGTACTCACAACAAACCGACTGAGCTAGATGAGGCCTAACACTTGGCTTCCAAAGAAAGTTGTGAGTTTTATTGTTCTACATTGGCTTCCAGCTTTCGGAGGTAGTTATATTGTTACCCATTGGCACCCACCGTTTCTGATCGGTCGTTTGATGGTTACACCTTCTTAGATTTTGAAGGTTACAACATATAAATAAAAAATAAATAAATCACCTGACTTTATAAGGCTTGCCTGCTTCATTTACCAGTTACTATTTTATTTTTGATACAACGATTGATATTTTCAAAATAGTATCAATTAATTTAGTTTTCATGTAAATGAATACTATTTATCTAACCTTAATATGGCACTGTTTATAAAAATATACTTCATTAATGTCTGTCACACGTTATACTGATAGATGCTATTTGGCTTAATGCACATTACGTCTATTGTAGCGAGTGTGCTGAGTAATTGTCTTGGAACAAAGTAAATTTAGTTTCATTGTCTTTACAAAGAATTTAGTATTACATCGGAACGATTGCGGTATCCCAAGTAAACACCTATGTGACAGAAAATTATTTTAGGTTATTTAATTAAAAATTGTAATGAGCTTTTTCATTTATTCACCCGCATTATCAATCGTACACGTTTTTTGATGCCTTAACGTCTTGATCCGTCTATCTGTATCTCTTCTATGATTCTTTCGGTCGCGTTTCAGGCGTGTATGCTAGGATATGTCTACAGTTGTGCAATACGAAATTGTGCAGTATATCATCCATTACGCGGCACCAGTCTGCGGTGCTGCTGCGAAAACACAAATAAAAGAGGCTTTTGGTATGCATGGACAGAACTTGTCTACTGCGTGTAGCATGTACTTACAGCACTTTTTCTGCTGCTGCACTGTTGGTAATTACCTACTTTATCCTCTCACATGTGTTGATAAGAGAAATAGAGAGAGAAAGGGAGAATATTTCAGCAAGTACATAAGGGAGAATATTAGAAGCGAGGAGATGGCTACATCCATTGAGATGGGGCTGGACGAGTAGAATGCTACGTGGTATATGGCACAGTAGACAAAGTCACTAATACAGAATCTGCTGCGAAGCTCAGTGAAGTGCAAGTACAGACGCTTAGACTACTCTTTGAGGCAGAATCTGTTTACAAGATACGAGAGTTTCCGTAGCTCCATGCATAGCTACAAAAAAGCTTAGTGATACAATTGTCTATATTGTGGGGTTTCGGATACCATGTCATATAACCTTTTAGAGTGTGTTATTTGTGTAAGACAAAGAAATGAGCTGGAGAGAATGATTAACTCGGTGAAAGAGATGTTAAAAAAGATAATGATAGATGGTGGAACAAAATCCAAAACTATATGAGAATAGAGCGGAAGCTAGATTTAGTTATAAAAGGTATCGACGAGGCAGATCTGGGTCGACAGAGGTAGGAGAGGTTGACACCACTGGGGTAAAGACAAGTACGAATGGGAGAGTGAGAGGGACGCAAATAGCTGCAGGAAATAGAGAGCGACATGGTAAATCAAATAAGGTAAGTGTCGACCCAAGAAAGGTCGAAAAGAGGAAAACAAATGTGTATAGGCGAGTGATTAAATATAAGTTTTTTTGTGTACAAGCTGGGATCTGCCATATTTTATAGGCTAGTTTAATAAAATAAGCCTTTCTATGTTATAATTTTCTTAGAAGGTACTTCAGAAGCTCTGTGATTTTTATTGTTTGATTTAGTTATTCGAGGTATTTTTTTCTACTTATTTTTAACAATATGGTTCACGTCTATCAACTTTTCCATTTTGTATTCTTTGTCCCTTTATAAATCTTTACATTTTCATACCATTGATACAAGCGTTTATGTGATCACGTATACTCTTGCAATTTCTATGGACTTCGTGTGTTCTTCTCAATACAAGCTCGCGTTGACAGATTTGCTATTTTTAAAGTAGATTTTTACATTACCGCGATCGCAAAAGGAGTACCTACCCGCTAACCTTTGTATATATATAATATAGTATATTATTATACTCTTGTATGTATATAGGTATATTATTTATGTCATTATCATTTTCCTAGCGTTAGTCCCGCACTACTGCAGGGTCCGCTGCTTTGATCTCCACTGCTCTCTCCACCTAGATCTATCCATAGCATTATCAGCCGTGGAATTAACGCTCTTTTTCATGTCGGTATTAAGTCTATTTACCTATCGCATCTTGGGTCGTTATTGTGGTAGGCGTCCTATAGGGTTTAACTGTTTTGCAGTTGTTTTCGCTGCGCACTACATGATAATACCACTTTAGTCGATTTTTTCCGCATCTTGACGTAATTTGCGCAACTACCATTCTTTACCTGATATTTTCATTCTTTACGTAACCAAGGCGGGACATTCTTAACATTCATCAAACCTTCTTAATTTCCATGACATGCATAGCCTGTTCTTGATTTGCTGCGGCATGTCAATATTATGTTCCATATAAGGCCAGTGGCGGACAAAGATTTTGTAAACTTTTGCCTTATATATTATTTATTATTTACCTATTATATTATTAAAAGTATACATGTGATGTTCTTTTTGAATAAATTAATAAATTATATTTTGTATGAACTTTGGCCGCAGAAATTTATTATTTTAGATATTCAGATAAATTTAATAGACACTACTTGTGCTAAAAAAGTTATTTCTTTTTTATTCATTACTTGATGAGTAAGACATTAGTTTTTAAAAATTAACTAGACAGGGTGTTTCAAAAAGGTATGTCATAAATTATGTCACGCATTCCGGGGACAAAAATAAATTGATTAAATCCAACTTACCTTAGTACAAAAGTGTACAAAAAAAAAGTTACAGCCCTTTGAAGTTACAAAATAAAAATTGTTTTTTGCATTATCTCCTACTTGACATTTTGTAATAAAAATGGGCACGTTATTTTCTTGTTCTGAAAGCAGTTTTCATACAAAAGAAATAACAAAATCTAAGCGCACAGAAAAATTTTATGGGGGGTGTGCAGCCCTAAATCCCTCCAAACTTTTGAGTACGTTTAAATCACATGAACTTTGTGGCAACATTAGTTTAACACATTATTTTTAAAACTTTTTTGCCTAGTATTACTGTTTCAAAAAACTAGTTTTTGCCTAGTTGGCCATAAATTTACAATTAGTTTCTACGGATACAATAATTACAAACAATTCCATCAATAATAGTCAATAATTTGAAGCTCAATCATTTATTGTGTGAATAAGATTAATATTAAAAATTTACAATGGCCTACACATTTCAGGATATGGCAGATATGCATTTAACGTTGGGTAAGTTGGATCAGATTAAATTATGATTTCAGTAAACTATCGGGAATATCGTAGGTAAATGTCAAGGAAATAGTGCAGCAGCCGCAAGGCTTTATGCAGTAAAATACCCCAATAGATAGACGATTATTTCTGACCATTGATCATCGTTTACGGGAAACGGGTACATTCCAACCGCAAGTTGCTGGTAATAGTGGTCGTCCAATAATGGATGCAACTGATGAAGACATTTTGGAAATCATTAAAGAAGTCACTGGAACAACTACAAGGGTAATAGCTGCTCAACTAAATGTTCCTCACTTAAGAATGTTCCAACTTTAAAGGGCTGTAACTTTTTTTGTGTACACTTTTGTACTAAGGTAAGTTGGATTCAATCAATTTATTTTTGTCCCCGGAATGCGTGATTTAATTATTGACATACATTTTTAAAACACCCTGTATACATACTATTTAATTGTTTTCCATGAATTGACCAAACACTGTTTGTGCATTGAAGAAACAGTATAGAACTACAAAAAAAAAAACAATAAAACACGGATTATATTTAAAAGTATTTATTGTACCATACTAGATTTCTTCTCCGCATCGGCTACGTGATATTAGTGTTACTGCTTCATCAATGAGGTCTTGGTAACAGTTAAAAATACATTCGTTCACAAAGGATTCTCCATTTGATCCACAAACCGGATCCACTTTCCTGTCACACTTACAGTGCTCTGCAGGATCTTCATTTGCCGAAATCTTAACTGAATCGACTAGCTTTTGAATTGAAACTAACAGAAAAATACACCACAATATCTGGCTCCTTAAAGACCTAGACATGGCTGACTACTTATTAATTACTAGATTTAAAATAATTTAGTAGTAGATCACGTATTCTTTCTAAACTATTTTAGACGATAAATCACATGATACTTAACTTAATTAAAGGTGGATATTTTTATGACACTAAATCTAATATATTTTTTATTAGTAGTTCGTAGGTTTTCTATTATTTTATAATTAAAATTAATTATTTTTGAAGGGTATTTTAATTTTAGGTACATTTATTTTTTTTATTATTATTATTTCTTTATCTTTTGTTAACGAACTTTTAGTAGCACCTTTTTATTAATTTTTGTGTATGTATAAAACCAGTTCTTCATTTTAGAACCCTTTACCAACTTGTACAGGTGGATCAGTGGATGGGTATATATATATATATATATATATATATATATATATATATATATATATATATATATATATATCATCATTGGCTCCACAACTTATGTCTTGGGTCTTGGCCTGCTCAAGGATAAGTCTCCATTCTCTCTTATTCTTTGCCTTGGCTTTCCAGTTTCGTACTCCCAACATTCTCAAGTCTTCCTCTACCTGATCCTTATATATATATATATATATATATATATATATATATATATATATATATATATATATATATATATATATTATATATATTATATATATATATATATATATATATATATATATATATATATATATATATATATATATAATATATATATTTGTAGGGGAGCGCCGGGAGAGTTTGGACAATTTTTTTTTAATAAAGAATTATCGCGTGGATATGTGTGGACAAATTTTGAAATCATACTGATTAATGTATGTCTCCTCACTATATATTTGCATAGTTTGTGTACAAATATAACAATGTAAATGAAATATTCGCATATACATACTTAATGTAATGGTAATGTGAAGTAATGTGTCCAAACGATCCCGACTGACCGGGATGGTCTGGACAATAAACGAATAAATACAAAAATATTACTTAAGGTTTTGATTTGCCAAAAAAAGCTTAAGATATCAATAAAACAAACAAAATATTAATTATTAAAATAAACTGGACTGGGAAAGATCAATGTTAAAATATATCATGTTTTTATATCTGGCACTTTGATCTGGCAAAGTATTTGGTAACCTTTCAATCACTTCTTTAAATTTTACAAATACTGGAGGCTTTCCACTAACTATAAACCGGTTGGAAGCAACTTGCTTTTTCAGAAATTTCACGTTGTAGCCATCTACAACAACTACAACAACTTCTTCAATTTTGGCGGCATAATGTCGAACCGATTTTTTTTCAAACACCTTACAAACCACGAAACTATCAATTCAAAGTCTCGTAAGGTCCTTATCCTGATCTTCATGTCCTGTTTTTCGTTTTACTAGATCGTTTATAGTTAATTTTCTTTCTGGAACTTTCAGGTATGGTTTTATTTGGGATAGAGATAAGTATTATTTCTTGTGCTCGCTTTGAACTAAAGTGACGGGCTGTGATAATGGAGAGAGGCTAAATTGCGATGATACCACCACATTTGGATTTGAAAATTCACTTGATGAAGAAACATTGGGGTCTTTTAATGTTGAAGGAACCATTCTGTCTGTTACGAACGAGCATAGAAAGTCTTCTTCACCAAAAATATTTTTATCCAATGGCCAAATTCATATTGAAAGAAGTTGCAGATCGATCCCAAGCTTTCATACATGTTGGTGCAAGGTTATAAATCAATAATGCCTTCCCTGGATGAGAGTGCATCCAGTCATCTGCTCCTTGATTAAAACACCTTTTAAATGGTTCAAAAACAGTCCTGTCTAATGGTTGCAATTTGTCAGATATGTAAGGTGGAAGAGTTAGAATTGTAATTCCATTATCTTTGCAGTAATCAATAGCAGAAACAAATAAATGGGATTCATGATTTTCCATTAATAAAATAACTTGGCGTTCTTTAGAACACCAAACATGAGTTAAAAACTTTTAAAGAACTTTTAAAAAATTATCACTGTTCATCCTTCCAGATGAATGCACTAAACTGGTTGCACCATACTCTTCTGGAATACCATTTAGTATTCTATGTTTGTCAAATTCATCATTATCATTGGTGCTACTGTTGCCGAGAGGGGGCATTTGGGCCTGTAGGACCCATCGCCGGCTCTTCGGACTTTTTCCTGTCTCCGGAATTGGAACGGGTGTTAACCATCTTCGTTTGTCGCTAGTGAAATGGGTCAGTACTGTTGCCGTTACAGAATAACCGTTACAGCGACAAGTATCTGTTACAGGTAACGGTTCCAAGGAACAGTTACAAAATAACAGATCAAAAATGGAAAACAGAACAGGTAAAATAATCTAAGTATTCCTTGACTTACGGAAGGAATAACTTGGTAAACAATAAAATAAAATGGTATGATAAATGTAGTGCAAAGAATATGTTTCTAAGTGTTTCTTGACTTACGGAAGAAACAACTTAGAATGAAAAGTAAAAATGTACGAGATCAAAGAATAGAAAAATGCAGAAATATGAGTAAAAATACACAAGGTAAAAGAATGCAGAAATGTTCTTAAGTGTTTCTTGACTTACGGAAGAAACAACTTAAGAGAGGAATATAAACAAATGAAATAAGTAAATATAAAACAATATGTGAAAATATGTCTAAGTGTTTCTTGACTTACGGAAGAAACAACTTAGAACAAAAAAACAACAAGAGAATCAAATATGCAATAGAAGAATATAAATATTTACAAGTGTTTCTTGACTTACGGAAGAAACGACTTACAAATACGAAAAATCAAATACAGAAAAGATGTGGAAATATTGCTAAGTGTTTCTTGACTTACGGAAGAAACAACTTAGCATAAAATAGAAAATGAAAGTGACAAATGTATTAAGTATTTTCTTAACTTAAGGAAGAAAATATCTTAAATAAAATATCGGAAATAATAATGCAACAATGATTATGAAAATATTTCTAAGTGTTCTTTTGACTTACCGGAAAAGAATGGCTTAGACGCACAATTAAAATAACAAGTAAAATATTCAGAGAAATATTTCTAAGAGTTCTTTGACTTACCGAAAAGAACTACTTAGACAAAGTACAAATCAAAATATAAAATAGAAAAAGCAAGATAAATATTTCTAAGTGTTCTTAACTTACGGAAGAACAACTTAGACACAAAATACAAGAAAAATAAACAATCAAAATAGTCAAATAAAATATCAAACAATCAGTACATGAACAAATATAGATCAATGTATTAGTCTAACCTGAAAAGGTCTGAATATACAATAATGCTAAAATAAAAAGGTATACAGAAAATCAGAAATAAAACAATAACTTAGTTGGAACAATAATAGCACCGACTAGGTCTACAGTAGAAGAGGCAAGCTCGACTGACCGATGAGAGAAAATCTACCTGCTTTTATGTAAAACAAATCCTTTGTTTTACGTAGCGAAAGTGGAATTTCCCTGCATCGAATCAATTAGAAATTTGGATTTGGCCAACCTTGGAATTCCCAAGTATTTTAACCGATATCCAAATTCCTTAATGCGTCGAGGACATCCCCCCTCCTCTGAAAGACCTAACGGTGCTAAGAAAATTTATTAAAATAATAGAAAAATACAATTTAAGAATAAAAAAAAAATACAATAATAAAATTTTTACCCTAAAAGAATATAATGTAAAAGACTTAAGATAAAAAAAAAACTAAGATATTGTACTTAAGATATTTGAACTTAATTGTATATGGTCCAGTAGGCCCAGGTGGTCCAGGTGTGCCGGGTGGCTCGTCTGCTTCCGTCAGGGCTTCTTTATTCACCCTGAGGAGGTCCTACGACGTCGTGAAGGTATAAGGCTACTCAATTCACCTTGATATCTCCACGTGTCGTAATGGGACCTTATCCTTGTTCATCTTTGGCGGTCGGCTGCGCTGTGGTTCCTTCATCCCGTCCGTCCGGAGGGGTCAGGGTCCTATGGTCAGCATCGTCGACCATCGTGAACTCTTGGAGGAGATTCTCTTCAATCTCGCTCCTGGGTACGTCTTCTGAGGTTTGCTGCTCGCGTCTTCGAAGTCGTTTCTTTCTCTTGTGTGTCCAGTGACTTCTCCGGATTTCCTCTCGGAGTGGTATGTCGACCGGACCGTCGAGGATGGGGTCGGTGTCCTCCTCCTCGTCGCCGTGCTCCATTGTCTCTATCAATAGAAGGCATTCGGTGTCTGGCATGTCATCTGCTGTCAGGCTAGATTCTTCCTCCTCGTCGAGGTCCTCCATCGTCTCTAGTAATGGAACGCCGTAGGCTTCTTCTTCTTCTTCGGGTGTGCCTGTACTGATGTCCGCTGTTTCGGTTTCTTCAGTGGTCGGCTGACGTGGATGGTTGTCTAATACTTCATTGTCCTCTTGGGTTGACTGCTCTGCTTGTTGGGATGGGGTTTGATGGAATTCCAGCTGTTGTGGTTTGGCTTGCCTTTCTGCTGGGGTCGCCCAGTAGATGGTGGTTCGGCAGGCAGTACCAGCGTGTAGACATTTTCGGGGTATGTCTACATTGGCCTCTTCCTGCTCCAACCAAGGCATCCCTAACACAACGTCGTGGTTCAAATCCTCCATAACCATGCAGTTTACAGTCGTGTCCAGAGTGTCAATGTTCATATTGACTGCAGCAGTCCCTAGGGTGTGGGATGTGCTGCCCGTGCATGCCAGCTAAACCAGTCCTGGTCCTCGGTGCAGGTCCCGTCTCTGGATCAACCTCTGGTGAACGAAGTTCCCGGAGGCACCGGTGTCGACCAAAATCTTCACTTGCTGCCCGTTGATCCTTCCATAGAGTTGGGGGAGGCCTGCTGTCGAGGGTTGTACCTGAATAGGATTCAGTTGGGGCACCATCGTCACAACAGGGTTCAGTTGGCGCCCCGATTGGCGTTTCCCTGGTTCTGTGGGGTTGGAGGTGGTGGTTGGTTCATTGATGGCATCCTATACTGTCCACTGGGGTTCCTCCATTCGTCTATCGCCTCAGGGTGTCGTGGAGCGTTATCCTGACGTGGGGGACGGTACGGTTGTTGTTGCTGCTGCTGCTGCTGGGGTTTGCCGGTCCGGCGGATGTCAGATTCTATGCCCTGGGCGATTGTCAGAAGGTCCTCCTCGGTCCTGGGGATGTTCGCTCTCAGGCAGATCGCGATGTCGGGTCTCAGTAAGTTTACGATGGTGATACACCTCTGGTCCTCAGGGGTGTAAGGTGCGAGACGTCTGAATAAGGCTGATTTACCGTTGATAAAGTCCTCCGTGGGTTCATCCTTCCGTTGATGCTCTCCATGAAGTTTTGACGTCAAGGCTGAAATCACGGCAGGGTCGTTGTATTTCCTTAGGAGACGGTCTCGGAATGTGTCGTACGGCAGGTCCGTGTGTGAAAACTTCTGGGCCCATTTCTTCGCGTCGCCGTGGAGTGAGTTGTCGATGAGATAGTCTATCCAGTTGTCCTCGTCTACGTCGTATTTGGTTAAGAAATTTTTAGATTTTGTCAAAAAGTTGAGAGGGTTTTCAGTGTCCCGGCCTGAGAATTGAGGGGGCTTCATATATGTAATCCTGGGCTTCGGTGGCTCAGGTTGAGGCATCTGGGGTGTAGTGCCTTGAGTAGTGGATAGGGCCGTCATCGCTTGCATTAGGGCAGAGATGAAGTCAGCTGTGGAAGGCTGGTTTGAAGACGGTCCTGGGGTCGTGAGTTCGGCCCCACGTTGGGCGCCATGTTGCCGAGAGGGGGCATTTGGGCCTGTAGGACCCATCGCCGGCTCTTCGGACTTTTTCCTGTCTCCGGAATTGGAACGGGTGTTAACCATCTTCGTTTGTCGCTAGTGAAATGGGTCAGTACTGTTGCCGTTACAGAATAACCGTTACAGCGACAAGTATCTGTTACAGGTAACGGTTCCAAGGAACAGTTACAAAATAACAGATCAAAAATGGAAAACAGAACAGGTAAAATAATCTAAGTATTCCTTGACTTACGGAAGGAATAACTTGGTAAACAATAAAATAAAATGGTATGATAAATGTAGTGCAAAGAATATGTTTCTAAGTGTTTCTTGACTTACGGAAGAAACAACTTAGAATGAAAAGTAAAAATGTACGAGATCAAAGAATAGAAAAATGCAGAAATATGAGTAAAAATACACAAGGTAAAAGAATGCAGAAATGTTCTTAAGTGTTTCTTGACTTACGGAAGAAACAACTTAAGAGAGGAATATAAACAAATGAAATAAGTAAATATAAAACAATATGTGAAAATATGTCTAAGTGTTTCTTGACTTACGGAAGAAACAACTTAGAACAAAAAAACAACAAGAGAATCAAATATGCAATAGAAGAATATAAATATTTACAAGTGTTTCTTGACTTACGGAAGAAACGACTTACAAATACGAAAAATCAAATACAGAAAAGATGTGGAAATATTGCTAAGTGTTTCTTGACTTACGGAAGAAACAACTTAGCATAAAATAGAAAATGAAAGTGACAAATGTATTAAGTATTTTCTTAACTTAAGGAAGAAAATATCTTAAATAAAATATCGGAAATAATAATGCAACAATGATTATGAAAATATTTCTAAGTGTTCTTTTGACTTACCGGAAAAGAATGGCTTAGACGCACAATTAAAATAACAAGTAAAATATTCAGAGAAATATTTCTAAGAGTTCTTTGACTTACCGAAAAGAACTACTTAGACAAAGTACAAATCAAAATATAAAATAGAAAAAGCAAGATAAATATTTCTAAGTGTTCTTAACTTACGGAAGAACAACTTAGACACAAAATACAAGAAAAATAAACAATCAAAATAGTCAAATAAAATATCAAACAATCAGTACATGAACAAATATAGATCAATGTATTAGTCTAACCTGAAAAGGTCTGAATATACAATAATGCTAAAATAAAAAGGTATACAGAAAATCAGAAATAAAACAATAACTTAGTTGGAACAATAATAGCACCGACTAGGTCTACAGTAGAAGAGGCAAGCTCGACTGACCGATGAGAGAAAATCTACCTGCTTTTATGTAAAACAAATCCTTTGTTTTACGTAGCGAAAGTGGAATTTCCCTGCATCGAATCAATTAGAAATTTGGATTTGGCCAACCTTGGAATTCCCAAGTATTTTAACCGATATCCAAATTCCTTGATGCGTCGAGGACACTACAGCCCTATAAAAGAGCCTCGACCTTCCCAAGTCTATTACGCCAGTCAGTTCTATCCATTGCCAACTGTTGCCAGTTTGCTGCGCCTATTTGTCTACCATCCTCATCTACACTATCCCTCCATCTGAGTTTTGGTCTACCCCTTTTTCTACTTCCCACAGGTTGTGACATAAGGATTCTTCTAGGAGGGTTGTTCTGCTGTGATCTTGCCAGATGTCCTGCCCATCTTAGTCTTCCTATTTTTATAAAGGATACTACGTCTTTACCACCAAATATATGTTTATATCTGTGATATATCTCGTAGTTGTACCTCCTTCTCCAAACACCATTTTCACAGATGCCACCAAATATTCTTCTCAGGATCCTTCGTTCAGATATAAGCAGGAGATTTTCATCTGCCTTGGAAATGGTCCATGCCTCTGACCCATTTGTCAACACTGGTTGTATAAGGGTTTTTTATATGGTTATTTTTGATTTTTGGCTTCAGTTTCTGCTTCTCATATGTCTACTCAGTCCAAAATAGCATTTGTTTGCTAGGATTATTCTTCGCTTGATTTCTTCCGTCATGACGTTCTTCTTGGTGATCAGGGAGCCCAAGTATGTGAATTTGTCCACCACTTCAAAGGTAGAATTATCAACCGTGAGTTGGTGGCCGATGTTTCTGGCTCTATTGTTGGGTGTTGATGCCATTATCATAGTTTATATATGCCATAGTTTTATTTTCATTTACTTGCAGGCCCACATTTTTTATACATTTCTTCTAGCTTGCGTGTTGTGCGGGCAACTAGATCAACATCATCTGCATATGCCAAAATTTGGGATGATTTATTAAAAATGTTTTCTCTGCTGTCTATTTGGGCATCCCTGACCGCTTTTTCCAAAGCTATGTTGAAAAGGAGACACGCCAGCGCATCTCCCTGTCGCAGCCCAACATGCGTTTCAAATGCCTGTGATTGTTCGCCCTGTATTTGGACTTTGCAAACAACTTTACGCATTGTAGCCTTAACCAATCTTACTTTTTAAATGGTTCAAAAACAGTCCTGTCTAATGGTTGCACTTTGTCAGATATGTGAGGTGGAAGAGTTAGAATTGTTATTCCATTATCTTTGCAGTAATCAATAGCAGAAACAAATAAATGGGATTTATGATTTTCCATTAATAAAATAACTTGGCGTTTTTTAGAACACCAAACATGAGTTAAAAACTTTTAAAGAACTTTTAAAAAATTATCACTGTTCATCCTTCCAGATGAATGCACTAAACTGGTTGCACCATACTCTTCTGGAATACCATTTAGTATTCTATGTTTTTCAAATTATTTCCTTGGAAATACCCACACTTGTGCTGTTCAATTCGCTCCAATTATATCCACTTAAGTGATCAGTTCTCCTCTCTTACGCGACACTACTTTACCAACTTGATGCTGACCTTTAGTAGCATAGTAGTTTTTGAGTTTTTTAAACTTTGGTTACGCCCGTTTTGTCCAAATTAAAGATGTCTGATACAGTGAAGCTGTGCCTTTCTAGAATCTCCTCTAACTTACCTTGAAATTTACCGACTCTAGATTTATTGAAACTGAAAATTCACACTAACCTTGTATTCTCCGGGGTTCGTAAGGATACTTCAGACTGTCGACTTAAAAATCCTGTAAACTAGTCCTTCCCAGCTGATTTGTTTACTTTTCAAGGCTCTGGAAATTTTACTTCGTTTTTTTTCGGCAAACAGAAAACTTTCCAGATAAAACATCAGCTTTTGCACTTCTCATATCTTCTTCTGAAAATCGTCCTTCGATTAGTCGCTTATATTTATACGTCATGTTTTTTGTAACAATTTTATAAATTAGGGAGGGCTTGGACACTTGTGGAAGGGTTTGGACAGGTGGCCATACCCTCGCTCAAGACAGTTGAGATAAATAAATACAAAAATTATTAAAGCATCTTTATCTATCGTAAAAATAACAACAAACTTTCATTATTTAGGCTCACCTAATAGTAATACTAAATCAAAATCCCAAAACAAACAAAGCCAGCTCATAAAAAACACAGTTTCAAATTGCTAAATATTACAACAACAGCATGGAAATTTTCGAAAATGGCCGATCAATGGTCGAAGTATTTTGCCGGATTAGCGTCTAGACAGATACTAAGAATACAGAAATGCACTTCAAGTAATATTTGCGGTTACGCTTGTTGTCTAGTGGAATGGGAATTATGAGAGTGTCCAATGCCTCCCGCTGTCCAAACCCTCTCGACACTTCCCTACACATTATATTGTTACACTTTTTTAAAATTAACTTTATTGAACACCAACGTGCTTACAATACTTTTAACAGACTAAAAACTATCAACTTCAAAACCTAAATTACAACTGTTCTTAACTATCAAAAACATATGTTTATATATATTTTGTAACGTTCCAATCTATCAGCTCCTTTTCCATTAGATACAACTGCAGAAAATTCTAATAAAACTGATACATCACCACAATTTTTGACGTGACAACGTCTTAAATTAGGTTGTGGCTCGGAGTCACTCATGAAAAAGTGTAACGCCCGCTCACGTCTGTTACGATGAGTCACCGAACGAGAGAGAGGCCCGCCGGACCGGCGAATGACTTGCGTCTCTCTCCCACTCAAACATGATCGGTCCGCTGGTGCGATGCTATTTCTCCTATCATCGTCCTATCCTCAACAAAATCACTCAAATAGAAATTAGTTAAGTTTAAGTTTACATGTACAATGTTTTAGTAAACAAAATATATTTCTATAGTTAAAATTTGTGCAATTCTTATTTTCATTCAATTCCTTGTTCCTATTGTGCAATTTAATAATATTCATATCAATAAATATTCTACCGAGAAAAAGACGTTGTCACGTAAAATCTTCGCCCGTAAAACCGACTTTACAGGCAACCGATTTTTTTGAAACAACCATTTTAACCAATCTTACAAATAAAACTACAAGCTCGACTTCTGTCACTACCAATGAGTTTTCTCCAGTGCTTCCAAATGTAATAAAGCCACATCATCTAAGTGAAAACTCTAATAGTAATTGCGAAAACGCAAGTTCTTCCATAAAACGCAGTATTGGTGAGATCGACACGCCGCCTTCAGATTTAGCAATTTCATCAGAAAATCTGTTTACAAAACCCAAACTCTCTAAACCAAAAAAACCGCGCTCATCTAAAGTCCAATCTACACGGGAAACTCTTGAAAATTTCATTGATAATCATACCCCACCATTCGTTTTAAATTTCCACCAATTGTCCTTAATGATTGATAATGTCCAAGGCTCCCCCGACACTATTAGCGTCGTTAAAGAATTTACAACTGATATGGCTGGTTTACTCCATCTTTTACAAAGCAGCTATCAATATGCAAATGATAGATCTACAAAAAGCAAGTTTACAAAACTTCAAAAGAAACTACACAACCACTTAGGGAAAGAGATTTCTGACTTAGATAGTGACTCTTGTGTAGACAATCGTTCAGTATCATCTAACTCCGAATCTGTTAACAACATTCAACTCGATACTTCAATGGAACATTGATGGATTCTTCCATCGTCTCCCTATGCTACAGCTTCTTTTATCTGTCAAAATTCATTAAAATACATTTTTCCGAAACATCCTTTTGAAAAGTTGCTAAAATACCAGCTTTCCCAAGCTCATGAACATGGAAGAAGCGTCCAATTTTTATGGGTTCCCTCACACGTCGGAATAACAGGAAATGAAGAAGCTGACAGATTGCACGAGAGGCAATTTTAAGTGATTTGTCGGAGCCGATAGACAAGTGTGTTTCCAGTGACTTAAAAGCTTATTTTAAAAATAAAGTGTTGTGTTTGTGGCGAAATGAGTGGTCTCAAACTAATTCCAATTTAAATAAAATCAAAAACAATGTGTCTCAGTGGTTTCCATCGTCTCGCAATAGACAAGAACAAATTGCGGTTGCGCGTTTACGTCTAGGACATACCAGATTAACGCACTACTACCTTTTCACAAAGAAAAATCCACCTATATGTGATCAGTGTAACGTCCGATTAACAGTCGAACACTTTTTAACAATTTGTAGTAAATATGAACAAGAAAGACAGCGCTACAAGATCCCAAACGCTCTACCACAGGTTCTAGGTCAAAACTGTTCCTGTGACAATATAGTGAATTATCTCAGATCCATAAACATTTTGTATAATCTGTAGGTGTTTAACTTTGTTATTTATATTTTGTTCCGTCGCTAATAACCTTTTGGTGGATGCGACATCTTTTTCTAATAAAAAAAATAGACCATTAGAAATATAAAGAGATTCCTATTGAGCCTAGTATGCCTTTATAGTACCACTGTATTTAGTTATATCCTATCAAATAGGTGTTACTTTTTCGTATGACTTCAAGTCATTATCGTTATTTTGACTCTCTTTAAGGGTTTTCAGGGAAATTTAAGCATTATCTTCGTCATGTTTAACTGTGGTCTTCCGGAGACTTATTTTTCGGTTACATTATTTTTTTCTTCAAGCTTACACTGACTTTGCTACCTGTTCAAAGCCATTTGGAATTATTTTAATTGTTCATTCTACAAAATTAACACCTTTTGTTACAATTCTTTTATTTCGATTGTACTAATGGCTAGTTGCTCTCTCAAATATGCAACTTCAGATTCCAGATTATCTCTTTCATTTCTGTGCTCATTTGTTTTAAATCGATTTCTTCGAGGCATATATCTACTATTATTTCTAGTAGGACTATGTGACGAGCTTTTAAACGTCGATCTGGGTCACCTATTGGATTATTGGTATATATATTTGAGAGTGTGAAGCGAATTAAGTGAATCGGTAATTATTATGAGAGACGGAACTCTGCAGTGTATGACGAAGTAATGGATTTGAATTTAAATTTTAAAGACGTATTTGGTATGAGAATGGCTGCACTAACACAATCTGATAATTTGGATGTGTAAGTATATATTTTATGGTGATTTGGATGCGTCAGAATATATCTTATGGTGATTTGGATAAAATTCCATTTCTTTTAAGAATGACTGTTTGATCAGTTCTGTTAGGGTCTCACTCTTTTTGTATACACTAACGTTGGTATTAATTTTGAAAATTGATAGTATCTAAGATAAAAACGTTAGGACATTAATTTATTGGAAAAACATCAGGAAATTGAAAATGTAGGCTGTCAACGTTTCCTCTAACTCCCCTTGTATAAAAATATTTTTTTTTTCAAATGGTGGATTTAATCTTGCTGCAGACAAAGTATCTCAAAATTAATCTAGGAACTCATTAGTATAAGTAGGGTAATGAGACAATAAAGAGACATAGATATTTGCATTGTAAGCTTAGGATTCTTAGACATTGTAAACTTTTTAGTGGTGTCGTTCAAAACGTGCCTGTTGCTATTCGTAGAGCTGTGTTTCGACAGTTTCTTAGTTTTTAAATACTGCTGTTTTGCTTTAGGAATGATTATATAGCTTCAGATGTGGTGCAAAAGTATTATCTTTTTTTGTGTGAATAAAACACATTTAGACTTTGTTGGAGAAAATTGTAATTCAATAGATTTGTATCATAATTCTAACTTATTGATTGTTTGCTGTAAATGTTTTTGAATGGATGTAAGGTTTTTCCTTTGACAAATACAACTAAGTCATTAGTGTTAATGTTGTCTGAACGTATTCAGAAGCTGCAAAGTTAGAGAAAATTTGATATGAATTTTAACATATTACCTCTAATATTACAATTATGCAATTTTGATATAACCATACAATATCATAAGCTTTAATAATATTAAACAAATCTGCAATAGAATCCTGTTTGTTTGTTTTATGTACTACTGACTTTGTGTCAATTAAATTGTCTGTAGTGGATTGATTTTGCCTAAATCTGCTTTGTTATGGAATAAGGAGTTTTTGTTATACTAAATACCATCTCAATCTTTTATTTACCATTTTCTCCAACACTTAACATAATTATAATATTGGTAAAAGATATTGTCCGATATGATTCTGGGGATGTTACGATTTATCTGGTTTAAGAAGAGGTAGTATTATTACGACATACCAGGTCGTATATATATATATATATATATATATATATATATATATATATATATATATATATATATATATTGTGATGATGTATTGTTTGTGAATATTTTTAATGAGCAATGAGTGTTTTTTTATTAATATATTATATATAAAGTTTTTATCGCGGTTCTTAAAGAATTAGTTTGTAAGCACTTTTTGAAATTATCTTTATTATATCTATTATGAAACACACATAAATATCTAACATAGCCAATGTAAATTTAAAACAAACTATCTTTAAATTGAAATTCTTATGAAACTAATTAAATTATATAGACAATGTAAATTTTAAACAAACTATCTTTAAAATTGAAATTCTTATGAAACTAATTAAATTATATAGACAATGTAAATTTTAAACAAACTATCTTTAAAATTGAAATTCTTATGACACTAATCAAATTATATTAACAAAATTTAGTACCGTTCTGTCACTGAATGCCTAAATGAAACTGTTCTCCAAAATAAAGATTTTAATCACCACTCAGTGTCTTCGTTCTCAGCCTCGGTTATCTTTCTTTTGTAAACTTGCCTTGCCAAATACTCCACAATGTTTTAATTATCAGCTTCCACCATTTTAGAATATTTTTCTTCTTAATAGTATTTAAAAATCAGTAATGTAATCAGTAACACAGACATGTAATATTGGCATAATTACTGTAATTTATATAATTTATATCACCTATCTTTGTTTTACCTTTATTAGACAACACCCTAATATGGGTTTATTATTTTCAGCATTTAATTAACTTTGTATCGTGACCTGAAGATGCTTTGCATATTGTAGAAAGCGAAACCGGTCGTCTGGTAGTTAAATTAAATTGATTGTGAGTAAGTCTAATTTATTATTTCTTTTACCTTTTTTAAATTTTTAACTTTGTTGCAGAGAAGATGTTGAAAAATAGTTTTTTTATTGTAAATAAACAATGTTGCACATTTTAAAATTATTCTTAATTCGTTTCTAATGTTTCTAAATAATATAATAATAATTCTAAATGTTTCGTTTATATTAATTTTCAATGTCAAAAAAATATTACTCTTGAGTAAAAATTACATTTTTTAAAACACTTCATATACAACTAATAAATGTTGATAACTGTTGGTATATGGTATAGATCAGTATATATAATTGTTTGTATGGGAAAATAAAACTGTTCTTACTATTTTCCTTACAACTTTATTATATATTCTCGAGTTTAAGCGAAAGGAAAAAGTAAATAGACGTGAAGTTGTTAACCCTCACTTTATATTTAAATGAACTACCACTTTAACAGTAGTTCGTATAAAACATTTTGTATAGGAGTATAATGTAACTGCTTGTATGGGTAAATATAACCGTTGCTTCTACTATTTTGCCCATATTTGTATCATGTTTTTTCAGCTATTAGATCTTGCTAGGACTTTAAATAAATATTTCAAAAACAAAATTAGCCAAATCAATTCAGTCGTCAATAGAGGTGAAGTCATATAAAACATTTTGAATTTACAATAATAGCCTAAAATATAATAGCTCGTGCAATTCAATTTTTTAATTAGTCACACCTACGTGTGTCAGCAAAAACACCCCAAAGTAATCACAAACAACTTTTAAAAATATATTGGATTTACTTTATAATATATTTTATGGTATAGGGAAATAAATAAAGCGAAATTAATTGAGCATATAATTTTTACGACATATCAATTCTACCACCTTAAATAACAATATATTTTTATATGCCCACTAAAAGTTGTTTTATCTTTTGCGTAGTTGTGAAAGGAAATAATATTTTTTTAAAGCAGATTAACTATTTTAATATATTTTAATTATTGTTGATAAATTACCTTGAGGTGCTCAATCAACAGAGCATTTTGCTTAAGCAACTAGAGCAGCGGTTCCTAAAGTTTTCCTGTGAAACCTTAGGAGTTTCGCAGAAAGGTTACATCAACCCGGTTAGAAGAAAGATGTAATCAAAAATCCCATCAACTGACTGTGAGAGCACATTTTACCCCTTTCCAATATTTATAGCATCATTGGGGTATATTATTTAATTTGCAATATTCTCTTTGCAGTAAAATTTTTTAATGTGAACATAATTATGTCGGTTTTTCAATGTAGGTACCCCCAATAAGTTCTCTGAGTCCAGTCGTCTGAGATTTGACCTCCAAAAGTCATATGAAGAAGCTAAATTTTGTTGAAACTGTCAATTTTGGGACAACAAAAGATCTATCCCTGGGCTTCCCCCTAAAAGCGAAAAATGGAAAACATAGATTTACCAAAAATGTGTACGCCCTAGAAAAAAATATTTATAAAAAAAATGTAGTTTGAGATAATTTTAAACAAAAATATTACATAGCACTTTTTGTATAGAGTGAACCATTCTCTCAGATACAATGCTGGAAGCGACCGGCGATTTTGAATCTCAGTTACGCACGCGAAATTCCTTTTTTTTTAATAAAATTAGTATCAACTCGATGATAAAAATTCGATATATTTTGATCAGAGTGTCCTATTGACATTATTATCGACACATTAAAATAGTTCTTAAAGATAAAGAAACCGGCTTTTGTACGCAATTGATGCATCTTGCCGCAAATAAAGTAAGTTTCTATAAAACTGTTAAATAAATGATAGCGATTTTTTTTCATGCTTATGAGATCAAAAAAATATGTTACATAATCCAATAATCGGTTGCTATGAAATTTAAATTACTAGACCCTAATATTCAAGACTTATGCCGTACTTTTTCGATTTTGATTTTTGGCAACAAATATGAGGCATTTGAAATATGCCTCAAAACGCTGAATTTAAACTTTCACATTACAAACAATCTCACGTCACGGTAAAGGATGCTACGAAGACGATATTAGGTGAAATTTATAGTTGAAATTGTGTTCTTTTGAATAACGCGCTTGTGGAATCGAAAAGAAGAAGTTTTAAATGTTTTAGGTCGTTTGTAATGTGAATGTTCAGCGTTTTTCAGGCATATTTTAAATGCCTCATATAAAGGCGCATCCACATTATGCCATGCCTTGCCGATCGGTATTGCCGATCGGCTAAGCCGCATGTAGTACGGACGCAATTGTGGCTTGGGTTCGGGGCCGAAAGCCGAACCGATTCCAAACCCGATTGATGGCGGTCTCGATGAAAGAGAACCGTACCGATCAGTGTAGTGTGTACGTTTGTATGTAGGCAATCCTCGTCGGCATTCAGTGAGGGATCAGTGCAATTGATCACGAAGACATATCGTGGCCTGTCGATTCACAATAATTGCGTGCTTTATTGTTATTCGGGAAATGGAGTGGAATGAAGAAAATACACAAAACCTACTTGAAATGTATCATGAGCGCCCCGTTCTGTGGAACAGCCGATTGGCAGATTATAAAGACCGGAACAAACGTCGCGATGCATTGTTGGAAATAAGGGTATCTTTTGGAGTGGAGAAAAAAGTCACTTTGCACGGGAAGTAAAAAAAGAGAAAGATTCAGAAAAAAGTGGTAATGGAACCGAAGAAACAAAAGTAAATGGTTTGCGTATAAGTTAATGGAATTATTAAAGGATAAGAATAAACCTATTGTAACGCAAGATTCAGAGGTATGTATATCTTATTTACACTGTAGTAGATACTTTATTCATTCTTAATAATTGAGTTCATATTTATACATAAATTTGAAAATATTGATATAATCATATTGGTATATCGTATTTCATTTATCATATCGAAAAGGCAATGCTCCTTCTTGAGAAATGAAGAATTCGGCCAATTCGTTTCTCACATTTTGTGCTGCAGCTCCACTCCTTCTTGCCCTTCTGCCAAAACTGAGCAATTCATTAGAGGAAGCATTTCGTTTAAAAAGCCCAGGATTAATTGCTCCAGTATTCGAACATTCTACATCAATCATTCCAGGTGGAGTGTAAAGATTTCTTGAAGTATTTTTTCGCAAGAAATTGTGTAGGTGAATTAAGGCCAAAACTACGTTCGTTGCAGTTTCTGGTTCCAACAACATGGGCCTACGAAGCACTCGGAAAACAGCACTTAAAATGCCAAAAGCATTTTCTGACACTCTTCTTGCGCGGCTCAATCGATAGTTGAATATTCTATTTTTTGAACCTTTTTCCTGATGTCCTGCGAATGGCTTCATAATGTTTGTTGATAATGGGAATGCGTCAGTGCTTCGTCCTAGTAATGAACAAGCAGGTGGAAGGTTTAGGGTATTTTCTTCAAGGCACTCTTTGAAATATGAATCGTTGAATACGCCCCCGTCCGATATTCGTCCCTGACATCCCACGTTTGCATATATAAAATTATAATTTGCGTCTACAACAGCGAACAAGACAATGCTAAAGAAGCTCTTGTAGTTGAAAAAATCGGTTCCTGAATTTATAGGAGCTTGTATTGATATATGTTTGCCGTCCATAGCTCCGACACAATTTGGAAAATTCCATTTGTCGTTGAACTGTTTGGCTATAAAGTACCAACTGTTGTTAGTTTTAGTCATCTGAAAATAAAAGTTACATACCATAAACAGACGAACGAACTATAAATTGCAAAGCAAAAAAGTGGATTAATTTAGAAATTAATATTTTGCTTCAGGGTAAACGAAAACGAAAGGAAAAAGATTCACAAGAAGTAGAAACAGACAATGGAGAAGAGTCGCTACAAGTATTGAAACAGAGCATTGATGGTTCCGAAAATGATGTTGGAACAACAGCTCAATCTCAATCTAAATCAAACTCAATTAACATTGTGAAGTCCAGTGGTCGAAAAAGTATGGCTACTAATTTACCAATTGTAAACGAGGCAGTGAATCTTATGCGATCTATTACTACTAAAAGGGCTGAAAAGAATGAATTTTCATTGTTTGGTGAACAAGTTGCAATGAAGCTTCGAAGAATTGTGTCGCCATTTGCTAGATTTTCCGTTCATAATATAATTAATACTGTTCTATTTGAAGCAGAAATGGGCAAATACGATAATCCTCATTTCATAAATCATTCTCATCCATCTACTCCACAAGCATATCCACTGCAATCATTCAATGTTGCCCATAATTCAATACCATCTCCAGGACATTACCCCAATACATTAAGTGGTCGGAGTTCGACATCAACTTCTACTATTAATCAAGATGAGGACATTCACACTCTCTTATTGCAGTTGTAATTTCTTATATTTTTAAATATATAGCGATGAATAGTTATTTTTTCTTACCTTTACGTAATCTTGAAGAGCATCTATGAGCGCTTTGCATACCTCTGCAACACATTTTGAAATAGTTTGCTTAGATATTTTGAAGGTATACATGAGAGAATGGTAGGAATCTCCACTGGCAAAAAAACGTAGCGTAACTGCAAGTCGTTCAGAGGCAGGAATTGCTGCTCTAAATGACGTATCTTTTTTTGAAATAACAGGTCCAATCAAATCTAACAATGTTTGGTAATCTGTTTTGGTCATTCGAAAAAAAATTTCTGAATCCTGCGTCACATCTATATTCCAAATTTAATTCATCTGCGTCGTCAGAAATCAAATCTTTCATAAGATCCGTGGCACTGTACCTATTACGACTTCTAAGGCTTGGGCGAACCCAAAACCTCTTGGGACGTTTATATGAAGTAGAGGCAATTATTACAACAGCTGCAGCCGCAAGAATCATATCATCCTCTTCTGAACTCATTATTGACACGCAACACTGTACAACTGCTACGTACACACTACAAATATTGTGTGGACACCAGCGACACCAATCGGTTTTGCCAATCGGCAATACCGATCGGCAAGGTATGGCATAATGTGGATGCGCCTTTAGGTGCCAAAACATAACATCGAAATTTCATGTTATAGGTGCTGAATATTAGTGTGTGGAATATGAAAATAAAAAAATAAATTAAAAAGCAGGATTACCCGTGGAAAAAATATCTTAAAAACGCCAAAATAACCGAGGATTACTACAGATATAAGGTACAGATAGAAAGGGTCAAACTAATGGTCAAAGAAGACAAAACAAGAACCTGGGAGAAATTTGGAATAAAAATGGAAAACAATTCAACGGAAAATCTGAAGATAATGTTGTATCGAACTTTATTAAAATTTTTTTTTAACCTTCGTCTGACTGATCGAGGTCTATTTTGACTCCAGAGATCACAATTTTTGTAGTAGCTAGCTTATATATTGTATTGATAAAAAATTATGCCTATAGGAACTTTACGGTTAGATTAAATTTAAACTTCAATTTTATAGTCTGGTGTCTCCTAATACCCCGGCCAGCCTTTTATGTCATATAAAATGATTTCTAATAAAGTTCTAATAATGTGAGAATCTCATAGATTTTATGGATTAGTACCGACTATGAGTACACTATCGTTTTATGTAAGAATTTTACATGTTTAAATCTTTAACGAAATAATATAAATATATTGAGTTCCAGTATCAATTGGTTCCTTGTCGTATTTGTGAATAGTGCATAAAATTCTGAACATGAGTTACGTTTTGTTTATATCTAGCCGAAAGCAACTGATTGAAGATAAACTTTTACGTTTACTTGAAAGTGATGATCCAGAGCTTAATATCAATGAGGATACAGCCAGTGATTTAGAAGATGAAGAAAATGTAACAGAGGTAGAAAAAGAGAATGTCCTTATTATTGATTAAAGCATAGAGCAAAATAAACCAACAGTTAAGACTTACCGGTATATGTATCCAAAGATGAAACTAAGTGGTCAAGGTTGCCAAAAAACACATAAGTAAAACGAGCAAGGGTCAATATTAATTCATAGACGTGCTCTAGGACTTACAAATTACAGTGATGATATATCAAGTATCAAAAACGCTTTCCTTCTGTTTTTCTCATGGAAACTAATCGAAAGGTTCGAGCGTATTGCGATAAATGGAGTAGTGAAAACTCAAATACAACTAAAGTGTATATTTGCGTTGATTGTGTAGAGATTCAAGCCTATATTGAAGTATTGCTTATACTTGGAGCTTTTCGTGGATCAAAAGAGGCGATCGATATTCTTTGGAGTGACGATATTGCTTACTGCTGTCCTATAATACCAGCTGCTATATCTAGATATAGGTTCATCCAAATAACTTCATTTATACGTTTTAACAATTTTGAAACCAAACAAGAACGAAAATCAGTAGATAAACTGGCCCCAATAAGAGCTGTATGTGATATTTTTATTTACAATTGTAAGAAATCACTTAATCCAGGCCACCATCTGTGTGTAGATGAGCAGCTCGTGCCTTTTAGAGGTAAAGCACCATTATGAGTTTATATGAAGAGCAAATCTGACAATTACGGATTAAAGATATGGGCCCTTGTGGACTCCACTACTTCTGTTATTGTAAACATGCAAATTTATTTGGGCAAGTTTTTGAATTACCAATAAGCAAACAGGCAAATTTTAAAATCTATTAATTTTTAGGAAAACAAGGTCCTAAGACAAAAAAAGCTCAAGGCCAAAGAGTTGTCCTAGACTTGATAGACCATTTGGAAGGGAGGGAGGGTTTGAAATAATAACTGACAATTTTTTTATGAGTTTAAAACTTGCGGATAAGGTATAGGAGAAGAATGTAACTATGTGGAACTCTTAAAAAAAAATAAAACGTTTATTCCAAGGGAGCTTCTACCAGCATCATATAAAACAGATTATTCAAGTATGTTTGCTTTTAGAAAATATCAAACGTTAGTCCCTTATGTTCCAAAACCAAGAACTGCAGTCATCTTACTTCAAGTGAGCATGTTGGCGACAAAGTGGCTGATGAAAAACACAACTATAAACCTGAAATTATTCTACACTACAACAACACGAAAGGAGCCGTCGATACAACCGATGATAAGTTAGCTCTAGAATATACGGTACAAAGAAAAATAAACCGTTGGCCGATGGCTATATTCTCTTATTTTATTGATGTCGCAGGTATTAATTTCTATAAATTGTGGCTACTAAAATATCCTCATTGGAAAAAGCACCATATGAGTAAGAGTAAAATGTGTATTTTGGCGCTGGACAAGGACCTTAAAAAGGAAGAAGAATAAAAAGCGTCATATGGCAGATGTATTCCCAGAACTTTTGAATATGACTGAGCCCAGAGTAGAACAATCAAATAATACAAGGTGGCGGTGCCATGTGTGTTGCAGAGGCAAATACATAAAAACTAGTAAAATATGTGTAAAATGTAACAATTTTGTGTGTCTAGAACACGCAAAATCAGAGATAGTTTGTGTACATTGTACAAATAGTACTAGTTGTTATTTAGTCGGTTAGCGTTAACAGTAGAATGTATTTTGCAGTAATGTGTATGCTTTAGTCTAATAAATGTTCAATACTAAAACAGTAATGTGTTACTGGTACAGTTTTTTTTTTCGTAATTCACCCATTTAAGAATGGGGTCCGTACAGACCCCGTCCCGCCTTTTGTGTAATATTTTGAGGCCCATCCGATGAAGTTTAAATGGCATATGCATTAGATCATTCAGCCAGTTGCAATAAATTCTCTAACCAGACCAATTCACAGAATGTATGATATCCCTTGATTCTCGTCTAGGGGTCCATTAAAACATTTTTAGAAGACAAACAATGATTTTGGCTTTAAAAGATTTAAAAAATTATTAGAATAACCTTTTAATAATATAAGAGATAAATATGGACAAATTATTAGAGAAAAAATTAACATGATAGACTGATAAAGAGAATACTATAAAGAATTACTTAAACAACCACTGGAACAACAGGAAAGTAAAAAATATGACGAAGAATACGATAAACAGGAACCTTTCGAAAACTGTAAAACAAAAAAGGCTCAGGGATAGACAATATACTATAATAAGTGTTAAAATACATAGCGAAAAATAGTGTTCTAGTATTATATAAGATAATTGGATAAGCATCAATAAAAAATAAAATTTCTAAGAATGGAAGACAGCAGTATTGACACTTATCTACAAAAAATACTGAATAAAACAGGAGGACTCATTGAGTCCTATGCTTTTTAATTAATTCATTGATGAAATCGTTAAAAGTATCGGCAAAGGTATAGGATACATAATGGGAAACAAAGAAGTAAAAATAAACTGTTACGCAGACGACGCAGTATTGATAACAGTAAGATGAAGATAGTCTGCAAAGACTAGTCCACAGATTTAACATTAGAGCAAAATAATTTAATATGACAATCTTATTTTATAAAACTTAAACAATAGTAATTAGCAAAGAACTAATCAGATGCGAAATAGAAATTGATGTCATTAATATTAAACAAGTAATGGAAATAAAATAACTTGAAATTACAATGTCCAGCTATGGAGACATGGACAAAGAAATGAGAAATCAAGTACACAAAACAAATAGATGGCATTATGCTTAATATGACTTAATAACAATAACTTCCAGTTTAGTGCAATAAAAGTTGTGTAAAAATTTCTTCTTCGTTTATTTGCCAAAGTGAAGTGGATACATTAGTCTTCTGTTTTTGGTTTTTGATTGCTGAGAATGGTTAAGTTATTATTGGAAAACGAGATTTTGACGAATCAGGTTAAATTCAACGAAATACTGCCGTTACCGGATTTTTAGCCGGTAAAATGACTTTTATTTATTGTTTGAATATTGTTTGTTTGCTTAGATTCGGAAGCTATTTTCTTGTGGCATCTTAAAGTAATTATTACTATTTTAATGGTCATCATCATCATCTAGCCTTAAGAGTCCACTGCTGAACATAGGCCTCTTCCTCATGTTTCCAACCCCCTCTATCTTGCGTCGCTCTCATCCAGTTTTTATTGAGTCTTCTTAAATCGTCAGTCCATCTTGTAGGTGGTCGACCGACGCTTCTCTTGTCTTCCCTTGGTCTCCATTCCAATAACCTCTTTGTCCATCGCCCATCTGTCATTCTGGCTATGTGTCCTGCCCATCTTCATTTTAGTCTGGCTATCTTCTCGATGATGTCAGTCACTCCGGTTCTTCTCCTGATGTCTTCGTTGGTTATTCTGTCTCGCAGAGTTATTCCAAGTTATTCCATAACATGGAGCGCTCCATTCTTCTCTGCGTGACTCTCAGTTTGGTAGCTGCTGCTTTTGTTAAGGTAAGTGTTTTTGCTCCGTACGTCAAGACTGGGACGACGCACTGATCAAATACCTTTCTCTTTAGGCATGTGCGCAGCTCACTTTTAAAAGTTTCTCTCAGTTTTCCAAATGCTGCCCACCCAAGGCCGATTCTTCTCTTCAGTTCATGAGTCTGGTTATCCCTGCCAATCATAATTTCATGTCCCAGGTATTTATATCTATCTACGAGTTCTATTTCTTTTCCACCAATACTGATGTTCTGGTTGGGTACCAAATTGGTCATGATTTTTGTTTTCGAGATATTTATATTTAAACCTACACTTTCTGTAGCCACAACGAGTTCCTGTACCATCTCTCTTGCCATACCTAGATCTTCAGCTATTATAAGTATATCATCGGCGAAACGTAAGTTGTTTAGATATTCTCCATCTATATTTATTCCCTTTGTCATCCAATCCAAATTCTTAAAAGCATGTTCTAGCACCGTATTAAAAAGTTTGGGTGACATTGGGTCTCCTTGTCTAACCCTCCGTTCTATTTTTATGCGATTACTGTTAGTATGTGGTCTGACAGTGGTTGTTGCCTGCAGGTATATTTTGTATAATAATTTAGTATATCTATAATCTAGCCTGCATTCTTTGAGCGCCTGTAGTATTTTGCTTAGCTCAACTGTGTCAAAGGCTTTGTGAAAATCGATAAATATTAGAACTAGAGGTTTATTGTATTCCACTGCTTTCTCTATTAGGGTTTTTATACTTTGTAGATGGTCATTTGTTCCGTAACTTTTGCCTGTTCCCTTGGTTGATAAGTCTCTAATTTTCTTTCCATTCTCTTAACTAGTATTCGCGTAAACAGCTTATATATATGGCTGAGGAGGCTAATCGGTCTGTAATTCTCTAAATTTGCTTTATCTCCTGCTTTGTGTAATAGAATCATAGTAGCGTTGTTCCAGTCTGTTGGAATATTGGCGCTGTGAAGGCAGATATTGAAAAGTTGTTTAATTTTTTCAAGTAATACATCCCCTCCAATTTTTAGTGCTTCTGATACTATTCCATCTTCACCCGGGTTTCGATTATTTTTTGTTTTCTTCAGGGCTTCTTTGATTTCTGATTTTGTTATATCGGGCATTAAATCTGATCCTTGGTTTAATACCCCAGTTTTTAGTGTAATTGGAGGTTCCGTATGGTTATCTTTTTTTCTTGATCTATATAACTCTGTGTAGAACTCTTCGACTATTCTTAATATTTCATCTCTGTTCGTTGTTTCTTCTCCAGTGCTGTTTCTCAGTTTGTTAATTTCTATTTTCCCTTTTTGTACGCTCCTCTTCAAAACTTTTATGTTCTTATTTTGCTCTATTGCCTGTTTTGTTTTTTCTACATTGTAGTTTCTTATGTCTTTTCTTATTGCCTTTGTGATCGTCTTATTTATTTGATTTATCGCTTATTTGCTTGTAGTGTTATCTCCTTTCATTTGTCGCCTTAGTTCTATAAGGGTTTTCGTGGGTTGACTCAGTTTTTCATCTTTTTTGCTTGTCGGACAATATTTAGTTTGAGCCTGTTGTATTGTGTTGACTATTTGTTTGTTTAATATATTGATGTCTGCTGTTGTGGTATCTTTCAATGAATAACCAATATATTTTTCGAACTCCAGAATGTTAGTTGGTTTTGTCCATTTCTTTGGTTGTTTCTTATTTATCATTTTGAGTCTTTCTTTTTCGGTTGATATCGTTATTTTAGCTCTTACTAACCTATGATCACTGCTTGTACTGAACTGGTTTAGCATGTCCATCTTCTGTGTTTTTTCTTTTTAAAGAAGCTGTTTATTTGATAAAGATTGTTTTCCAAAAGGAAAGTCAGTAGTTGTTTGCTTCTATCATTTCTGCCTTCGCTTCCAAAATTTCCCAATATTATTTCAGAGGGGTCTTCCTTAGTGCCTATTTTGGCATTGAAATCACCACCTATTATTAAGAAGTGGCCAGCATTTTCCTTGATTGCACAAGATATTTGGTCGTAGAATATTTGGACTGGAATATTTTAATGGTGGAAAGCCACAATTGAATTTTAAAATAAATTATTGACGTTTCATTTTTCACTTCGAAAATTGTTCTCAAAATTATTAAAATGAATTTATTACTGTTAGTATTTTGAGAACAATTTCCAAAGTGGAAATTGAAACGCCAATAAATTTATTCTAAACTTCAATTTGACTTATTCCCAATAAAATAGTCATTATATAAGAGATTAAAATTATCTCTGAACAAAACTGTTAGTGACAATATGCAGTCAACGAAATTGTACGTGGTAACTTTTGATTTACCACGTACAATTTCGTGTTGTAGGATGGGTCATCTTTAATTGCAGTGAGAGATGCTAAACAAGCCCACAAGTCGCTTGAAGTTTTTTTCCTTTTTTATGTATCTCTCAACAGTATATTTAATGGCTAAGCTAAATATTTCCGTTTAATGGTTAATATCAAAAAGGAAACATACTATTATCTTTTTATTTTAATTTCTTTGCCAATGTACTTAGTGTAGCGTAGTGTTAGTGATTTTTAAAGGAGTACATTCCGTAATAATATATTTTAAACACTATTGTTTTCTTAAATACAACACTAAATTGTTGTATGTTGATTATAAGAAATGAAAAACCAGATATCATAATGGCGCAGGTAATTTTCATTTTTCCTAAATAACATTCAATATTAAAATTATTTTAAAATATATTTACAAGGTCATCGAGAGAAATTTGTATTAAACGTTCTATAAAGATGTAATAAGGTATTAATTTGTAATGGACATTTCTGTTTGTAAGATCTAATTAATATGTCCAATTGAAACATTGTTTTGGCATAATAATTAATATGCCTTGTACGTAACAATTTTGTATTGTTTAATTTCTCTAACAATCTTCTTTTCTCTTGGACCACAAATAAATGATTGCTAACAGGTTTGATAAATGAGCGTACGTGGCAGGTGTGATTATTTACTATTTATTTGTTTATATTTGTATATTGGTTATTTTTTATTTTTATTTGTTTATATATTTATTTTGTTCGTGAGTTTTCTTTGTCCCTTACAAAAAAGACAAAGTGGCTCTCTTTTTGGTAACTTTTCAACTTACTTTGTCTTATTTGTCAACCTTTATGGCAAATTATGAATTTTTTTGTAATGTCTATACCATATATCTGGCTTAATACTAGTAGCTATCACATTTTTCTTCTTTTTAATTTTTCTTTTATTTATGTGCTAGTAGGAATGGTCCAAAGAACCACGCCCACATCTCCTCCGATTTTAAGCAACGGGTTCTCGTAAATTATTTAATTAATTAACGAGAACACAAAGGCACACAATTAACAAATTAATTGTGTGCCTTAAACACTCTCCACCTTTTGATGTGCTACAATGTAAAGCATGTTATTATTAGTAATATTAAAAGTATCCTTTACACTGGTTCTTGCTGTTCTTATTGGGAGCTTTCTTTCTACAATGATATTGGTCAAATTTTGCAACATCAATATCTTAAATATAATAACTAATAACTGCCAAAACCATGCCAAATAAATCATGCCAAACTGAATTTGATACAAGTTTATGCTCCTATGGCGAATGACGACGAAGAAGAAGTAGAATTATTTTATCGAGATATCGAAGAGGCACTTAGAATAACGAAAACAAGAGAAACAAGAGAAATCACGATAGTCCTAGGTGATTTCAATGCAAAGATTGGAAAGGGACAAAGCGGAAAGTGTATAGGAAACTATGGTCTGGGAAATCGAAACGAGAGAGGAGACCGTCTGTTACAATTCTGTCAAGAGCAGAACTTTATTATTACAAACACATTTTTTATGTTACCAAACAGACGACTGTATACATGGCGATCGCTCGCAGATACATCGGAGAAAGTAGTCAGGAACCAGATAGACTACATTATGATCAATGAAAGATACCGTAATGCTGTAAAAGCCGTGAAAGCATATCCTGGATCAGACGTGGCCTCAGATCACAATCCACTTATAGCCAAAATTACACTGACCCTTAAAAATATTAAAAGACATCAAAGAATCCCTACAATAGACACAAGAAAACTTAAAGAACCTAAAGTAAAAGAATGCCTCCAACATGAACTGCATGTGAACTGCAACAAATTGAACACAAACACCAACGATATTGACGAGTACTGGAATCGACTAAAATATTGTCTACTGGAACCCTGTAAAGAAATATTAAAGACTTCCTCAAGGAGAAAAGAGGAATGGATGAATGACGAGATACTCAATATGATGGAACAACGGAGACAATTTAAAAACAAGGATAACAATAAATACAGAGAGATAAACCACGAGATTAGAAAGACGATAAAGCAGGCAAAAGAAAAATACTTTGAAGAGCAATGCAAAGAGATCTAAGACCTTCAAAATAAATATGATCTGTTTAACCTACACAAGAAAGTCAAAGAACTGGCAGGACTAAGAAAACAAAATCCCACTTGTGCAATTCTGGATAGACACGGTACTGCTATAACACATACGGACGAGAAAATACAAAGATGGGCAGAATATATCGATGAATTGTTCGATGATGAAAGGGGAGATCTGGAGCACATAGAACTTACGTCAGAAGAAATAGGTCCATATATTACAAAAGAAGAAATATTGCATGCATTAAAAACAATGAAGAGCGGGAAAAGCCCTGGACCTGATATGCTTCCTATAGAAATCCTAAAAATTCTAGATGAGAAGCACATTGATGTTTTAGTGACACTCTTGAACCAAATTTATAGTTCAGGCGTATTACCCAAAGAGTGGTTAACATCTATTTTTATTTGTCTCCCTAAAAAGAAAAACGCAAGAGAATGCAGCGATTACCGCACCATTAGCTAGCTTAATGTCTCATACGCTAAAGTTACTACTTAAAGTCATCCATAACCGAATATATCACAAACTGGACATAGACGTTAATAATACACAATTTGGTTTTCGCAAAGGCCTAGGAACACGTGAAGCTCTTTTTTTACTTAATATACTAATACAAAGATGCCTGGACGTCAATCAAGATATATACGCATGTTTTATTGACTATAATAAAGCATTCGATAAAGTACGACATAAACATTTAATGAATGTCCTGAAATCAAAGTAGATTGACTACAACGACCTCAGGATCATATCAAATTTATACTATAAACAGCGAGCAAAAGTACGTGTTAACGAACAGCTGTCAGAAGAAATTGAAATTAGATGTGGAGTAAGACAGGGATGCGTATTGTCGCCAATTCTTTTCAACGCCTACTCCGAAGAGGTCCTGAAAAAAGCTCTTGAGGGTGAAACAGCTGGAATAAAGGTAAATGGAGTTCCCATTAACAACATTAGATATGCGGACGACACTGTGATTTTAGCCGAAAATATTGAAGATCTTCAGAGACTGGTGACCAGAATAGCAGAGTATGGAAAAGAGTATGGTCTAACAATGAATGTCAAGAAGACGAAATTTATGAGAATATCGAAAACTCAAAGAAATAACGAGAATCTTCTAATAAACGAAACCAACGTCGAACAAGTGGACAAATAGGCATACCTGGGAACAATGATTAACTCCACAAATGATTACAATCAGGAGATAAAAATAAGAATAGAAAAGGCTAGAGCAAATTTCAACAAAATGAGAAGAGTTCTATGTACCAGGGATTTAAAACTGGAACTAAGAGTTAGGTTGGCGAGGTGCTATGTTTTTTCGACCTTATTTTATGGAATGGAATCTTGGACCTTGAATGCTACATCAATGAAAAAACTGGAATCATTTGAGCTGTGGGTGTACAGAAGAATTCTGAAAATATCATGGACAGAACACGTCACAAACAAAGAGGTTCTGAGAAGGATGAACAAAGAAATGGAAATTTTAAATTCAATAAAAACAAAAAAATTGGAGTATCTCGGACATATTACACGTGGAGAGAAATACACCTTGCTCCAACTGATCATGCAGGGAAAGATCCAAGGAAAGAGAAGCATAGGGAGGCGTAGAATGTCATGGCTGCGCAACCTGAGAGAGTGATACGGATGTACATCAAATGAACTTTTCAGAGCAGCCGTCTCAAAAGTTCGAATAGCTATGATGATTGCCGACCTCCGCCGCGGAGATGGCACTTGAAGAAGAAGAAGAATAATAACTAATGTCGGTTAATCGTTAAACTTCTCTTGTCTATTATGTTTTTATACTTACTTTCAATGAGAGAATGGCAATAGAATAGGGCATCTGGGAATGCATTAATTTATTATTAAGCCACACAAACTTTTCGAATACTTTTGTTTACATATTTAAGTATTTCAGTGTTTGGTTCTACCTAAAAATGGTAGTTTTAAACAATGTTAAAAATTTATTATTAATATTTATAAGATAAAAGAGCAATCAACCTCTGTTTTAAAAATATACACGACTTTCGTTGTTAATCTGTCTAATGAGGGTCTAAAGGTTTAAGCTCTCAGCTAATATTACCGTGTAGTCATCATATTTTATGTTATTTAATATTTCACTGGCAATATACACATTACTGCTCAGAAATATCTTGGATATCCCTCCAAGTAGAGCCTAACTATTATTAATGAAAGTCCTACCTCATTCCTTATTTTATCAGAGTACTTGTAGTACGGACATATAGAGTTGTCATAGGAGCTTAAAATGTTAGCTGTCAAGTTCAGCTAATTCAATACATTAAAAAATAATTTCGTACGAAGCGCTAAAAACTGCATTTTAGCAGTGGTACCCACTATTTTCTCGCAAATTTTGTCTTAAAGGTTATACACATATGTTGTGTCAATCGTTTATTTTACGAGGACCGAATGAATCAGTGATCAACTCCGAAAACGATCGAATCATATCAATCGCTTGTTCCTTTCAATAATTTTCGTTTGCATTTAAAAGAAATAACAAGTAACCGATTGATTGAGCTACATCGACTGAAAACAAAGAGCATTGCTCACATTGCGTTCGATCAAACGATTTTTGTTACCGCACGAGAGGCCAAGTGATCGGATCATTATGAACTAGCAGAAATGGGTCGTTCAATACTTTGAAGTGATTAAATTAAAATGAACGAATCAATTGCGATTGATGCATGCACACCAAATTATCTTAAATTGTTACTACGTTTTATAATAAAAACTGTTCATTACCCGAAGGACGGGTACATACGATTTTTTCGAATTCCTCAGAAGGCTTTTTAGGCTGTGACTCATTATCAATTTGATCAAATATCAATTTTTGTAGATTTAACTAAAAAATCTAAGCATAATTAAAAAGTTCTTATCTTTAGACAATCAGACACAAAAATTAATTGGATTTTTTAATTAAATGGTATAATATAATATAAACATAATTATTATGTTTTGATAAATTTTAGTTGGCAATAAAACAAACAAAAGGCTGTAAAGTTCAACTAATAATATAAGCTTATTAATACAGTTTTTTCTAGCAGTTATTTTTCAATTTATATTTGCCTATTATTTATCAGTTCTATTTAAATATATTTATCATGAATATTATTTTCTTTGGTAAAATTTGTTTATTTATAACAATCCTAATTTCAACTACACAAGCCCAAGATGAAGAAGAACCCTTTTGTCCTTGTGAATTTCTATGGGAACCTCTTTGTGCTTCAAATGGAAAAACATATCCCAATGAGTGTGTTTTCTTATGCCATCAGAAATATTACAAGGATATAGAGTTTGTACATAAAGGAAGATGTAAAAAACAGTGATTTTTGTCATATATTGTAACTAGTTTTTTTTTTTAATAAAACTTAATTGGTATTTATATATATATTTTTTAAAACATATTAAAATTAGTGTCATGCGAATTGTTTTGCGATAAAAAAATTTAATGGTATTTGTAATCATATGCACTGCCTAGATTTTCCAAATGTTTTTTTTATCGTGGAAAAGACATTTTTCTAATCGAAATCATAAAATAATTCTAAAATATGGATATTAAAATCGAGAATGTTCTCTTTAAGCTTAAATAACAGCTCTTATTCTTTCTTGAATAAACCGATCAAAGCAGCAATCTTGTTTGGAAGTATTTGTTCCCCATTCCATCCTTTTTTGTTGTGCCACAAATGCTGTATTGGGTTAAGATCGGGAAGTGCAGGAGGCTAGGCTAGTACCCGAACACTTACATATCTAAACTATTATATGGTTACCCTGCGTATGTGCATTATCGTGCATTTTGAAAAAAGTTTTAACTACAAAATATTCGTTCCTAAAAAAACTGATACGACTCTTAATAAAATTTGATCATTTCGAGCAGTGTATTTGTTTTTTCTGACATTATATTATATTTATTATGACATACAAATAATAAAATAAACAAATAAATAAAAAACATTTCGTCACCTGAATGCAGAACTATCCTACTCAAAAAAATTATTTTTTTCGTTTATTCCATATAAAGGTAATACATATCGTATTTTTTCATGCAAAACAATCTTAGATTAATAACTTTAAATTTACAGGTAGACATTTTACAAAAGAACATTATAATTCTAACTGGCAAATCACTATTTTATCAGTACAGAATAATCCTAAGTACACACAAACACAGTTAGGATAGTTCTGCATTTTCAATAACAATGAGCGGCAATATTGTTTTTGTTATGTTCTGTTCACTTAGGATAAATCGACGGTATCATGCCTGGGTATCTCTTATGGGAGTGACAGTCCTCTGAAATTTGTATTTCCTAAGGACACCAGAGGGCGTAGCATTCATAGCAAAGCTTCGTCACTGCGCAATACCGCAACCAACAAAACAAGTACGCCATTTTTATTGTGGTTTCGACACAGTGTTTCGTGTTGTATTATTTGCGATTAAATAATTGTTTGCTCTTTTGCCATCATATTTAAATAATTACGGTTTTTAACTGTTGCGTTAATGGTTGTAATAATTACAATAAGGATGCTCAAATGCATATTTTTCCAAAAGATAGGGCGGTAAGTAGAAAATGCTGATATAAGATTTTATTTATTTTTTAATAATTGCCTTAAAATGTCCGATGTTGTCCCAAACTTCTTTCATTTCACGTTATGATGTGTATTAGAATTGTTGCCGATATAGAATTAGGTAAAAGTTTTTTAGGAATTAAAATTATCGCCATTAAAAATTGGCAATTCTTCAATGTTTCAAGAACTTTTTCTACAAAACTTTTGTTTATTTCTCCTTTTGTAAAGCACCTCTAGAGATATACTATGTAACATTATTTCACAGAAAATATTAAAAACAAACTATTTATTTTTTAGCTTTATGATATTTGGATTAACAAAATTGGCAGAGAAGACTTGCACAATTCATTTTGGACCAGAAGCCCGCTATGTTGGATTGAGATATAAGTCCACCTTGAAATGTGATGCTATTCCTTCTCTGTTTCTGTGTTGTAATTTATAGAAACTACAGAATAGCCACTGTTTAACCAACTACATTTAAATACATGTAATTAATGTTTATATAAAAACGTAAAAAAGAAAATAAAGTAGAAAAAGAACCAACGATTGTTTTATTTTTGTAATCAAACCCTCAATATTAATCTTTATATTTGAAGAATTACGAGAAGATTTTTTAAAAAGATGTTGCTTTCCTAAGGCCGCCAGATGGCGCATTGTCCAGAAATAACCTACACAGTTTTCTATCTATTCAGTAATATATATTTTTTATCTATGAACGGTATCGGTTAGTTATCAGTTAGTCATTTCCATCGTCTTGTTGAATATTCACGTTTGCTATTTTATCAAATTACGTCGCAGTGAGTGTGAACTTCAGAAACAATGATGAAACGAAGTATGTTGTAATAATATGCTTTATTAGTATCTATTAAGTGTACTTTAATGAAACTGTCTTAGTTTTTAAGATTCTTTTTATAGATGGTCGGTATGCTTTAAAAATATGCGTTTTTATTCTGCGTCATAAAATGTATATATCTGTTTTTATACAAAATTTATAATAGACTTGAGACAAGATCGCAGGATTACTAATCACACATATTTCGTAAATTTATCAAATATATTTGATAATTCAAATTTCTATTGAACAACGGGTTGCTACAAACGGCAGCACCTAGCCATAATACTACATTAAAAGGTTTAGGAATAAATTATTATTAAGACAAATTGTAAATTTGAACAAGTAAAATAACAGTTTGAACGTACGTCCCGGTTTCTGAGCATTTTAATTTGTATCAATTAATTTTAAATGTCTAAAATATATTTTTTCTTGTTATGCACACTATAAGCTCCTTGTAAATTTGTTGCAGGTGCGTTGATGGTAAAAATGGCTATGTCTATTAATTCAACAGAACATGAGAATTCTGGAGAATCCAATAACGATATGGTAGGTAGAAAGCCCTCCCACATTGTACACTAAACAGCAGGACTACAGAGATCTAAGCGAATTAAGATCTCTACACTCCCTCGTACAGGAAGATCAACAGTATTTCCATCTTTAGAATAATTCTCGAAATTTTCCTAGACATGTGCATAATACTGTAGTTCTCGAGACACCGATAGAACAGCAGTTTCCCCAACATAATGATCAATATAACGACTTACCCATACCTAACTCCGTAGGTCTACTAGTACCTGAATCAGGTCAGTATCGCCTATCTCAGAATATTTGGTTGGATTATTATTCACCTGTAAATAACATCATAGATCTTCAAACATCCATAGAACAACCACATTTGCAGCAACAAAGATTCCCATAATCCTAAACCTAACGTTCTAAACATTGCAACACTTGTTCTTCAAGAGCAAGTCCTTTAGAGCCAAGATGATATTACGTGTCCAACCACATCTACCGGCAAGCTTTTACCGACTATCTCATAACAAACTAATGTAAATAGTGACCCATATGCTACAGATGGCAGCTCAGATATTGATTTTAATCCAAATTATTTTGATTCTTTAAGTTCTTCTGATGAACGTGATCGTCATAGTTTAATTGTAAAACAGCAAGATGCCCTATATTCTGCGGAAAAAATACCAGAAATCGCCAAATCTCGTAAGCGAAAAAGAAACCCAGATAATTTGAGAAGAAATAAAATAAAGAAATTACGAAACTCCAGTAAGGAATATAAATTGGAAGTCCAAAGAGGTTTCAGAAAGGATTATGAAACCGCCATGTCCCATAACATGCAGACTTAAATGTCAAACGAAATTTCAGGAAACACATCGCTTCCAGATATTTAAAAAATTTTGAAAATTAGGAGATATTAATTATCAGAGAGAATTTGTTTTGCGGAACTTAACTGTGAAGCCTACAAAACACCCTAGAAAAAAAAAGGACGCAATTGAACTTCCAGAAAGTGGCACTTTAAGCAGTGTCATTGAAAGTCATAGAAAACTGTCTTATTTTTATACTTTTTCACAAGAAAATTGTCCAGTCAATCAGAATCAAGGTATGTCAAACCTTTTTCTTAAATACCCTAGGAATAAGTCATCAAATCGTCAAAACAGCAGTTAAAAAAACTCATCATTCAGATTCAATATCGCCACAAGCAGATTTACGAGGTAAAGTGCAATGTAATTCTCGATTGCCAAAATATTTTATTGATTCAGTACGTCATCATATTATCTACTCTGCTTTGATCTACTCTGCTTTGAAGCCATTATTGCAGAAAAACTAGCACTAAAAAATATTTACCACCTGATCTTAATATCAGCAAAATGTACCGTTTATATAAAGCATATTGCAGTGATAACAATATAAGTATCGTAGCTTCTGATGTTATATATACATATATATATATATATATATATATATATATATATATATATATATATATATATATATATATATAAATATATTTATGTGAGGGCATTTTAAGAAATTAGCATATATTAATTGTAAAAAGTTGTATTTTAGTAGTTATAATTTTGTAGATATATTTAAGTGAGCCATGTGACTAGGCAACACACTATACATACTCTCCAAGTGACATTTTAGGAATATAAAGTGGGGTTATAATAATAATGTTAGTTTAAAATGTTTAATTTATATATATTTAATGATTTAAATGTTTATTCTGATCTGAAAAGCCTAAATGTCAACAAAATTATCAATAGAACATTAACGAATTCTCCAGAATGCAGAATTTGACCTTTGTTTATGTTGGAACATTCTGGAATAATGATTATGTCGGTGGATCGAACAGATACTTTTTTCGAGAACATCCATATAGAAGAAATAGAACTAAATCGAACATGATCTCTTACCAGATGGTTCTAGAACATCCAAAAAGATATAAATACCCGTGATTTGGATTTAAGATGACAGTTTAAGTTTTAGTAAGTCAGTCAGAAAGTTATAGTCAGAAAGTAGTAAGAAATATGAAAGTTAGTTGGAGTCAGTCAGTTACAAGTAGTCCAATTGTTTAATATAGTGAGTTAAATGAAGATTAAAAATTATGCATATATTTTAATGCACATTTATAATTATACACAAATAATTATTGAAGATTATAAAAGTATATTAGAAGAATATTGGATGGATATTGGAAGGAATTAAGATTATATTATGATTGGAGATTAGTATAAATCAACTTATAATAATTGGATATTGGTATATTGAAAAGAAGAATAAATATAAATGCTGTTTGCTGGTTTGCTTGGTGGTTTATAAATGCTGGTGAAGAAAAATATATCTTAAATTGGTAGAATCTGATAATTGGAAAAAGTAATTTCACAAAAACAAGGATAACCGAAGTACGAAGACATTCAGTGGTGATTAGAATCTATATAGTGGAAAACAGTTCATTTAGGCATTCAGTGAAAGAAAGGTACGAAATTTTGTTAATATAATTTAGTTAGTGTCATAACAATTTCAATTTTGAAGATAGTTTGTTTAAATTTTACATTGTCTATAGAATTTAATTAGTTTTATAAGAATATCAATTTAAAGATAGTTTATTTTAAATTTACATTGGCTAGGTTAGATATATATATGTGTGTTTCATAATAGTTATAATAAAGATAATTTAAAAAAAGTAATTACAAACTAATTCTTTGAGAACCGCGATAAAAACCCTATATTATTAAAAATACTCATTGCTCATCATTCAAACAAACAATACATCATAACAATATATATATATATATATATATATATATATATATATATATATATATATATATATATATATATATATATTGAAATAATATAGAATATAGGAGAAAGAAAAATAGTGATTAAAAATAATTTATAAGTTATATACTAGATAATATTAGATATAAAAAATATTTGGTTATTTTAATAAGTTATATACTAGAGAATTTTATAAAAATTATTTATATGAGGGTATTCTTAAGAAATTAGCATATAATAAGTGTAAAAAGTTTTATTTTAATAATTATAATATTGTAAATATATTTAAGTGAGCCATGTGATTAGGCAACCAAATATACGTACTCGGAATAAATGACAGTTAGAGAAATTAATAATTGCGAATGTAAAATAGGGTTAAGTGTTAGTTTAAAAATGTTTAGTTTATATATAGTTACTGATTTAAGTTTATATTCTGATCTGAAAAGCCTAAATGTCGATAAAATTCTCGATAGAAAAGTAAAGAATTCTCCAGATCACAGAATATAGCCTGTTTGCGAAATGGACTATTCCAGAAAATTCAGATATGGAGGAAATGGAACAAATCGAATATAATTTCTTGCCAGATGGTTCTGGAACATTGAAAGGGTATAAATAATCGGTGATTTGGATTCAAGATGGCCAGTCAGTTAGTAAGAAAGTTATTTACAGTTATGAAGTCAGTATAAAGTCAGTCGGTTCTATTTTCAAGATAGTTCAAGATAGAATACAGTCAATCAGTTGGTGAAATGTTCAATATAGTGGAAAACAGTTCATTTAGGCATTCAGTGACAGAAAGGTACAAAATTTTGTTAATATAATTTAGTTAGTGTCATAATTATTTCAATTTTAAAGATAGTTTGTTTAAATTTTACATTGTCTATATAATTTAATTAGTTTCATAAGAATTTCAATTTAAAGATAGTTTATTTTAAATTTTGCATTGGTTATGTTAGATATTAGATGTGTGTTTCATAATAGATATAATAAATATATAAATAAAAAATAAAATTCTTTGAGAACCGCGATAAAAACTGTATATATATATATATATATATATATATATATATATATATATATATATATATATATATATATTATTAAAAAACACTCATTGCTCATCATTCACAAATAATACATCATCACAATATATATATATATATATATATATATATATATATATATATATATATATATATATATAAATATAAATATATATATACATATACTTTTTCTTTTCCACAAGGACTTTTATTTCTTCATTCCACCATTCATTTCTAATCATTATATTATCCACTCCTCTAATAAGTACCATTGCAGCTTCCTTAAGAGCTTTCATGACTTCGTTGTACGTATTAATTGGTGAGGTGTAACAAACATTTTGTAACTTTAAATTCAACCTTATTCAATACATAAACCGAGTAGATCCATTTTCAAAACATTCTCAAATATATTTGTGTTAAGTTAATATTAAGTTAATTTACTTTGTATAATACATAATAAGTTATATTCCTATATTGTCTATATGTTGCCTGTATTTTAAGATTTCTTCCTTTTTTTTTTTTTTTAATTATATTAAAATATCTTTTCCTATATAGGCGCCTTTTCTTTAATTGTTGTTGCCTATAAATCTGAGCTGTGTTTATTAATAAAAGTCAATAAAACTAATTACGAACTAATGCAAAAAACACCCTCAAACGCCTAAATCTAGTAAATAAAATAGAAAAACTATAAATTTTACAGTTAATTTATATTTAATTATTTTTAGAATCACAATAAACTATCAATTAAAACAGCAATTCAAATTGATGGTTTTTAGTTGAAAAAACTGGGTATAAATAATATCCGCCATACCAGGTAAAGCATTGTAAATTTAATAATTATAACATTCAGAACATTCAGCTATGTCGAAGTGTCAAAAGTCAAGTCTTTTTTGGATTGTGCTATTTATTTTTGTCATTTTATCAGTAGTGGATGTAAGTGGGGCAAATAATTGTAATTGTGATGTATTTACAAGTCCTGTGTGTGGATCTAATGGACAAACATATCGAAATGAGTGCACGTTTAACTGCTACAGAGATCAAAATAACCCATCCTTAAGAATAGTGGCGCATTATTCATGCGAACGGTTCTATCAGAATACAATCCCATATGACCATGATGATAATATATAATTAATAAGAATAAATAATAAAAAGATATAACATAATAATGGCAAAATATATTTTATTCCGTATGCGTTTTATTTTGTGAGAATTTATTTGTGTTATAGAGTTTTTCGTATAAAAATGAGTGCACGTCATTCAAGATTTACGACGTCAGAACCCCACAACAGCGTTGGCAAAACATCAGTAGAGTTAATAAGTGAGGAATTAATAAAATGTCAGGTATTTAAGAATTCAATGCGCTAGTCAATTGAATTTTAAAATGTAGTAAAATGAGTAAAAAAACTGAAAAGTTTTATAAATTTAATAAACCCAATGCTAATAATAATAGTATATAATTAACTTCTTCTTCTTCATGTACCATGTCCTTTCAGAACGTTGGTTACCATCATAGCTATCTTAATTTTATTCATTGCCACCCTAAATAGCATGCTTGTGTCAACACCATAGTAATCTCGCAAGTTCTTCAACCATGAGCTTCTTCTTCGTCCTGGACTGCGTTTGACTGCTATTTTTCTTTGCATGATATTTTGTAGCAACCTGTATTTGGGACCTCTCATTACATGTCCGAAATACACCAGCTTTCTCTGCTTGATGCTTTTAATGATCTCAGTAGTCTTGCTAAAACGTTCTAGTATTGTGGAGTTTCGAATCTTCTCCATCCAGGAAACTTTTAAAATTCTTCTATAGCACCATATTTCGAAAAGCCTCAAGGCGATTTAGATCGATTTTATTCACAGTTCAGGACTCGACACCATAAAGTAAGACCGAGAACACGTAGCAGCGAAGTAGGCGGATCCTCAATGCCAATTTTAGGTCTCTGTTATATTTTATAACACCTTGGACATCCTTCTAAAAGCCGCTTTAGCCTGCTCTATCCTAGATCTAATTTCGCCGTGACTGTATGCGTTACAATTTAATTGCTGTCCAAGGTAAACGATTTTATCAACTTGCTTACGTTTGGTATTATTTACATATATAGATTAGACTAGACTAGAAGCTAGGAGTACTGTATCGTCCACATATCGCAAACTATTAATGACTTCACTGTTCATAAGTATTCCTTCTTGTTTTTCAGAATGTGGTTTTCTGAAAATTCTTTCGGAGTGAACGTTGAAAAGCAGGGGTAACAAGAGGCATCCCTGTCGTACTCCTCTTTTAATATTAAGAGCCTGTGATTCCACACCATCTACTAAACTTGATGTTTGATTCCAATATAAATTTGCAATTATTCGAACATCTCTGCCAGCCAAGCCAATGTCTTTTAGAGCTTCGATCAATATAGAGTGCTTAATACGATCAAATGTCTTTTGGAAGTCAACAAAACAAGAGTATATGTCCACAGATATATCTCGACATCTTTGAGCAAGTACGTTTATTTCAAACAGTGCCTCTCTGGTTCCAAACCCGTTACGGAAACCAAACTGTGTGTCATCCAGTTATTCCTCCCATTTATTGTAGATACGACCATGTATTACCGTCAGAAAATTTTTCAATAAGTGGTTTAACAAACTGATGGTTCTATAACCAGCACAGGTTTTTGCTGTTGTCTTCTTAGGTAGAGCTATAAACAGTGACCTAGACCAACCATTAGGTAGTGGTCCGCTGGTATAAGTGGTATTGAAAAACGAAGTTATAGCCTCTAAAATATTGCTATCATTTATAAGCTTGTATATTTCAGTTAAAATTTTATTAGAACCAGTCTCTCTACCATTTTTTGATGATTGTATGGCTTTTATAACCTCAGAGCGTGTTATTAGGGGTCCGTCGCAGTTAGTAATATCGGGAGGTGAACTACTCCTATTGTCATCGAATAGGTTCGTGACGTAATTTTCCCATTCCTTAAGTTTGTCCTCTACTTCAAATATTACTTTACCATGTTCATCCTGTAGCAATGCAGTTTGTTTCTTATTGAAGATACCAGCCGCTTCTTTCACTTTTTTATGCATGTTAAACGTGTCGTATCTGTTTTCAAGTTCTTCAATGTCATGACACTATTTGTCTAGATGTTGACTCTTTGCTTCCCGTATTTTACGTCGAATTTCTTTTTGTATGCTGTTATAAAGTTTCTCGTTGTTTTCCGATAGTCGCCGTTGTTCCATCAAATCCAATATGCCATCTGTCATCCAAGCCTGCTTTTTAGCATTGACCTGCCTTGTAAAGTTCTCACACAGATCTCTTTTACTGTTGTTACGATTTTATTTAAGCCCTCATCGATATTTTCGCCAATATTTTCCCAAATTAAATTTTCGTTCAGTTGTCTTTGAACTGATTCCTTAACTTTCTCGTCTTAACTAATCGTGTAATTGGGAGGTATCAATATTTTGGCGAGACTTCTTTTTGATCACCTTTTTTAATTTTAATTGGGTTACAGTTACTATAGGATTGTGATCAGACCCAATGTCTGGATAAGTTTTAACTGATTTGATGCAGTTTCTAAATCGATTTTTTATTAGAATGAAGTCGATTTGGTTCCTAATAATTTTGTCTTCTGATTCTGCATTTGACTTCCAGGTGTAGAGTCTTCCAGATAGAGATATACTTATCGAATTAACTAATGTGACTTACCTTTTACCATCTGTTTTTGTGGTTCTGACACTTCTTTTGTCTTCACTTTTTCATCAACGACATGTTGTTCTATTTTGGAAGATCCATGTTTCATAAAAAGAAAACAAACATACAAAAATGTCTCCACAATATAATTTCTTAAAATGAAGTTATCTTTACTGCAATATTAGGCACTTTCATAACTCTACGCCTTGGAGAATAATTTTTTCATCTGAAACCATCGAATATCTGCTTCTTAACCAAGTTGTCTCTTAATAATTTTAAAGTTACATGTTTTTTTCCAAAAAGAAACTGTGGTTTAATAAACATAGCTTATGAACAATCATTCTGTCTACATTTGCTAATTAGTCAAAGTTCTTACTTGTTTTGTACATGTCGTAATTAACATCACGAATACCACTCTTCATTCAACACATTTAACTCTTATGTATTAGTTTGTCTTTTTGTAATATCCTTTTTAAGAAGGTGATTTTTAAAGTTCATTACTTTTAACAGCTTGGAAAATATCATTAACAGTAGATACATTTTGTTTTAAGACTACTGCAATACATTAAAATACATTAGAAAACATTTAATTATAAAACTCATCATCATCATCATCATTCAATCTTCGCTTATCCACTGCTGGACATAGATCTCCCTCATAATTTTCCATCTATTTCGATCTTGTGCCTCTTGCATCCAATTCCTATGACAACGTTTTAGATCGTCAGTCCAACGTGTTGGTGGACGACCTCTGCTTCGGTAGGCATCATCTCTTGGTCTCCATTCCAGTATCCGCTTTGTCCATCTATTATCTGTCATTCGATGGAGCGTGCTATGTTGGGCGTTTCACTACGAGACAAGATCCCAAATCGCCAGCTACGACAAAGAACAGGAGTGGCTGATGCAGTAGAGAGAGTAGCAACACTGAAATGGAACTGGGCAGGTCACGTGGCTCGAATGACAGATAATTATAAAACTATATATGCTGAATTCTTTAATTTACCTCTTTTGGAGCATTAAATACTCAAAACTTCCCGCCATTATTGCTTGTTCAAAATAGTCTATTAAAGCTTATCAGCTACTAGCAGCTTTCTACAGACTATTCAGTTGTTTTTGTCATACCCCAATCACAATATACAACAATAATTAATTTTTGAGCTATTAAGTTAAATTAAAGAACGGAAAAGCTCCAGGCTCTGACAATATACTGGCTGAATTCCTTAAGTACGGGGGAGAAACTCTACATATAAAAATACACAAACTAATAACACTTCTATGGAACGAAGAGAAAATACCAACAAAATGGCACAACAGTTTAATAATCCCCATCCATAAGAAGGGAGACAAAACCAAGTGCTCTAATTATAGAGGCACCTCCTTACTTAAAACAGCATATAAAATCTTATCGAACATCCTATTAAGTAGGCTGACACCGTTTGTAGAAAAATTCATGGGGGAATACCAAACCGGCTTAAAAAAACATAGATCGACCATAGATCAGATCTTTACTCTAAGACAGCTGCCTGAAAACGATGAGAATTAAATAGAACTATCCATAATCTCTTCATAGATTTCCGACAAGCGTACGACAGCATTAAAAGGGATCAGATGTGAAACGCAATGGCAGGACTTTCAGTTCCAAAAAAACTTATCCAGCTTGTTAAGTTATGTGTGAATAGCTGTAGATCCAGAGTACGGATAGGTAACAAACTCTCAAATTTTTTCAAAATAAGCAGTGGCCTGAAACAAGGAAATGCGCTGTCACCTCTCCTCTTTAATATCATCCTGGAGAAAGTAGTAAGAGCAGCACAACTTAAAACAGAATAACTGACAGTAAATGGACCAAAATTACTACCAGCATACGCAGATGACATTGACATTGTGGGAAACACAGTCACCAATGTGAAGGAGACTTTTAATAAATTGGAGGTAGAGGCAAAGAAAACTGGTTAAACGGTAAACGAAGAGAAAACCAAATACATGTGCATCAACAGACAAAAGGGACGAGATAGAATAGGGCTATATAACTTTGAAAAAGTGGAGAGTTTTAAATATCTCGGAGCAACAATCAAAACTTGAGGAAACTTGATGTTTTGAGAGGAAAATCCTTAGAAGAATATTTGGGCCTTATCACGACATTAATAGCAACCAATACTGAATAAGCACAAATGCTGAAGTCAAGCAGATGTATAGAGCGAGCGATATAGTCCAAGAGATTAAATCCCAACGTCTAAGATGGGCTGGCCATGTCCATAGACTCCCTTATAACCGCCTTACCAAGTTGATATGAGAGGAAGCCCCCACAGAAAGAAGGCCCTTAGGACGTTCACGAATGCAATGGAGAGACAATATATGGTCAGATCTAAGAACAATGGGGCAACCCACTGACCCAACTATTATGGACGACCGTTCAAGATGGGAGCAAGTTGTGCAGTCAGCCAAAACCCACACCGGGTTGTTTTGCTACAAGAAGAACAAGAACAAAATTAAGCTCAATTTAATACATATTTGTAAATACAATTTATTAATATATAATGTATTGTGAATCACATTGTGTAAGAAATTAAAACATAAACAAAATTCTTGCTCTAAAAACCGCATCACTGTAAGCAATTTTACCAAACACCAAACGGTCATTGAAATTTGAAGTATTTCTGTATCAGTGGCAAACGATAAGACTGTTTAATTCAAATTATTATTTTGTGCAGTATTAAGGCTGTTTTAGCAGTTGAAGCACACTGCGATTTGAAATGGGCGTATCACTTACTTTTCTACACTGCTTACGACAGACAGCTTGTATCGATCTTTACTCAGTGGCGCCGGCGGACGGGTAGTTTAATGACAACAAATGCATTATTCTCCATTCAAATTAGTTTTGTCGGAAATACCCTTTTAGATTAATTATCGTAGATAATGTTTTAAAAAGAATTATCACATTTTTAATTTATAATGCAAAAACTGCAAAAAACATAATGGTGTTTATTTATAATAATTTTAAAATAATATAAAAATATTATTGTCAAAAAAATTACAATTTGTTGTCACAAACAAATAAACAATTTCGCAGTTATAGCTTGAAAATGATCTCAAGAAGTTATTTATTTGTTAGAGAAAACTGAGATTAGCCTAGTAAAAATTAAACAAAAAATATTATTATTTATCTATAAAAATTGGTACCTGCCAAACCATCATAATAGTAAATGTATTTAGGATTTGGCAAGTATTTCGAGGCGAAGCACTGTGAGGAAAAAGTTCTCTGAATGGAATATACAGTTCATCTAATTTACATACCGTTGCACGTCATTATCTACGTCAGAGATTGAAGTTGACATAGTTTCCAAAGTATAAAAAAATTTCTGAATCCATTTTAAGTCAAATAGGTCACATAATTATTGCAAAACTGGATTATACAACAAAATAAATTAATATTTAATGTAAATAAATAGAAACAAAACAAGAGGTAAAAAATAATCTTGTTAAAAACAATTTGAGCCGCTTGTTTAAAAAAACAACATAGTTTAATTAATAGTAAATAATAAAACCAAAACTCTAAAGTGTCAATACCGCAACTGTCAAATAAGTGTTACCAATTTATGCCAAAATTTCACCTTCGTTCGATTACAGTTACAGTGTGTTCCGAACAAATGTTCTTCATAAAAGGCTTTATAATGCATTTATACAAATTAAATAAAACATATTATTGTGTATTTCTTAACAACTTAACTAACTTAATAAGTTAACATTAATAGAAATCTTTAAATATTATTTCTACGCGTATATAATAAAATATGTCTAGTGGCTGTAATTCCAGTGTACTCGGCAAAGTGATTCTAAAAAAAGAACACATCTACCGCCTAAATATTTCGTGTTGGTATCATGTGACGTCACGGGCTATGACGCCGATGACGTGCAATGGAATGTAAATTAGATGAAGTATACATTATTTTAATATTATTTATAGGTTGCAGTTACATAGCAGTTATGTAACAAGAAAAGTATCCAATTGATGAATAAAACACAAATCGTGGATAGTAGTATATTTTCTGTCTTATTTTAAAATACCCTGTTTTGTATTTTATTCTGAAGAAGAAAGTAATCTGAAAATACTTTTGTTATTTATCTACTTAAAATATGTGGCAACATATTTTCAATATAAAATTTTTTCAATTTTGGCAATATTTGCTACCAAACTAATAACACTAATAACCACTAAACTAATAACATTACTTAAACATACCCGTAAACTAAAGAATTTCAATGTTTTTAAAATAACTAAAAATACTGTAAACTGTAAACAGTAAGCAAGTTGATGAAGAAAATACAAGAATGAATAACTGAAAATGGATTCTGATAACTACGAACTAACTGACCGTACGTTCATGAGATTTGACGTCACGAAGGCGATAACGATGAAACTAAGCGCCAGTGATGAGTAACACGTTTCACTATTAGATTTCAGTATTTTTTAGCAATTTTCTTCAAAGTTGGAACACGGTTTTCTCGATTATTACTGGACACAGAAAGGTGAAACAAAAATCAACGATTACAGAAAAAAAGACTCTTCCAAGTGATGGGCGTAAAAAGTTTGGTTATAATAGAACGTTAAACAGTATAATCCAATTTTTCAACAGAAGTTTCAAAAAAATAAAAAAAGTAAAACCATCAGTTTGTAACCGTTTCAAAAGATTTAAAAGAAACTCATTATATATTTCGATTATTTTTTTTTAAATAAAACTTCTAACCCCATCTATCTGTCAAGTACCTACTTGTAGCCGACTCAAGGTTTCTTCTGTAATTCCCAAATATATCCGGTAGATGAGCATATTTTACAACTTGTCACTCACGCCCAATTTCCAGATTCAGGCGCCATGATAGCGCTTCGCTCTTTTCTGTTCGGACCGTCCAACCGTTAAGACGTGTTTCCAAAGTTGGTCTCAATTCAGAGGTGAGCAAATAAATCCTTTTCTTGTCCATATTTCAGATAGATATTTATTTTTTTAGACCCTTATTGGAGAGGCTATAATGCTGCTATTATATTTCTAATACTCGTCGCAAGATAGTATTGCTATGGAGTTATTCCAGATCATGGCCCAGTAGCAGTATCTTTTTTTGGAATCCCTAACCCCTCTTATCTGGGATGGTGGTGATTTGATATAGTACGTAGCTGAATCAATGGTTTATTTGGTGACATTAAATAAGAAGAGAAACAGAGCAGATTAAGGTTGTACCAATTTTTATTATACCTACTTTCAAGACAACAGAAATGATTATGAACTCAAAAAAAAATGAAAATATAGTGAAGTGTTCTAATTTAATTTAAAGGTTTATTTTCTTCATTGTTCCTAGTTGATAAATAACTATATTATTTTCAATGTAAACAAATTTCGAAATTTGGGGTTAATATATATATACAATCATTTTCTTTATAACCAATTCTTAATTTAATACGATACAAAGATTTTTTGTTTATGATAATGTTAACATAAAATAATATTTTGGAATCCCTTTGGGATGACGTAACTTTTAATGTTTTCTTTTTGTTCATTACTAAGAAATAATAAAGAATAGTTTTCTTGTAAACTTTCAATAAATCTTATTTTTTTTTCTCTTCCCCTCCGAGGATAAACCAGGGGTGGCGTCCAATAATAAATTATAACTTCATATTATCTAATTGTGCTTGGATTTAAAATACGATATAGTTTCTATATGTTTATGAAAACCCCGCCCAATTCTCTTCCGACAGTGAGCGATTCAGGCCTTGTATATATTATTGTAGCACGGCTAGTGTTACAAGTTTAAAGGCAACATAATTTCGAATAACGTGTTCAAATTTCGAGACATTTTGTCGGTAAATAACAGAGAAAACACTGTCCCTAAGTTTTGGTGTACTGATAAAACAGCCTTAAACGTAAACAGGTATTTCATAACATTTATATTAACAATAATTACAAATGTTTTTGGTTATTTAATCAATATAATTCTAAAATTCTTAATATAATCATTAATACATTACATTTTTCTGATTAATATACCATGTTGACGCTTATGAAAGGTCGAGCAGTTCCGTATGGGTGTCGTATTATTAGCTGTGCTGGGAAAATCTGAACTCCAAGTTTTCTGGAAATTTTAAATACAAGTGACGTCTCTTTGTATGAATCGTAACGTGCAACGTTTTTAATTTGAAAAATAGTATAAATATTAATGCACATTACTTAAAACAGCTCCCAATGGTAATCAGCAAATAAAAGATAAAACAAAATACCACCCGCATAATTTTTTTTAGTTTATTGTATCTCAACTACAAGGTTATTGGCACTGGGTCAATTTTGTTACTATAAATTTTACATTACAAAGAAGACAGTAGTTTTTTACAAAATCTACCAGATAATGGAAAAAAATATCTTCTTAACCTACACAACAGAATTTTGACAAATAATGAGTTTCTCACAAAATGAACGTCCAATATACTCAGTTGAAAAACTATATCACCACATTCCAAAAACATTAAAAGAACTTCTAGGAGAATCTAAATACCTAGCTCACTTGATAGAATTCTTGAAAACTATAAACTTTTTCAATTAAATTTAATACAATACATCAATAATTAAATATAAATATTGTATACATGATTATGTAATTCATATATTGTATATGCCTATGTATGTTTTTATCACTTTTTGTATTTCTCTTATGCTAATAACCCTACGTGGTTGAAGCAAAATAAATAAAAAAAATATTGTTTATATCACCTACGAAAATAAGAACATCGCATTTTTGACATTAAATTATTTTTAAATGTTATTAAACAAAAGTACTGTATAATCTATACAAAACGGTTAGAATAATCTTTTTTTTTTTTAATTTTTTTTTAAGTAAAATTTCTATTTAATCAGTTTTGTTACTGTTATAAGCATAGACATATAATACAAATGGTTATATCTATTATTTTATATTTATGGATAATATACTTTTTTCATAAATCATCACCCCATCGTATTTGTTAAATTAATCTACCTGAATTGTATATATATATATATATATATATATATATATATATATATATATATACAATTATACATATATATATTGTTGTTTCTTCTTTCCCAACCAAAGAAAAATAAATAAAAAAATCCATCGAAATAAAATTTCAAGATATCAATATAAACAAATTGTATATAGTAATTTAAGATAAGATTTAGTGTAGATAAGAATAGAAATTTGTTTGGCAAACGACCTTTTTCCGTTTCAAACAAAATTATCAAAAAACCTTTGTTTAGAATTAGAAGACATTTTACCTGTAAGTTAATCTTTTCATTGTTTGTATAGTCGAGTATTAAATGACCATATTCTAACCTTTTGAAATATGTATAAATGATGTATTGAAAAAAACCAATTTTAAAGTAAGGTATTTAGTTTTTCTCTGAAACCGAAATTAGGCTTTTCCAAAAACATGGTAAACACAATTTGAGCTTTTGATTGGACGGTCTTTTTTAAATGGGAATTTGGGAGTCGATCATGAGACAGGAGAAGTTAGTCATATTTTGGTCATCGAAAGGAAACAGTCGTTTGTCTCAAGATAGGGTGTGGTTCGTGAGTTTGGATACCGGCGTAACGAAAAGAAGTGAATAGTTTGAAGAAGGAGATAACAAATAGATTAAAAAAATTCCTTGTATCTACCGTGGGCATTTTATAAAGTATATGTGAAAGTATTCTTACGGCATCAAGTTGACAAAAGGAGGTCCTGGTGTCATAAATAAGTAGCGGAGTTTGGAGAAGTGAATCAGGTGTTTTTTGTGTAGTCTGCAGGAGGTTTGCAGAGACGTTAAGAAGGAGCCGAGGTGCCAAAGAGGGGAGATCACATCTTTGAGGAGACTGGATTTTTCTGGGTATTTTCCAACATACAACTCAAGAAGAAAATAAACTGTAAGTGTTTGTACAATTGAATTTTATATCTGTAAAGGATCGTTTCGACATCATGGTCATTAGCATTCAAATTTAAGAACTGAGGTTTTATTAGGCTAATCAAAAGTTTAAAGTTTTGTGGTTTTTTTTTAAGTAAAGAAAATTTTAAGTAAAATTGGTTTTTCACGTAATATAAATGTATGTAGCTTTATAATCTTATTATCACAATAATTTGATTTATTTTCTTGTATGCCGATTGATAAGATAACGACAGAATTTAATAATTAGATTAGATTGATAAAAGACAACTAGAAAATCTTTTGAATCCATCGAACACAGGTAATATAAGGATTATTTTACTTTGGGAATATAACAAATAAGTTATAATTCTTTTTTATTGGCTCAATAAACTAAGTTTGAACTCAAAATAAACAATCATAACAATATATATATATATATATATATATATATATATATATATATATATATACGCACCAGTGGATAGCTCCTCCTTATATAGGAAATTTACATATAATAGGTCCTCCACTGTGGTAGGTCCTCCGTATACGGAGGACTTATCGCAATCATTACAAAAGAAGTCTAAACGTCATTCTAAACCATTGAGCAAAATTTCAGATGGATGAGTTATTGCATGTTTTTGTACGTTTGAATACTTTAGTTCAATATGATCGCCACATTACTTGTTGTGTCGCCAGCGTCGGCGTATATTTCGTTACGTATATTCAAATTATAGTTTACCGACCTTAGTTCTTCCTATTTTTATATTACGGTGGTTTAGTCCTCCTCTGGAATAATGATTCGAAAACTACTTAATAGTCTTCCAATCTTTCTTTAATATTTAAAGTAATATAATATATATATTTTAACAAAAAATCTGAATCAAAGTAGACAGTTTTTTGTTCACAATAAAAGTGATGGTGAAAACGAAAAATGAATTCAAATGTAATTTATTTGTTATATTGTAAACGAATCTGATTATTTAAGGGCTATATATATATATATTATTGATAATCATTTGTAAATTTTTAACAAGGGCTAACGAAAAAAAAAACATGTATATATGTTCGTTATAAATATTTAATTTTAATCATTATTTATATTTAAAAACAAATAATAAAAATATGAACAAAACTAAATATATAAAAACACAAATAAAAATACTTAACGAAAACTCAGAATATATTGCAAAAACTGAATTTCGAAAAAAACTTGACATTTAACACTTTTTATATTCATTTTGAACGAAGACCTTTATTTTGAGCCAATTTTTATTTTTTAATATATCAGGATTTTTTAAAATCAGATCTTCACATTCCGATTTTTTGGGGGGCCTCTTTTGTTTAATGTGGGTTTTAAAATACATTTTGACTACTTTCTTCTGATTTTCTGTCCACGGAACTAAAACCCTTTTTTTATTTTTTGCCTTCATATCCAATACTCCCTTTTTTTCATTATTACAACTTTCTGAACCTTTTGATTCAATAACATCATTGGTTTCATTTTTTTGTTCCCCAAATACCTCGTTATTATGTCCATCATCATCTTCCATAATGTCTTCTTCCAAATTTATCTCTATTTCTTCTAAACTTTTTCCCTTGAATTGACCTGCTTTACCTTTCTCCATTAACAGGAGCAACTTAGAGATCTTTACAGTTTGATAAATGTCATCGGGGAGTCTATATGAAGATCGATGAATTCCTAATGTGTGACCCATAAATGAAGCCAGTTGCTCCATGTCATTTTCCGACATGGTAAACAACTGGGTTAGCGTTGCTAGATGTTTTCTCAGCCTTGTACATGTAAGAGCACTAGGATTTTTAGCTCCGCATAATTTAGCATATTTTGACATTACTTCATACCCTCGAATTGGTTTATCAAATTTTGGATTAACAAAAAGGTAAATACTTGGTGTTTTTAAAAGTAAATCTCTACATTTTGTAATCATTTCTAAGTGTTCTTGTACATCCTTACTTACTAGGACGGGTACACCACGTCCCCTTTTACCTTTTATTACTATTCTTCTAAAACTTTTCATTAAAATTCTTTCGGTTTCTGAAATTGCTTCAGAAAATTCTTCATAACATTGATTATCTTTAGCGCTAATGTAACTCTGTATGGTCATTCTTTCTAATTCACCAGGGCGCCTTCTATTTAATAAGATAAGACGGCAATATATAGTTTCTAACAGAAACACGTAAGAATTAATATCATTATTATTTTTCTGTAATTTATCACAAGATTCATTTGCCCTTCGCACGAGATAGTTTTTCAATAGCATAAGGTCACTTGCTAGTGGTATTAACGTCACTTTGTTCCATTTTTTCATGTCTAAATCATTTGCAGCTTGACTGGAAATATCATATTTCCAATTTCCTTCTATTATTTGTATTAAAGATTTTAAGTCAGCTTTAGCGCTGGCACTTCTAACTGTAAACTCAGACTTTTTCGCATTAAGCATAAGTGCTATATCACAACACTGTTTTAATGTAGTGCCAATATTTTTAGCAAATGATTGAGCTTTAAAAGTTTTGCTCTCGTTATCATATTTTGAAACTATTTTAGTAGCAAAAACTAAAGAATCGTAATATTCTGGTTTCAACGAGTCAAAAAGCGTTTTGATTGAGGAACTATTTTTTCTTAGTTCGATAACAATTTTAGCTCATCATCATCATATAACGGGGGTCCTACGGCGATTGCCGCTTCCCGCATTTCAGCCTCCATCTTTTCCTATCTCTCCAATCTCCCTCTTCTAAGCCTCTAGATTGCATTGTTTTTGTAATTTCTCTTCTCCAGGAATTTGGTGGTCTTTCCCTTTTCCTTCTTTCTGGCGGAACATACATTAAGGCTTTCTTTGGCCACCGCTCCTCCTTCATTCTCATCACGTGACCATACCATTGTAACTGCCTTCCTTGTATTCTATCTGAAAGAGTATCTCTAATTCCTGTACGGTTTCGTATTTCCTCATTCCTGATTCTTTCCATTCTCGATACTCGACATGACCTTCTAAGATAATCCATTTCCACAACGTCTACTTTATCTCGTTCATTCTTTGTCATCGTCCAACATTCGGCACCATATGTGGTAATTGGTTCTACAATTGCTCTGTATACGCGAAGTTTGGTATGCATCTTTATTTTATTAGACCACAGTAATGAATTCAGTATTCGGATGCATTTTTTCCCTTGGGTTATTCGGTTTTGTACATCTATCTTAACTCTGCCATCTGCTGATATGATGCTTCCTAGATATTTATACTGGTTGCAGCCTTTTATGACTGCGTTTTTAAGCCTCAGATCTGTGGTATTTCCTCCAATTTTTAAATATTCTGTTTTGCTTATATTTACAGTAAGCCCCCATTTGGCATATTCCTCAAATAATTTTCGATTCATATAATTTATATCTTCCTCATCGGTTGCAACCACCAGCTGATCATCTGCAAACAACAATGTATACAGAGTTTCTTGTCCCACTTCGATGCCCATAAAGCTACATTTATTTCTCCAATTCCTCAATGCTTCTTGGACGTATATTTTAAAGAGTGTCGGTGACAAACAGCATCCTTGCTTTAGGCCTTTAGTGACTTTAAATTCATTTGAGGTTCTGGTTCCAATTTTTACACAACTAACTGCATTTTCGTACAATTTATATATCGCTCGGATATACGTCGAATCCAATCCGGACCTTTTGAGGACCTCAAACATTTTCTTTAACGGGACACTATCATATGCTTTCTCAAGGTCTATAAATACCAAATGGGTCTCTCTACTTCTTTCGACACGCTTTTCAGCTAATTCCCTCATTTTTCTTGACGCTACTGGTATAAAGTGTTGTTCTCTATGGATCTTCAAATATCTTGAGCCAAACGCACAAATGAGCGGATCTTTTTTAGCCACGAGTGATACATTGTCTGCTCGTATTCGAGGAAAAACAGTTTCTTTTAAATAAGTGTCCAATTTAAGGTGCCTTAATAAGAAATTTTGTGCTTGTGATTGGGAATTTCTGGTTATTGAATAAGGATTACATATTTTTCTGTGGCGCCATAAGTTTTTTGCCGAATACATGCCGAAGCAGTGGTCACACGGTAGGTAGTTTGTATCTGCAGATCCTTTCCTAACTGGTTTTAAATTTGCAGAACCTAACAAATAGTTTCCCTTTTTTCTCAAAGCAAATAACAATTGCTTTCTCGTTTTACTTCTTGGAGGGTAAACCAAAATTTTTTGAACTTCTAATTCGCTTTGATGATTTCGTAGTATATGTCTAAGAAAATTTAATACAACTGATTCACAAAAGTAACAAAAAACAGATTTTTTTAAAGACTTCGTATTTATATTGCAAGTTTCTTCCACATGTTGATGGATATTTAGGCTGACAGAAGACGAAGGTGAATTAGATTGTTCCTAAAAAGTATGTGCTTTGAATTATATTGCTTATTTGAAATAAACTTACCTCAATATTTAACTCATCTTTGTTAACTTGTTTTGGACAAAAGTGGGAAGAAAAATTATTTATTTCTGGAGAACCTGAAGACTTTTCCTAAAAACCCAATTAAATAAATATTATATTTTTTCTGTTATCCATTTCAATATTACAGAGTACACAACACATTTTATTCTTTTAAAAGTTTTATTGCACTTACTGAAGAATCATCGAAGGGAACATAATTGGAATCTAACATTTCATCAGAAGCTGGTGATGGAGTTTCTAAGTCTGGAGAATCTGTGTTATCTTTATCACTTTCTTCAGGTGTGAAGATACTGTCAGGTGAACCATAAAATTGAGGGGAACTTAAGGATATTTCCTAAAATTATTTTTCATAGTAAAAAGTGACTGAAGTAGGGAAATACAGTAGGCGGTAAAATAAACAGTACTGAAATGAATATTGAAATGTATATGAATATCTATATATTTAGTATACATGATATAGCCTTACCAACATTATTCATGACGACGTTTCCGATAAAATAGATGTTAAAGATGCCCTCTGGCACTAAAAAAATCTAATTGGAGTTTGTTATTCCGGAATGTCAGACATTGTATCGGTCTGCCTCCATCAGCATTCCCCATATGTACGTATCATGTGGTGTTAGTTAGGTTAGGCCTGATAATTGCGATGGATATGGAAAATCACTGAACAGTATTCGAAGAGACTCACTGACCGTGTGACAGATTGCCCGTCCTGCTAAAACTATTGTTGATTTTAAGCTTTTTGGACCGATTTCGCGACCTTTTCCGTATGATCGAAAATAGTACTCCACGATAAAAAAATTTTCTGCAAAACTAAGAACCATCCTGAAGCACCTAAAATTATCATGGCATTCACATAAGTTATAACGTCGTTCAGAAATCACTTAATACGTTTCGGCGCATGACACATACAAATCTGAGGCAGACGCATTTTAGTACTGTTTATTTTGCCGCATACCGTTCATATTTGAGAATAAAATGCTCTTAAATGTTAAACTTACGGAAGAAATGTCAGATGCATTAGAATTTTCAATCGGTAATATTTCATTAGCGGTTTTTTTACCAACTTTATACTGATCTTCATCTTTGTTATGTTGTTCTTGTAGTGTAAAATTACAAGGGAGTATATTTTCTTTAGATCCACTATAAAATCGAGAGCTTTTGATCTACAAAATATTTTTTTTATTTAAGTATAAGCAATGTTTTTTTAAAAATCTAACTGGAACTTACCGAAAGAATTTCAGTTGAATTTACTTTCTCGCTTACTGATTGGTTAATTTTTACGGGACTTAACGCTCTGTTACAAAAACGAATTGGTTTCATCCTAAAAATATACTGGTGATAAAATATCTAAGTATTGTTTAACTGAGTGGGCAAAAATTTGAACCCTACTTTTTTTATACTCTTATACTTTTATACAAAATTTTTATGCTCGTATTGATGTTTTGGGGTCCCGGCCTGCTTGATCTGAAAATAATTTCAAGCACATGTTTACTTTTTAAAATTCAAGTTGTCCGTGACAGTTGAGAAAAAAAAATTTAATTTCGGTCAATAATACGGCAAAATTATATTAATAAAAGTTTTTCAAAATATGAAATTATGTCAAAATACAAAATTTCACAAAAATCGGATCAATTTCACTAAATCAGATACACTTGGTATTATAAAAAAACTATCCAACGGATTTTTTGCCGTAATCTATGCAACATTTAAATAAACAAAAAAATGATATCGTTGACAGAATAGAAGGCATAAAATTATCACCGATAAAATGAAACTTGCTAAGCAGGCAATTTTACGTGTAAATGAATCATTTTCTTGAATTTACGACTCTATTCTGACCTGAATCGAATTTTTTTTATCTAAATTGGCATCTTAATATTATTTTTATCTTGAAAAAAAAGTATATCTACTAAAATAAATAAATTATTTTCAAACTCTTTCAAACTAGTTTAACAAACAGTTTGAATTTTCAAAGCCTTAACCATTGACCAGTTTGACTTGACTTGAATTATTTGCCAAAGTTTGACAGAGTACGCCATGATAAGCTAAGCGATATTCTTGAAAGAGAGGACATAGATAATAAAGATCTGCGAATAATTCTCAATATAAATATATTGGAATCAGGAAAATATCATAAAAATAGAAAATAAGACATCACAGGCAATAGAAATACGTAGAGGAGTATGACAGGGAGGCATCTTGTCACCGCTGCTATGTAATGTTTATAGTGAAAGCATCTGCCAGAAACCCCTTTTGCAAGCAAACGAATGAATCGTAATCAGTGGAGAGGTTATAAATAATATTGAATACGCGGATGACACTGTATTAGTTGCAAGAACAGTAGAAGAATTACAACGATTACTTATAAACATAAATATTGCTTGCAACAATTATGGCATAAATATCAATATAAAAAAAAACAAGTAGGTATATGGTCTTCAGTGAAAACATGACACAACCAGCATATATTAGTATAAACAGCATTCAAATTGAAAAAGAATCAAGTTACAAATACTTGGGAACTTATTAAGAAGGAAAGGAAAAGACCCAGAAATTTTTACCAACGATAAAATGAAGCAAAGAATATTTGGGTCACCTAATGAAAGGACATAAATACGCATTACTTCAAAATATAATTCAAGGAAAAATAAAAGGAAAACGGAATCTGGACCGTAAAAGGATGGTTGCGGAATTTGAGAGAGTTTTTTGGCTGCACCACTAATGAACTCTTTAGGTCAGCTGTAAACAAGGTCAGGATAGCCTTGATGATTTCCAATCTCCAATAGGAGTGACACAGGAAGAAAAATTATTTGTCAGAAGGATTGACTTGAGTTTGACTGGAAATTAAGTCAAACTCAAGTCAATTTCAAACATTCAAGTCAAACTTGTGCAACTCTAACCAGCCGAGACGCCAAAATATCAAAACGAGATTCAAAAATGTTTGATCCATTACATGTATAGTTAAATCAATCCCTTGATACACTGTATAATATGTGTTTATAAATGTAGTTCAGATATATTTGTAAAGTGTACAAAAATATCTGATGTGTAATGTGGAGAAGAGAGAAAATATATTATTTTGCATAATTATCTAGTAGTTTTGTTCAATCCAACTACCTATTAAATTGAAACAATATTAAATTGTATTTATTACCCGTTCTGTAACAAAATAAAAATTATATAAGTACATACCTAGAGTTTCCAGTGCACTACACGTGTAATATGAATAAAGAATATTTTATCACTGCAAAACAAAAGATTAGAAATCGTTAGGCTTACAGATTTTTTCGCGCCAAATATACTCTAATATATTATTTGGTTTACGTATCCACCGTCGTTTAGTCTCTGATTTATATTTGGAGGAGTAAACCACTGTAATGTAGTTTTGACGTATATTTTGAATAGCAGAAAGATTTATATTGTTAATTTAATATACATTGGAGGAGGTATGTATAGTAATTTTAGATGGAAGACCAATTGATTTTAATTTGGTAATTGTATAAAAAATTATAATGTTTTTATTTTCGATACATTATAAGAATTGTAAAAAAATTAATATACACGAATAATATTTTAAAGATATTCACTCCTTCTAGAAGACGACTTATAACCGCATTTTGAAAAGAGGAGCTATAGTCGGGTCGTGTAAATATATATATATATATATATATATATATATATATATATATATATATATATATATATATATATAATATATATATATAAATATATATATATATATATATATATATATATATATATATAATATATATATATATATATACATATATATATATATATATATATATATATATATATATATATATATATATATATATATATATATATATATATATATGTATAACCCTCAATGTGAAACAAATTCAAATCATTTTGTTTAAAAGTTTCCGTTAATACTACAAAGTCGAAATCTGTCTAACATTCAGATAAAAAAATTACTTTCTTTAAATTTATTATTAAAAAAAAGGCATCAAAATTTTTTGACAGCTTCTTATATTCATATATGAATATAAAAATTATAGAATCCAATTATACTTAATTTTTTTTTTCTAAATTCTTATCCTGCCAAATGCGCATTATTGTTTTCCATTGTTGGTAAATAAAAAAATGAAGCAGTAAAAATATATCAGATATATTTAATATCATATTTAATTTACATCAAATTATTTTTGGTAATAAACTTACCTACCAGAAAATTATTTTTTAAATGAAAATCGATAAACATATATATTTCATTTACTCTTTATTAGTTATACAATTCACGTTCATCCTTCTTTGTTATCCAAATAATGAATATCTCACTGCTGATTAATCTGGCTTGTTTTGTAACAATATTATCTTCGGTTTTACAAGCCGAAGGACAAAAATATTCGTGTCACTGTTTGACACTTGACAATGAAATATATTTTGATCCCGTTTGTGCTTCAGATGGTCAGACATACGTTAACGCATGTAGATTCCAATGCATAAACGAAGGAAAAGATAAAAACGATGTGCGGATATTAGGTAAAGGAAAATGTGAAGGTCAGAAATAATATGTTATGTAAATTATCTTAAGTTTTATTACAATAAATAAAACATATTCATCATTTTATTATTATTTTTTGTATACAATATAACTAATAGAACCTCTAATTGTTCTTATATCCAGACGGAAATAGCTTCTGTAATTACATTTCTAAGATACTCATTTTCTTTTGATCTTGCTCTCGTATTTCTTCCAGGATTGTGAAACTTTGTAATTCTTCATATCTATCTATACAAAAGGCTATGCTGACAAGTCACACAGTGGTCTGTTTGGTCCAGTAGACTAACGACGACACCTAGGAAAGGAATCTGAACTACCAACATTTGAATCATATTTTGTTCTTGGAATGATACGGTTGATTTATTGCTAATTCATTACACAAATTAATAATTCAAATATTCTTAATCAGAAATTTTACTACTTCACAGTAATTATTCTTTTCGAAAATTGTTAAAAATATGGGTTACTGTATTTGTAAGGTAAGATCAATAACGTATAATATATATTTATTATAATATGTCACTGAGTACGATAAACATACACTTACTATGAAAATAAAATGACGTTTAATTAACGTCAACGTCTTACCAAAATAAAATAAAATAAAAACTAAATAAGAATAAATAAAATTAAATTAAGGTAAATATAATTAAAAAAAAAATAGTTAAAATTAAATAAAGTTAAGTAAAAGCTATACTTGTAAAAACGCTGCTATACCATTTCTGCTTAATTTCTCATGTTAAATTTCAAAAAAAAATGCTAAGGTTCATTCTGCCCATTTTTTGACATTTTTTTGTGATGGGAGAATATTTCGTCGGAGTGTGACGTATGATACATGAAAGGAGAGGGGGTAGCGAATATGTTGAGACAGAAAAAAACACACATTGCAGCATTGCTAAGGGGGCATTACATCATATCTCCTTTGTTATTGGCCCGATTGGACCGTGTGATACATTAAAAACATCAAAGGATATCCCGAATATATTAAGATACAAAAACAAACAAGGCGACTACCAAAAGTTTCTTCATTATTAATCAACGTATAGTTTTATACGAGATGTCATAGGGCACTATGGATAAAAATAGTTTAACTAAAAGACAAATTTGGATTTATTGACTTAAAAAGGGGCCTCTGACTAAGTACATAATAAACAACTGAAGAAATCCTAACATGCGATATAGCAAATGAAATAACGAATATATTAAGTAAAAAAAACAAACAAGGCGATTACCAAAAGGGTACTAGAGAGTATCCTCATTTATTGACTGAATAGGCCTCTGGCTAAATACAAAATAAACAACTGATCCAATCCTAAGATGAAATATAGCAAATGAAAGGGAAGGATACAACAAATATATTCAGATAGAAAAACAAACAAGACGACTACCAAAAGGGCACTACACAGTATCTGTATTATTAATAAACGTATAGTGTCATACTAGATACCATAGAGCACTATAGATAAAAATAAATTTACTGTAAGACAAATTTTGATTTAATGACTTAAAGAAGAACTCTGGCTGTGTACAAAATGAACAACTGATTAAGTTCTAACATGCGACATATCAACAAAAAGGAGCTGATATAACGAATATATTTAGAAAGAAAAAACCAACATAGCAACTACTAAAAGGGCACTACAAACTAAAAACGTATAGCGACATACGACATACGAGATATCATAGGGCGCTATCGATTAAAATAAATTAACCATAAGACAAATTTTAATTTATTGACAGAAGGTCTCAGGCTGAGTACAAAATAAACAACTGATCGATTCCTAATATGCGATATAGCAAATAAAGGGGAAGGCTATAACTAATACATTCAGATAAAAAAAAAACAAACAAAGGGACTACCAAAAGGGCACTACATATCGTCTTCGTTATTAATGAACGTATAACAACATACGACATATCACATGACACGATGGATGATAATAGAGAGATGAGACATATAGTACATATTATACAGCGTGCCATCAATAAATAAATATACACATATATATATATATATATATATATATATATATATATATATATATATATATATATGTATATATATATATATATATATACAGGGTATATTTACTTGGATTATATGCAAAGAGTTTATTATTTTAAAAGTTTAATGACTGACTGTAGATGACAACTGATTGAATCTCCTGGCAAAGTTATTGGTTAGATTATAATAATGGGTTTAGTAAGTTCTCCTTTTATTTTAACGTATACATTTCCTGCTTTTCTTTCATCCATTATTGTGGTTCTATCTTACAGTTTTCCCCTTTTATCATCAACATAAGTATATATTATTTAATGTTTAAGACAATGTATTTTTTATTGCATTTGTAATACTGATATCCAGATGTTTAATGATAGTACTTATCATAGTTAAGATTCTTTTTTATACATCATATTTTTCACCTACATCCTGAACAATATCTTTTCTACTACTTATTATAAAGTCCACGGCGTTTTTTGTCTTTCCATATAGGCTTATCCAGGTCCATTTCTTGATACCTTTTTGAATGTTTTCATAGCACACATTTCATATTTATGTGGATAATTCATGAGTTTTTAAGTCCTTTTATTTACTTCTGACTTTCGCGCTTAAGTCTACTTTGAGCATTTTTTGTCTTACACGGCTCTGGAGATAGCATTGTAGAAGTGTTCAACCTTATTGTCAAAGTGTTTGCTGCTAGGGGCGTAGACCTAAATAATGTTTAAGGAATATCTTTTGTTTCATTTTTAAATTAGATAAATGACTATTAAGCTAATATTCTTGATACTGACAATATGTTGACATGTTGCTTGTGGATTAAAACTCATACTTCCCTAATAAATATTTCTTTTTCTGTATAGTATAAGACGTTTCTGGAGTTTAATGCTGTTGGTTTTTCTCTTTTCTTCGGACTTTGTTTAGACCTATTATGCCCCATTTACTTTTCTTGAATTCGTTTTATAATTCTATAATTTTTCATGTGTTAATAGCGTTTTTATAGACATCCTTAATTGCGTATTTTTTTTCTGTTATGTAACAGACGCGAATCCATAAGGTAGACGTTTTTCAAGGTGTAGGATTTGACAGTTATGGTAAACTGGAGCATACTTCCCTGGATGTAGTATACCCCTATGGTATACTGGAGTTTTAAAATTTGTCATACAAGCCATAATCCTCCACGATATTCAGACTTGTTGAAAGATCATTTTAGGGAAAGACTAAAAAATTTTATTTTTTGATAACAGTACATTTCAGTAACATTTTAATAAGGCCGAAAATTTAAAATTTACGCCAATCAAATAATACCCACACACAAAAAATACAATTGGGAAACTAAAGGCAATAACTTATTTATATTCAATTGTTTCCGCCATAAAAATAATCATCGTAGAAAATTTTCGTACTTAAAATTTATGATTGTTAAATAAGTAATTGTTTTTAAATAATAAATATCCCTCATATCAAATAAACCGTCAGCATTCTTAAATTTTTTTGCAAATATTAGTGTATTTTTGCAGATACTTTCCATAAGCGAGCCAACACTCGAGCTAATAGTTCTATTTTTTTTAATTTCCTACTTACTTCTAGTAAACCATTTATCTTCTCAGGCCATAGTAATGTAAAGTCACCATAGTTACTTAGCATTTTTCCTGAAAATCTTTAATGACAGTAAGCACCGAATGTGAAAAAATATTCCTCCAGACTATAGCTAAATTAGAAAAAAAATATCGCCATAAAAAAGTACAAATTATATTAACACAGTCCGTAAATCATTAGGGCTAGTAAACAAAGCCTCCAAATTAACTATTTACAGGAAAAATAGTTCAATTTAATAAAACGATGTATATAACCCCTTTTAAGGCCAGTGTCTTAATAGGGCCAATTGTAAAGATTTCCTTAAATATAGATATTATATATACTAGATGTCACTGTAAATCGCTTTCCCAGTCAAAATCGTATACGCCATTCAGTCGGTAGTATCAAACAGCAGCGCGAAGTATACTAGACACGTGTTTACTACGGTGCCGAAGTTCGGTTATAAATTTTAGGTAAGTTATAAAATCACTATAAAGTTACTTAAATAATATATACCAAATATTATTTCTTTGTAAAGCAATAGAAAATTAATACTCTTTTAGAAACTGGTACTGTTTTTTCGCTATATTGCTTTTTATTATTGTTCTTTTATGTTAAATAGAAAAGTAGACAGTGCCCTAATAAGGTTAATTGATTGGCCTTATTAAGAGCTGGTTGACATTATAAACAATTTGTTTACATAATCGTTTAAACTATTTTTTCTTTGCAGATACGTACACCAGGAAAAGGGCACAGTGGACCGAAGAGGCCATTGAATCTGCAATAAATGCCGTACGAAATGGCATGGCTTTTTATAAGGCAGCACTTACATTTAATATTCCTCGGCGTACGTTACGTAACCATCTAGCTAGTGGTAATTCACAAAAACGACTTGGGCGGCCTCCAGTACTTACAAAACCTCAGGAAGATGAATTGGTTAGGCGTATAGGAAGATTGTGTGACGTGGGTATGCCATTAACCCCCAATATATTACGAAAAAATGTATATGGTTTTGTCAAAGAGACAGAAATAAGGCATCCATTCTCGGTTAAAAAGGAGATAGCTGGAAAAAAATGGATGAAATTGTTTTTTTCTAGTCATCCTGACTTTGCAAAGCGTCGGGCTCAAAAACTCAATTTGGCCAGAGCCCAAAAATTAAATCGTACAGTTATAAGTGACTATTTCGAGAAACTTCGACAGATTTTATATGAGAAAGGCTTCGCAGTAGCGAAAATATAACAATCGTGGCATGTGGCAACGGCATAGCCAACAGCATTCCGCCACTTATCATTATGAAAGGGCAACGAGTTAAACCAAAATGGTATTGTAATCTTCCAGCAGAAACAAAAATTATAATGACCAAGAAAGGAAGCATGACAGCAGATGCATTTATACAGTGGTTAGATCACTTCTGTCGATTCAACAATCCTGGACCAGCCCTATTAATTTTTGATAGAGCTTCATCTCATTTAGACATTAGAATTGTAGAAACTGCAATAAAAAAGATGTAACTCTGTTTTGTCTACCGTCCAACACCACCCATAAGCTTCAACCACTCGATAAAGCAGTCTTCAGGAGTTTTGAATCTTACTGGGATGAGGAGGTGTTAAATTTTTGGGTGAACCATAATAACGAACGTACCATTAACCGAGCAAGATTTGGGCAAATATTTACGCCGGCTTGGAAAAACGCAATGACGCAAAAAAATATTTGTTCTGGATTTGAAGCAACCGGAATATGGCCATTCAATCCAAATGCTATTCCGGATGCTGCCTTTGCACCTAGTTGTCTGACACAACGAGAGATTAAAACAATCGAAGAAGATTTTCAAGAAAATCCTACAACCCAACCAGAAATTGAAACAACTGGCAAAAAGAATACAAATTTCAAAGAACAGATATCCTGCAGCGGTGTAAACAAAAATAATAAAAGCAAAGCATTCTCGAGCAGTGAGAAAAGGAAAATTACCAAAAAAAAAGAACTCACCAAAGTTTTTCAAACTTAAACTCGGATGAAGACAGTGACTCATCTGAGTCTTACACAAGTGGTACAGCTTCCAGCAAGGATTATAGTGATGCAGTTTACACGTCAAATAAATATGATAAAAATAAAGTTGCAAAAATAAGTGAGACAGAGTCATGTGAAGAACTAAATGCAAGTTTTAGTTCCAGTGGTTTGCTGCCGGCAAAATTAAAACCGAATTTAAAAAAAGATTCATGGTACTGTTTCTTGTGTGATGAAGATAGAGTGGCTTATATGCGCAAGTGTGTTTGTTGTAATAAGTATATCCACGAGGAATGTATAGGATTAACAAAAGACGACAAGGATATATTTGTATGTCCTCGATGTGTGTAAATGTGCGATATACATATGTACTTAATGTATTGACAAATTTTTGTTTTTAATATGAATAAACGTTTCTTTCACTAAACTTTGTATTTATTCTTTAATTCTTAGGTTTAAAATTTATTAACCACGTACATTTCCTTCAAAATAAAACTGGTCTTATTAAGTTACCAGTTCCAAATAAGGCCAAATATTCAAGATTTATTGAATGTTAAAATTTTATATTTCTTTATTTATTTATTAAGTATTTTATCATAAAATTCGATAGCTAAAATATTAGGCAATATGTATACAAGACTTTTCTCCCCATATTTTTGCTGAATAAAATATTACAGACATTTAAACCTTAACGTGGCCTTAATTGGCGTCCTTATCTTATTAAAAAAATATCATTTACATATATAAAATTTGTAAACTTAAAGGAATAAATGATAAAACTCTCCCGACTCATCTGTAGATAGGTCTGTAGAGTAGTAGTACTAGAAAATCTCGAATCATGGACAAATTCTACTTTAATTATCAACCACAAAATCAAAAGCTATGTTAATAACAAAAAAAAGAAGTTATATCACGCCAGAATTAAAACTGTTAATTAAAAATCTAAAATGTTGAGAAAATTAAATGTTTAGTCATGACATTTGACAACAGATTATCCTAGAATCACCACATTCATGATCTCAAAAGTATAAGTCAAAATGCACTTAACATTGTAAAAACTGTTACACACAACACGAGGAGAGCAGATATTAAAAGTTTGACTCTTATGTACAAGTCATTAATCAGGTCCAAACTCGATTATGTTTGATACACACTTTATAAAACTCGATAGAAAACAAAATAGTTCTCGTTGAACAATACTAGGTACCTTTTATACTAGCCCTATTAAAAGTTTAAATTGGAAACTGGAGAAGTCCCTTGGAATTTGGAAGAAAACAACTTTCACTTATAATGTGTGTTTTTTTAGACGTAAAACAAAAAAAAATAATTAACGTGAAACTGACTTTATTCAAAAGAAACGCTTTTCGCATTATGATTTAAATATGATCTCTGACATATGATCACCACGGCTGGCTCTGTCATAGTCTAATCTAGAGATCCAGTTTTTGATTATTTTTTCTAACATTTGTGGCTGTATATCTACAATAACCCGGTAAATATTGTTCTGGTGGTCAATCGTTTCAGGCTTATCAGCGTAGACTAGCAACTTCACATATCCCCACAGAAAATAGTTAAGTTGTGTCAAATCGCACAATCTTGGAGGCCAATTCACGGGTCCGAAACGTGAAACTATGCAGTTACCAAACGATTCTTTTAATAAATCAATTCTGGCATAAGCTGTGTGATATGTTGTGCGGTTTTGTTGAAACCACAGCTCCTGCACATTATGGTTGATCAAATGAGGAATCAAGAGTCAAATAAAGAGTAATCATCGCTCTATAGGGGTCACCATTGACTGTTACGTTCTGACCAGCATCGTTTTTGAAGTACGGATCAATGATTCCACCAGCCCACAAAGCACACCAAATAGTCAGTTTTTTATGTAAATTTGTTACATGATGCGGGTGTTCCACTATGCTACGCTCTACATCAGCAACAACTTCTTCTGTTCGCACTATGTGATGTCTCTGTGGATGCGTATTATCATTTAGGGTAAAAGTGGTTCATGGTTAATCGAACTAATGGCTCTGATGGACGTTTATGTTGGCCATAAAATGTACGTAGTACGCGATACGTATTTCTAACTGAACTATGATTTTCAAAATAAATTTGCATAATTTGGAAGAGTTATTCAGGCGTAATTCTATTCAGGCTGAAATGGAAAACCAAACTTAAAAATGACTTAACAGCTGTCAAAATGGCCGCCAGGTATTTTTGTTTGACAGCTGACAGCTGTTTTAGGAATATTTTTACAATACACGCTATGTTTGACCTTTGTTTTTTGGAAGAGTCAATAGATACCTCAATGAACTTGAATTTAAGTTTGCGGATACCAATTGTTTACTAATTGTCAACAATTGTAAACTTCGTCTGAAGATAGGCCACACCATCACCCATAATTATCTGCTGGAGAGTGAATTAAAACCACAAGGCTACTACGTAGGTATGTGATATAATGATATAATGATCAGTTATATTGTAAAATAAATTACAAGATCCCTTAAATCCAATATTAAGTGAGGGAATTTATATGAAAAATTTGTCATCATACTTATAAATAGGCAATCCATAAATGTACTAAATAAAATAAATTAATTTAAAAAAAGTTGTAAACCAAGTAATCTATCGTTTCTAGATAATGTAAAGTGAAATAATGCATTTTAAAAAAATTATTAAATTAAAACAGCTTTTTATCTTTCCTTTTATGCGTTAAAGTACAAAAATCTAATAACTAGATCATGTTTACTGTATCAAAAAATGGAAAACAGAATAACACCATACAGCGCCATCTTAATAATTTACCTGAAATCAGAAAGAAGTTGGAAAACGTTTCCCGAAAGAGAAGCCTGTATTTAAAACTCCCCTGAAAGCTGCCCAACGAGCTTTCTCGTTGACATGTTAACAAAATTTTTCATAGATGTCGCGCCATGCTTGCATTTTTAATTAAAAAGGATATTCAGGATAGTGGAATATTATATCAAGTGTTGAATTTTTTATTTTTTCATCATTTTTAACTTAATTAAAATCATGCCCATACAAAGAAATATTTTACAGTCTTTTAGATAGAGATTTGTTAATTGAATAGTGATACCTATTTTTTCCTAATTTATTTGACAAATTTTCCGTAATGTATACGATTTCTTTTATATATGGACTCATAGTGATATATGGTAACCAAGAAAAAGTATTATATATTATACTTGTATGTCCGAGAGAATAACATGTAACCACAAGTCTGTGATATACCCATAAGCATTATGGGCAGTGTTGTCTGTACATTGTTGCCGAAAGAAAGTTTTTTTTTAAGATGGTCTGGAGAAATATTTTAACGATGTGATTACAAGATTTATGCACGTTTTATGCACGTTCAGCCAAGCAGTAGCCCCATCTTTTGTATAATTGCCTTCGGGTGTTCGACATTTTGGGTGTTATGCTTTGAAAGGCCTGAATGATTTTTTGACGAAATTCGTCTAAATTTTCGGCACGTTGATGCTCATGTCGGTAAATTTATTGCTTCACATAACTTTATACTAAAAAGTCCAAAGGTGCAAAATCAGGAGAGCGAGGTGGCATTTTTATGGTACCTTTCGTACTAATAACTTTCTCTGGAAACGTAATGTTTAAAAAATCTAACACATCCCGTACGTTGTAAGCTGAACAGCCGTCTTGCTGCAACCAAATTGCAATCATATTAATAGCTATTGCTTGAACTGCTGGAATTATGTGATTTCTCAGGAGATCTAGGTATTTACGACGACACAAAGTGCTCACAATAAAAATAAGGGGCAATTATGTTGTCACCTCAAATACCGGCCCAGACGTTAACTTTTTGATAGTATTGTATTTTGTAAGGAAGACTTATGTGTCTATTTTCGGTAGAGTACCTTACGGTAACAAATGGATTGTGATGACCAGTTAAAGCAAAAGAAGACTCATGTGTAAACAAGATTTTTTTCATGAAATCTTTGTGGTTCTAGTGGAACTAGTGCGTTCCATCATGTCTCTACCAAACACCATCTGTCTGTAATTTGTAACAATGGTACTTGTTTCTTTTTTAAATAGTTTATACAGTTTTAGCACTAATACCAGTTTCTCTTAAAACTAGGGTGCTGTTACAAGGAAAATTGATTTTAGCTTGACTACATACGGAAGTTTCACGCTGTTCCCGTTCTTCATTAATTACACGAGCTGGTTGGTTTTTATCTTCATCACTATCCGTGCATTTTCTTCAATTGTTAGCACTAAAAGTTTTCTTAAATTTAAAAATAATGTTAATTGTAGATTGTGTTGGTACATGGACTTCGAAAAAAAAGAAAACCTATCGATTATATCATCGGCACTAATTCCAGAATAATGATATTTGATAGTATGAATTTTTATGTTCAGTTGTAAAGGTTACCATTTTCCTGACTTGAAATATCAATTTCTTTATTCTGTTTTTTTGCGAATAAAACCTGAACTATTAAATTAACTAATGAAAAAATAAACGTTTATTTAGATACTTCCGTTATCAAAACTTAATGTCAGTTTGACAAAACTAGAATTCAATCTAATGGGTGTTAAAAACAAGCTCGTAGGTCAGTATTATTTTATACTATATTCGGTTACTATCTGTTAGCAGAACAACCTCATGCTGTGCTTTTCGCCCTATTTATGCGTGCTATATGCAGTTTTCAGATTACCTCAAGGAAACGAAAACAGAGCCAGAGATATTCTCATATGTATTTTCTATAATCAGTAGTGCTAACACTATAATTATCAGTAAAAAGAAAAATCAGGAAAAATTGTATAAAAAAGAATAAAATATTGTTGCTTTAAGTGTCGCTATCAAAATTGATATTCGAATTTGGTATTGTTGGTTGTAATTGAATTAAACTTTAATGAATTACAAAATAAAATATGGAAATACGTAGATTTTATTATTTTACAATTAAATATAATAATACAGCAAGATAATTATTTTATTAAAAAAATATTCTGTATTAACTAAATCGTTTATCTTGAAATTTTTAGCTTTTTTATAAAATTCCTTTAATTTATTTAAAGCATTAGGTACTATATCAATCTTTTTTAACCTCTCTCTGTCTATATTTATTTCTTTCTTATTTTGTCGAGATCTTATCACGATCTTTTCCCAACAACAAAATAACAAAGTTATCAAGTTTTTTTCTGAAAAAAGACTATTTACAGCCCAACTGTTGGAGAATCAAATTACTTTGGCTTTTCTTATGCTTGCCTTCAATTCGTAAATTAGGTTAACGGGAACAAATCCTGAAAATGTTTGGGAACTTCTCACAAAGGTTTAGAGGCTTTTTAGGGGTGGAGAGATATTTGTTAAAGAGTGAAGAAGGAAATGTAATTGTGGACATTTGACTACAGGGTGTTATTAACTACATTTTTCATAATATACATTTTTATAAATTAACTCACTATCAACTTTGCTCATTCGCCAAAAATGTTAACGCATTCGTCAAAAATTTGGAATTTTTATTGCATGATGGCTGACGGATTATTTTTTTTTTAAAGAAAACACTTACTGTAGCGAATTCCTCAATTAAAATACATTTTGTAGCGAAACTTATGTACTATATTTATGTCCTAGGTATGTTAAATGTTTCACCCTCAGAAAATTATAATTAAGTTTAAGCACTTCACTGATACAGTTTGGCTCAATGTACTTACTTACTTATTTATTCCTGGCTTTACACAGCATCTTCTATTAACCCTTTACCACATTTTGATCGCCATTTTCTTTTATCACTGGTTAAAACACTAGTTTGATAATTACTGCAAAGAATCCTAGCGCAAAGGAATAACGCAAAAATGGAAAATATTAGAGGTAGTAATACAGAAAAAAACTAAACAGCATTATAAAACCGAAAGTAGCGAAGCTAAACGATTCTCCAGACAAAAGAAGAGAAATTAGAGAAAATTACTGAAAAAGTAACTAGAAATAATAAAAGCCAACTATGTTCAAAAAAAAATGAGAAATTTTTATCATGGAGTAAAAAAGACACGGGTGACACAAAATAAAAGCACAACGTTTTGCAGAAAAAAAGATGTTATGTTACTATGAGACAATACAGAAAAATTAAAGAGATGGACAGAATATTTTGATGAACTATTAAACGATAATAGCCAAACAGGAACAGAAATACAACAACGAACACAAAAAGTATAACAACCACAAACACAGAACCGACAAAGCAGGAGGTAATAGAAGCAATAAGAGATTTAAAAAATAATAAATGTGCAAGAAAAGCGAAGTGCCATCAAAAATGTTAAAAGTAGCAGGAGATACACTACAGCAAAAGATAGCTCGACTTAGACAAGATCCAGACAAGCAGCAGGATTCATAACAAAAGGCAACAATAAGATGATGGCTTTCACAGATGACTTTTTTTGACATGTTCAAGGATAGAACTTCGAAAAATGTTTACAAAATTTGAATAAAAAACTAAAAAATATGCCCTGACTATAAATAAAAAAAAACAAGTATATAGGGTGTTTGGTAGCTAGATGGAAATTTTTTAAGGGCTAATAGGGGACGCCATTTGCAAAAATTTTTGCGAATAATGTATCGCTCAAACTGTTAAGGTTTTCAAAATAAAGTTAAATTTTTCAATATTCGACAGCCGTCTATTTCACGTTAAAAAATTATCTAGGCGTACTACCTCCCTGTATTACGAATGGAATAAAAATGTAAATCTACAACACTGAATCTACCTGCTATGCTAACAAACAATCTATCTGCTATGAAGTGGTTTATTTGAGTTTATAAACATGGTTATTGTATGCGTATGAAAGGTGCGTTTTACTGTTTTGACATCCGAATTGTGTTTGGAGTTTCTTGTGAGTTTTTTGTGCATTACGATTTTGAACTTTGTTTGAGTGAACAACCAGACTGTGTATCTGTATAATGTGATTTATGGATCTGCATCACATTGTGATGGCTTCGTTTTCGAATTGCGAGTACGCAGACATTCTGTTTCTCTATGGCTGGAGTGATAGAAATGCATCTGCAGCACGTCGAGAATATCAGCGCCGTTACCCTAACCGGCGACTTCCTCATGTAAGTGTCTTTATTAACACATATCGACGAATTAGTGAAACTGGTAGTGTTAACAATCCTGTTTCCAGTATTATTCCTGGACGTTACGGTCCTGGTGTAGACGCTCAAATTTTGCAAGCTGTTACGAATGATTCTACCACAAGCGTCAGAAAGATTGCTCGACAGTTAAATGTCTCGCAATGGAAGGTCTAGTCGGTAGTGCACAACAATGGACATCACCCTTTATTTTATCATTACAGCACAGTACAAGGTCTTCAAGACGGTGGTCCAATTAGAAGGGTAAATTTTTACCGCTTTTTGTTAGATGCAGACATCAACGATGGTAATTTTCTTAAACGTATTTTATAAACTGATAAATCCAGTTTTAATGGAGAAGGAATAACAAATTTTCACAACCTGCATTACTGGGCACATGACAATCCCTATCTACCGAAAGAAACATCTTTTCAGCAAAATCTTAGTGTTTGGGTAGGAGTTATCAGACAAGAGTTAATAAGACCTTACTTTTTGCCAGGCAGGTTAACTAGTCAAGTGTACTTAGACTAGAGAATGAATTACCATGACTCTTAGAAGATTTACCTCTCGCCTTCAGAAGAGGAATGGTGTACCAACATGATGGATGCCCTGCACATTGTGCACGTGCTGTTATGATTTGGTTCAACAATCACTATCCCAATAGGTGGATCGGATGAACTGAACCGATGATGTGGCCTGCTAGATTGCCCGATTTGTGTGACTACCACATCTGGGGCAGATTCAAAGAACTTGTTTATCAAATTCCAATCTGAACTAGAGCTCATTTAATGGAAAGGATTATCGAAGCAGCTGACATTATAAGTGCAAAACTGAGGTTAAAAGTAACCACATCCGAAATACGACGCAGGGCAAGAGCGTGCATTAGGAATGGTGGTTCTTATTTTGAACAACAATGACTGTTTTCTGAAGTTTATGTACATACTTAATAAGGCATAATAAATGTCACAAAAAAGCATGATGTATCGTTGTTGTGTTTTACGTTTTTTACCCGTTTCATTAATGGTTATTTTAACAATGCATTAAGATTCAACTAAGGGTTTTTTTCAATCTGAGCAAGTAATACGTAAGGCATTTTGTATGTAAGGGAAGTATCTTGCTTAGATAATTATTTTTAAAAATAAAATAGAGATAAATAGATAAGCGGTTGGTAAAATACAGCAAAGCAGTAGGATCGTTAAACGCACTGTCCAGGGCAGCAATATTTAAACTTATGTAACAATAGTGAGATTAACAGTATTGCGAATCTCACTATGTAATTAGAAATTGGGAGAGAAAAATCCCGAGAATAATTTTTGGTGGGATAAAGCAGGCTAACCGGAAATGGCTCAGACGAACAAACCAGAAGGTAATTGAGATTTATAAGAGACTCAAAATAATACAGAAAATTAGATCACAGACAGTTAGATGGTTGTGACATGTTTTACGAATGCCTAAGGAAAGAAACGTCCTAAGAGTCCTGTAAGTAGGAGAACGAGGGAAGTAAAGAAGAGATAGACCACGAATGAAGTGGTTTGATGCCGTCCAGACCGAAAAATGAGAAATAAGAACAAGAGTCTGAAAAGTACAAGTGAAGGACTATAGATAATGGAATAAACTAGTCAAATTTATTTAAGACAAGGGCCTCTATGGTCTAACTATAGTGCTGTAGTTATGTCCTAAGTATTTTTAATGGTTCACCTTAGAGACTGATAATTAAGTTTAAGTACTTCACTGATACAGCTAGGCTTAATGTACTTACTTACTTAACTACTTATCCCTGACTTTACACTAGGACGTTATCTTTTCCTCCTTCTATTTAGTTTCCATTTTCAAGTTCTCAGCGATATTGTCTCTTCCATTTTTGGCACATGTCTATAGCAAAGTAATTTTCATTTTTCTTGTCATTGAGTATCTCCTTGACATTCATTAGTTCTCTAATTTATTAATTGCTTACTTTGTTCATTAGAGTTAACCTACAGCTTTCCAAAACATCATTTCTATTGCATTCATTGTTTTCTATTATTTTATTTGTGGCCCACATCTCTAAACCAAACAATGAGCAGCTTTTTACTATTATCGTAAAGATTTGGTATTTTGTTTTGCCCGTAATATCGTCGCTCGTTGTGTTCTTTACTTACTTTATTATATTTATTATATCCGTGTTATCTGATCCTGTATTTACTAAAGTTACCCTCATGTATTTATATTTATTTGTTTATTATATTGAATTGTTATTCATTTTGAGGTTTTTGCCGTGTTTTTAATTGCCATTAATTGTGTTTTGTCATATATAATTTCCAATCTCGAGCTTCCAAATTTGTTCTTCCAAACATTATTATCATCTTAACGATGTCGTCTTTGTCTTCTGCTAAAATTATTTAATCAGCGGCAGACACAAGTCTACGGATATGGTTGTCATCAATTTTTACTCCCATCTGTCCACATTTGTTGTTCCAGTTCTTTAGTGTTTCATGTATTTAAAGTTTTGAGCGTCCGGGACGAAAACCACTTTATTTTTCTGAAATTTGGAACCGTTCCTCCATTCTTTCTGTAATGATTTTCCCATATAAGCTACCCACAGAAGGTGTAACGCATCTTTTTCTCTAAGTTTCATCTTCTATCGAAGGTTGGAAATCATCATGACTATGCGGGTCCTGTTGCCTGCTGCTCTAAAAAGTTTTGCACTACTGCATTAAAACGATTCCCTTAAGTTCTTAAGCCACGATATTATTCGTCTTCTTACATTTGCTTTCCTTGAATTTTGTCGTGCATAATAAGCTGTAATAATGAGTATATTTGTCCTCTCATAACTTGGCGTAAGTACTCCAGCTTTCTTCTTTTGATAGTCAATATTATTTAAGCTTCATTTCCTATTCTTCTAGTAACTTCTGCGTTTGACATTCTTTGAATTCTGAATATTCTTAGGATTTTTCTGTAACACCAAAGTTCAAAAACCGCCAACTTATTCAGATGCACTTGTTTTATTGTTCATTTTTACAAGCCATAAAGAAGAGTAATGAATACGTAAAACCGAAGCATTTTTAGGCGTAGTTCTAACCTAATATCCCGACAACAACGAAAATTTAAAGTTAAACGAATTAAGCACGTGGTATTTCAATACGTGTGTTAATTTCTTTGGTTTGGTCTACATTTAATGTTATCCATGTTCCTAAGTAACCATAAGAATTTACAATCTTAACTACAGTATTCTCCAAAATAAATTGAATGTTTGCATCTGGTGATTTAGTAATGATCATACATTTAGTTTTTTCAAATTCATGCTTCGTGTGTATTTGTGATAGCATTCATTAGATCGTTGCATTACGTTCTATAAATCATCGTTGTTATCCGATATTATTACTGTATCGTTTGCATAACGCAAATTATTCTAAAATTCTCTATTGGTAGATATACCTTCCATTGAATCTGAGAGCGCTTCTTTAAATACCGCTTTACTGTAGACATTTAAGAGTAATGGTGACAGTATGCAACCCTGGCGGACTCTTCTCTGTATTTTGATATCTCGAGTGTTCTGATTGTCCTTTCTTAGCAGTTTGATTTTAATATAGAGCAGATATAATTTTTATATGACGACTGTCAATATTTTTTAATATACCTTATTAAGTGCTTTTTCAAAATCTACAAAACATAAGTACATCTAGTGATTTATAAACATGCATTTCTGGGCCAGCACATTAAAGCTATTGTACTGTGATCTGAGTAGGATATTGCATTTGACTTTTTGTGTATTGTCACAAAGATCGATTGCAACCATTGTCTGGGGATTGTGGCAGTTTGATATATTAGATTAAAGAGTTCAACCATTACATATTCATCAATGAGATGAGATGATTTAATAATTCGATGGCCACATCATCTGTCGGGTAGCCTTACCCTCTTTTGTGTTTTTGGTGACACATATGACTTCTTCCCGTATTATTGGTGATCTGGTATCCTCTGTGGTTTCTAATTCAAATTCTTGGTTCTTTTCTTTCATCATTAAATAGCTTTTGGATGTAATTGGTTCAGTGACACAATCTTTCCTTTATATCAGTAATAATATCTCCTTTATCATTTTTAAGAATATTCGTTCTTGTGCTTTTTCTAGAACCTGCCATTTCTTTGATTTTTTGTGTAAATTAAAGCTATCATACTTTTTATTCAGATCTTCTATTTCCTTGCATCTGTCGGAGAGGTATGTATTTATTGAGGACTTTTGCTTTATCTTTTCTTCGTTTTTTCATAAGTGTAAGAATTTTTGCTGTTATCCAAGGTTTTGTTTTTTCTCTAAGTGGTTTAAGAGTCTCTTTTCCAACTGACACTAATGTGATTGTCAGCTGGTTACGTCCATGTGTATATTCTACGTGTAGAAAGTTTGAACAAGGTATTTGCAATTATGAGTTGCTCATTATTACAGGAATCAACCAGCCGATCGCCACGTTCATTCTTCTCCCCGAGTCCATATCACCCCACACAGTGTAACGCATATTGCTTGTTTCTCTTTTTATGTATAGAGCTTAAGTAGCCCATTTTCATTCCTTTAGTATTTATCCATCAAATAAACATTTGTTAAATATTTCTTCTTATCCTGGTATTACGGCCAAAGAGTTTTAATGTTTTAGTAGTTCTGCAGGTATGTATCCAGGACCAGTTACTCTGTTATTTTCCATCCTTTTTAGCGCATTTCTTATTCCGTTTTCGGATATATCTGCAACTTGTATTTGTTTGTCTCTTATAACATAAGTTAACGGTGTATATAGATATCTTTTTTTTGTAATAACTCTAAGTCATATTTTACGTACTGGCCCATTTGTATTGGTACTATCTTTAGCTCATGGGTATTATATCTGAAATTCCTTAACGTTTTCCATACTTCTTGCTTTTGAGCTTTCCATTAAGCTATGTTTATATTTTTTGTCAAAATTGGTTTCTTCAGCTCTTTAGTTTTTTTTGTTTCATAAGTTTATCTTCTGTATTCTCTTCTGTCTTGATATTTTGTAGTAAGTCACTTTTGCTAAGCTTTTTTCTTTTATTTTTTTTGGTTTTCTATCTTTGTTGTCTACCAAAATGTTTTTTGTTTTTATAATTTATTTGGTACTTTTCATTTCCAATGGCTTCTTCTGCTGCTAGGCGTGTTTGAGTTTCCATGTTTTCATATTGTTTTTCATTTGTTATGCCTTGTAAATCTTTTCTTTTTGACAATAATCTCAACTAAAAAAAAGAGATCGACTCGTCATTAAGTTAATCTGTAGGCCAGCTTCGTGATTTTATGTTTTCGCCCTCATTACATTTTCGTTTTATTATCTCTTTATATATAAAGAAACCATTACATATTCTTAACGAATACTGGCCGCGTAGGTCAATCAGTCTCCTTCCATTCGCATTCAAGAAATTTTCTCCACATGGGCCTACTATTTTGTTACTATCCTTTCTTACAGTTCTTACATTAACGTCTCCCATCAATATAATTTCTTTCCGACTGTTCACATTTTTTAGCATTTCTTGTAGAATTTCTTTGAACTAATATTTTTCTTTTCCTTCCCTGTCATTGGTTAGTGCTTGTACGAGTACTCCTATTATGTCAATATCTTTTATTTTCATGTCTATACTGATTATCCTTTCATTTACGGCTGTCCAATTTTTGATATATTAATTATATTTCTTTCTTATTTCTACAGAGACTTCCCTTGTTGCTCTTTGTTCTTTATTTGCAGCGCTATATTAATAAACATAGTCTTCTATTATTTCGTTTTCTTGGCCTTTTCCCTTTAATTTAGTTAAAACCGCTATGTTAATTTTGCATTGTTTTAATTCCGTTCTGGGTATTTATTGTTTATTCGTTTATATATTATATTTATTATTTATTTCGCTTTTTGAGTTCGTTTCTGTTTATTTCCGTCTAGTATCCAAGGCTTTTTATTGGGATTGAGCTAACCTGACGACACAATGCTACTATTTTCTTAACCGGGCTTAGGACCGGTTACGGTGGCTGGGACGGCTACCTAGGCCTAAACTATGAGTTTAAACTAACACTTCTAACACGAGTTCGAATGATTTGGTGTGTTTGATCATTAGGACTAGGACCTGATTATATAGCTTGTTTATAGGTGATTTTATTGTTTATAGGTGATGTGAGGTCTTTGTTGCGGATATAACAAAAAAATTGACTATATACTTTTGTATTCGATTTTGGACTATTAGTACTTTTTTGCACTCCACCGCAGTCGCTTGCTTTAACGAAAGCAGTTCTATCCATTTTGTGGTAGTATATACTGCAACGTTTTATAATTCATTGGTAGACCTATTTTTGTTAATTCGCCATTTAATTCATCCATCATATTTTGTAATTTTTCCCTTTTATCTGTTATTAATACAATGTCGTCTGCATATCTCAAGTGATTCAAGTATTGGCCATTTATGTTAATACCCCGTCTTTCCCATTGTAATTTCCCCATAACATCTTCTAAAGCTTGATTAAATAGTTTGGGTGATATAGTGTCACCCTGTCTGACTTCTCGCCATATCCTAGTGGGCTCTGTTTGTTCAACTATTTTGATGGATGTTGTTGCTTGATCATATATATTGGAAATTAAGTCCGTATATCTATAATCTATTCTCCCATTTTGTAAAGACTTCTTTACTGCCCAATGTTCCACCTTATCGAATGCTTATTCAAAGTCTACAAATGCCATATACATTGGGATTTAATATTCGTTGGCCTTTTCAGTTAATATTTTTATCGTAAGCAGATGGTCGCTTGTATTGAATTCTTTTCTAAAACCGGCTTACTCTCTTGACTGGTAATTATCTAACTTAGTTGTTAATCGGTTTGTTAGTAGTTTAGTTAACAGTTTGTGCATTACATTCAGTAGCGTTATATGCCTATAGTTTTTCAGATCTTTTCTATCGCCTTTCTTAAATAGTAATAGTGTTATTGCTTTGTTCCATGTGGTCGGTATTTGTTTTGTGTTCAATATTTTATTTACTAGTACATAAAGGACTTCCACTGTAGTTTTTCCCCCATTTTTTAGTATTTCTACAGTTATTCCATCTTTCCCAGGAGATTTGTTATTCTTCATTTCTGTGAGTGCCTTTTTTATTTTATTTTTACTGATTTCTGGTTGTAGGTCAGAGTTAACGTTCTTTGTTTTCAGTTGTAACTGATTACGGATTTCTTGGGTTGGTTTTTGTTCTGTTTTATACAGATTTGTATAATATTCGTGCATTATCTGTAAAATTTCTTTTATATTGTTGGTCTCCACTCCTTCTTTATTCTTTATGCTATTAATTTGTATGTTTCTTAGGTTCTGCTTTAAGCACTTCATGTTTCTATTTTTTTTAACAAAAATTATGACCAACCAACCAGAAGAATTAATAATTACAATTGCACAAACAACTATAGAACAAGTAAAATAATATGTATATTTGGGACCACTAGTTAAAATAAATAAAGAAAATCAGACCGGAGAAATAAAGAGAAGGATACGGTTGGCTTGGGTATCCTTTGGAAAACTTTCCTATATACTAAAAAATAGAATTTATTTCCTAAAAAAAACTTTCCTATATACTAATATTTAAAAACAAGAGTCTTCAACCAATATATACTTTCTGCTCTCACCTACGGTTCTCAAACTTGGACGTTTACAAAGGAAAACATGGAAAAAATAGCAAATACCCAAAGAGCCATGGAAAGGCAAATGCTGAACATCAGGCAAGAAAAGAAATACTTGAATCCGCAACAAAAAAAAGTGACCGATGTATTAACGCAGATAGCAAAACTTAAGTGAAAGTTCGCTGGACATACCATAAGACAGAAAGACTACAGATGGAATAAGATGATTATACACTGGAGACCATATAGTTACAAACAAAAAAGAGGAAGGCCACAAATGAGATGGTCAGATGACTTGAAGAAACACGCAGGCCCGAAGTGGATACAAACTGCCTACAATAGAGAGACGTGAAAGAAGGAAGAGGAGGTCTATGTCCAAAATTGGACAGCAAGGGCTGTATAGATAGATAGATAGATATAAATACTGCAACAGTGTATCTGTTTCCTTTTTCAGTTACAGGTGATGCCAACAAAGCGTTGTACCAACACAGGTGTTTGAATCAGACATGACGGTTTTAGATTCAAACGTTTATACCTCTGGCAGTCAATGCATTTTTTTTATATGCTTGACAAAATCTCGCCTAATGGTAGGCTAGTAGTAAGGTGTCTTGCAAGAAACATATTATGGCATGTTTATTAAACATCAGTTATTTAACTTTAGAATAACAACGTCCTCACATACAATGTCCTGATTATACCGATACAAGACTCCTTGATTCATAAAATATCTACTATTAGTATATTGGTTAATTTTGAATCAGAATATTATTCCTTTCTGAGTTTTATATCATTTATCGTTGGTACATTTATTGCTATAGTACACAGGTCACAAATATCTTTGCTGTCTAGACCACAAATAGATCTTGATAACATATCAGCAATAACATTCGTTTATCTAGTAATACATTCCATTTGTAATTAGTAACTTTAAACTTCCAATGACCATCTAGCAAGTTGATCAGTCTAAGATTTTAGCGACATGAACCATTTTAGTGGTTAATGATCTATTTTTACAATAAAAGCTAAACTTTCTTAGCAACCGGGAAAATTATTAGTTACTATATACTATAGCCAAAACTCCTGGCTTTGTTGTACTATAGTTACTGTAAGTAAGCGACTAGAATACCCTATCGTTACCAGTCTCTTCCAGACAAGTCCCAACTTTTGATTGAGAGAAATGCCCAAGTTTTATACACTTATTGAGCACTTTTTGCTTGAGTAAGCGCTCACTACAGATTCTCTTAAGGAAATCTATTATATGTTTTTTTAGATCAATTATTACCATATGAGCATGTGTATTATTCCTCTATTTTTCCGTCAGCTGAATTATAAAAAAAATTGAGTAAAATTTCAGATCCCTTATTTTATCTTTGGTAATAATCTACTCCGGCTATATTGCTGTTCTTTATATACTTGTCTATAAAAACTCTCTATAGTGACTTTTGGACTTTTGGATGCAAGTTCGTTAGCTAACGGTGACATCAAATCTGTTTTCTTGCCACCAAACGTAACATCTCTCCTTTAACTTCTGAACCAAGCAGTTTTAAAGGCTATGAAATGGAACTATCGTCGAAGACTTCTCCATGTGTTGTTGACCTGGTTGGATAAGGGAATGATTGTGACAGCAGCCCTTAAAAAGATCACCGTTAAGGATGTGTCTCACTGGATAGTAATATACAGATACATAAATCTTATTAAGTCAGTCCTCACTTACGCGTCAGAAACATGGACGATAATAAAAAACGATAAATAACGTTTAGGCTGTTTTGAAGGTAAAATTCTCAGACATATTTAATTAGGCGTGCAGTAAGATAGATTATGGCGCAAACGTTATAATTTTTAGCTCATCAAAATAAACAGACTGCAGTGGCTAGGGGCTACTTAGAGAGAATGAACGAGATGAAGCCGTCGAAACATATTTATAACCAAAGGCAGATTAGAGTGAGGAGAAGAGGCAAGTCCAGAGTACGATTTAAGGACCACGTGGAAGACGACTTATGAGTGTTAAGAGTACGAAATTGGAAAACCAAGGCGAAGGATAGGCCAGAATGGAAGCTGATTCTAGAACAATCCAAGAACCACTATGGGTTTTAAAGCCAAAGATGATTAGAATAACAATATATAGACAATACCAACTTTTACAATTTTATTTCGTATTTTTTTAAATATAATTAAAAAAAACCCTTGCTATTTTATGATAAAATTTTATCCTATAATCATGTTTGGAGTTTTAAAGGTGTGTTATAAGTTTCTTTTTGTTTTTCTTTATTGGTTTTAAAATTTTTGTTCAAAATGTCGCTCTTTTTGTCTATTTGAACTTTTTTGAAAGCTAGTTGATTGTGAAACTTCAATATTTATATCTGTTTATTATCAGTTTAAAGATTTTGATATCCATTAATATATTCAATAATATATAACTTCAGATACATTTAGAAAATAAATTTAATGTTCTTAAAGTATTTAATAAACTTATAGCCAATTAAGTTATTATTTATACAATAATATTGTTATAATACTAAGTTAATAACTTAGTATTATAACAATATTTTATATCTTGACTTACCTACCATTTCATCGTCCATCAAAGAGCTTGTTACTTCTAAAAGGCTCAGCCTCTAGTATGCTTCTATCGATTGTGCCATGTGGGAGAGTAGGTTTGAAAGAAAACAACCATAACAACATATCACATTTTAATATCTTTTTCCCCCCGCATTGTTACATTATTGATATGAAACGAAAAAACGACCCTTAGAAAGAACGATCTCCAATTATACCTTGTATTTTCATTCGTTATCTAGAATAATACATGTTTTTATGGCATTGAAAATTATAGTTCCAAATTTATTTTGAGATTTGGGATGAAGGATTCTCAATTAAAACAATTAACTTGAATTATTAGTAATATCAAAATAAATAATTAGTTACATTTGTTGCTATTGGGAATATTATTTTTTTACTTAACCAACTATAATATACTATATTAGTTAATAATATTTTTTTAATTAAGGTCTAAAATTAAATATGTAACATGAAATAAATAATGACATTCTTAATATATGAAAAAAATGTCGTATACAGGTATGTACTTACTACAATTTAAGCATAAAAGATATTGAACAAAACGAACAAAGTTCGGATAATAAAATGGTTTTTGACGTTAGTTCAAACTGATTTTATATTGACAAAACTAGATAAAAATACTTTATAGAAAGAATTAAATTTATTTTTTTAAAGTTTGTAATAAGACAAGCGACTGGTGTGACGTATGATGCACAGAGATTTTGGAGATTCAGGTTAAATTTGATTTTACATGTGTTCGATTTGAATTAAGTTCAATAGCACAATGTGCTTATAAAGAATATAGAGAAAAAGATAGAGAAGTGAAAAACAAATAACACAACAAAAGAATAAAGAATGGTACAGAACCTGCTTAAATATTGAAACATACATGGGAGGTACAAGAACTTCGGAGTTATGGAAAGTGCTGAGGGGATTGAAACAAAACTCAAAAGAAAAATTTTAATTGGAAAATATACAGGATAAATATGGAAGAACTATTACAAGGAACTATTAGCAGAACAAAGACCACAATTCATTGGAAAAGAAAACAGGCAAAGACGAAGCAGGTTCCCACAACAAGAACTAGAAATAACAGATAGGGAAATGAGAACGGCCACAAAAGCAATCAAAAATAAGAAAGCACCGGGACCTGCATCTCACCTGAGCTTATAAAATACGGATCAAAAAAATTACACCGGATGATACAATGGATATTTCAGAAAGCCATAAATGGAGAACAGCTCCCAAAGGAATGGACGGAAGCATATATATATATATATATATATATATATATATATATATATATATATATATATATATATATATATATATATGACATCTATATTTAAGAAAGGAGATAGAAAACGATGCGAAAACTACAGAGGAATAAGCGTAATATCATCAATAGGAACATTATATGAGAAGATACTGGGAAAAAAGATAGAGCAAGCGATAAAAGGCAAAATCGGGGAGGAGCAGGCAGGCTTCACGGCAGGAAGATCATGCATAGACCACATATATACACATTGGAACAACTGTTGGAAAAGAAAAAAGTAAAAAATAGAGATATATTTGGCATTTGTGGACGTGAGAAAGGCGTATGACTCTGTACCAAGGTCAAATCTATGGGAAGCATTCTATTGCAGCCTTAAGATTCTTGAGAGCCTGATGATGCTGTATATTTTATAAATAGCTGAACGGGTCGTCCAATATTTGTCTTAATAGATATCTACAACAACTGAACACGGATTGTGAGTATAAAACCTTTTTCCCTAACATTCAGAAATATTGTTATTTAGGGTACATTGCTGAGAATTTTTGCAGCATAAATAATAAATAGTAGAGGAAAAATTATAAATCCTTTTCTTACTCCTCGCAAAAGACTAAAGATTTTGTATGGGCTATTTTGTCTCCGTAAAACTAGATCCGTAATCCTTCAAAATATTTTGTATACAAAAGTTAAAATATCTTTTAATAGGTCTATAAGTAAAACAAGTAATGACAGAAATATGGACAAAAGCGCAAGTCTAAAAACAACAGCAATAACCAGAAATATACATATATTATAAACAAAATAACCAAAATATTATTTTTCACTTTTACCATCAATATTACGTTTTTTTCTCTGTACTATATTTCTTAAGAAAATTCCGAATTGGGATCATTTTCTAAGGAGTCGCTTTTGTACACTTTTCAAATTTTGTACTGGCTCTTTGATCTACAAAATTGATCACACAGAATAGTACTAATATATATCGCACTATTTACACCGAAGTATTAAGAAAAATGATAATATACAAATATTATTTAAGGTACAGTCGAAAAAATTGGCAATGACATATACATTTAGAGAGTTTTAGTCGATCGGTTGGTTTTGTCGAGATTTAAAAAAAAAATTTATTAGATTTTATCAAAGATTATTCTAAAAGGTAAATAATAAGCCTAAAAACCTAAAATTATAAACAAAGAGGGTAGGTTGTAATGATTTTTTTGTTTTAAGCACATGATAATGCTTACGAAAAAATTCCAAGGTATTTTAATGTAAGTATCTCTTAATCTTTAATTTTGATCGTGATGTGATAATGACATGATAATAATATGATCAATGTATGAAAATAAATACTTAATCATCATGCCAACATTCAAAAAACAAAAAAAAACAGAGGTTTTAAGTTTCCCAGTACAAGTACATTAATTTAGATGAACAAAAAAACAGAAAAAAAAGAAATAAAACCGTAATATATTTCTAATCTCAACATAGTAATACAGTTTTTTTGAACATCATTGTTATTTATACTGCAGTTATTTTTAAAATTGTTTTGCTGTTATAACTGGATATGATACGGTATATGAGACTAGAAATCTGCACTGAATATTTTTCTTGAATTGATATAAAGTTGAATGCTCGAATAAATAAACTTTGAAAATTAAAGACAGATATCGAGCACAGTTTTATTAATTAAATCTTGCCCAAGTACTTTCGCTCCCTAGAGCATCTTTAGGAGCATCTGAAATAAGCCAAAAAACGTTTTTTTAATAGAGAAATTAATTAACCTCGATAAAAACTCGAAGTTAATGGATGATAAAAAGTTTTTTGTGATTAACATTTTAGACTTACTTCGTCAATTTTGGGCTATCCAACAATTGCAGAATGTCATACACATAAAACTAAACATAATGTTGAACATAACTAGACTTCGGCAAATATGCATATTGCATATTTTGCATATTGTGCATATTTTATGCAAATATTTCATATTTTGGCATATTTGTATAAAAGTTTGCATAAAGTGCATAAAAGTTCAGATTTTTATACTGTATTTAAAAATTTTTAAACATACCAATTTATTTCAATTCTTGTATAAAATTTTGTAGTCATTTTAATCAAGAAATGATCTAAGTACGTAATCTCTACAGGTACAAAACATTTACAATTTCAAAGAAGATTAATTTAAGTAGCCCTCAACATTCTTAGAAAGTCTCGGTCACTGAGGCATTCAGTTATTGGATAATCGCTTAGGGTTCGCTCATTTGCATTTTATGATTTAATCCCCAAATCTATCTACAATTTATTGTATCATAACAGCAGGTAGACGGCTAATAGTTTTGTTCCTAATTTAGGGATTTTCCAAAATCTCCCAGTTTATTGAATTGTAAATCATTTTTGTTTTGATATTCAAAGCGTAAACACTCGTTGTGCGTAACAAAAAGGAAGATTGTGATTTTATAATGCCTAAAACAACCAGTGCTTCAACTTGGATTAAACCTTATAAAGAGCTGTCTATGGTCACTTACAACATTTGACTGTAGATATTTCTCGAAAAATTGAACAAAACGATATAGTTAATAAGGGGTCAAACTTATTTACTTTTCGAGATACAGGGTGTTAAAATTAAAAAAAATTAAATTCTTTTAGTTAATAACAACAATAACTTTAAAACTAATAAACGTATTTACTTGAAATTTAGTACTCGTAGGTTGTTTTTAAATGAAAAATAGCTTCCTTTAGTGAGAAAAAATTGTCCATGGTACTTTACTTTTTTTATGAAGTCAGCTATTCTAAAACACAATTATTTTTATTGTAATTGAATTAACAAAAAAAAAACTTTTGTTGAATTTTAAAATAAGTTATATGATGTACTAATGGTTAGTAACAAAAACTAATTTGTGGATTAATACTGCATTTAAAACACTTAGCGAGTGTTTTTTTTTTCCAAACCAGTTATTTGATTAACCAAAAACACCTTGTATATTTTTATATTTTAAAGGTTGGGTTAAAATAAAGGTTTTAATTTTTATTTATAGATAGCATGTGAGAAGAAATTTCAGATAGACCAACATGTAAGAACTGCTTCACACATTGCAAAAAAAGGAAAAATAGGAGGAAAACATCAAACTTCAATGGCTAAATGTTTCCAATCTACTTTAAAAAAATTAGATGAGCAAGAAACTTTTAATGAAGACTTGTGTCGCGCATTAGTGTCTGCAAACATTCCGCTTTCAAAATTAGCAAATGTAAATTTTAGTTCGTTTCTAAAAAAATATTGCAAACTTAATGTTCCAAGTGATCGGTCTCTAAGAAGAAATAATGTGAACGGGCTATACTCGTCGGTGTTAATTAATATTAAGGAAGAAATTGCAGATAATTATTTTTACATATCTGTAGACGAAACCACTGATTCCTCAGGAAAGTATATTGCTCATTTATTGGTTGGTGTTCCTTAAAGAAGATACCTTACCAAAATCTCATCTTATTTCATGCCAGCAACTTGAGAAAACAAATGCTTTAACAATTTCGCGTTTTATACAAGAAACATTAGCAACTTTTTTTCTTCCGACAACTATTCCTTCTAATAAAGGACAAAATTTAAAAATATTTTTCCTAGATTTAATACATGTTACTTGTGTAGCGCATGGATTAAACAGAGTTGCAGAGGAAATACGAAAAAAGTTTCCTCTTGTAAATACCATGATATCCAGTGTCAAAAAAGTATTTCTTAAATCTCCTATAAGAATTCCACTTTATAAAGAAATGCTACCTAACATTCCTCTTCCACCATAACCTATTTTAACGCGATGGGGAACATGGTTAGAAGCAGCTAATTTTTATGCAGATCATTTTGTTAAAATAAAGAACATAATTGATACGTTAACAGATGAAAGTTCCCAATCTCTTTTGGATTCTAAACAAACTTTTTAGAGTAACTTGCTTCAACAAGAACTTTCATTTATAAAATCAAATTTTAGTTTTGTTCAAAAAACAATTACTCAGTTAGAATCACCAAAACTGTCATTGTTCGAAAGTACAGCATTAATAAAAGAATTTGTGTCATGTTGTCGGAACGTTAGAGGTAATATTGGAAAAGATATTTTAAAAAAATTTGAAGCTACTATGGAAAAAAATAAAGGTTACCATATTCTTTCTGAAGTAGTCAGTGTTCTAGCTGGAAATATTTCGGAAACAATTAATTTAGAACCAAATGTTTTGGTTAGTTTGAAAAATGCTCCCGTTACATCAGTTGATGTTGAACGAAGTTTTTCCATATATAAATATATGTACTCAGACAGAAGCCACAAGTTTTTGTTGGAAAATTTTGAACACCACTTGGTCATTTATTGTTACCATAATTCTAAATAAGTTTATTCATACTTAAAAATGATGTAGTTACTTAAAAATGTAAATCTTAATGAATAGTAGGAAATATTTAGTTATGTACACTTTTTTTTTAAATAAAATTGTTACTATTTTACGATTTTTTTATTTATTTGTATGCATATTTTGTAAAATATTTGAATATTTTCGGGTAAACACGTGCATATTTATGCGCATATTTTCTACATTTTTATTTGCATATTTGCCGAAGTCTAAACATAACACTTAACTAAACAAGGAAAAACAGTTTAAAATTATTTAAAAAGTCGAAACTAAATTCTGGTCGGCAACAGGAGACAGAATGACTCCCGGTATTAACGGAAATGTTTAGGTGACATGTGACATATGACAGCTTGGATGGGCAGTCACATTCATGTAGATGTCAAAATTCTATGTAACTAAGCATTGACCAAAGATCCAACTGACACTACTCTAGGAAATCAACTGATGAAATATGACATAGAATATTTTAACTAGATTGCATAATCCAGATCTCACACTTAAACCTGTCTATAATAATTGGGGTGTTAGTTTGAGAGTAATTGAAGGGACATAAAGTATGAATGCAAGAAATAGACTATACAATCTATTAGACAGTGGGTGGTTAACTACAATAAAAGGGTCTACCAGGCGCTATCAATAATGTAGAAAAGAAAAAATCTGACTATGAAATTAAAATACTAAAAATTAAACAATTAAAATTTAAAGCAATGTATAAATGGGATATAATTCAAGTAGTTCAGTTAAACCTCCAATCAATGGAAGAACTATAAAATTAATATGTAAAAGCGTTACTCAAGACTAACTGACCAACAGTGGGAGATGTTGAAATATACAACTGTAGAGATAGTATATCTAAATTACGCAGAGGTATAGAGAGTGTAATTAACGTGAACTATAGATCAATTGAACCTGAGCAAGCTAGTTTTGTAAATTATTGAAGAATAAAATAGTAATGTTGAATAAAGTATGAAATTAATAAATTCTTAATGGGTTTACTCAGTGCAGGAAGTCTAAACAGCCGAGCTGGGCCACTATGCGGTGAAGCTGCAATAAAATTTTTAAAAATAGGTTTAAATTTAGTGCAATTTAAATTAATTTGGGTATTAAGACAGTGAGAGCTTTTATTTATTTCCTTTGTGATCTCCAAACACAATTTTAACAAACTAGTTCGTCTATTTTACATGACATTAGTAGAAAGAAAAACTATTTGAGTTGGGTTTATTGGAAGATTTGGAGATTACAAAGGAAACAAATGGAAGCTCTCACTGCCCTAATACCCAAATTAATTTAAATTGTACTGAATTTAAACCTATTTTTAAAAATTTTATTGCAGCTTCACCTCGTAGTGGACCAGCTCGGCTGTTTAGATTTTCTGCACTGAGTATACCCATTAAGAATTTATTAATTTCATACTTTGTTCAACATTATCATTTTATTCTTCAATAATTTACAAAACTAGATTGCTCAGGTTCAATTGATCTATAGTTAGCATTAATTACACTCTCCATACCTCTGCGTAATTTAGATATACCATCTCCACAGTTGTATATTTCAACATCTCCCTCTGTTGGTCAGTTGGTCTTGAGTAACGCTTTTACATATTGATTTTATAGTTCTCCTCCCATTGATTGGGGGTTTAACTGAACTACTTGAAAAATACCCCATTTATACATTGCTTTCAATTTCGGTTTTTTAATTTTTAGTATTTTAATTTCATGGTCAGATTTCTTCTTTTCTACAGTATTGACAGTGCCTGGTAGAACCTTTTATTGTAGTCAACCACCCACTGTCTAATAGACTGTTTAGTCTATTTCTTGCATTCATACTTTACGTCCACTTCAATTGCTTTCAAACTTACACCCTTATTATTATAGACAGGTTTAAGTGTAAGATCTGGATTATGCAATCTAGTTAAAATATTCTATATGTCATATTTCATCAGTTGATTTCCTAGAGTAGTGTCAGTTGAATCTTTGGTCAATGCTTAGTTACATAGAATTTTAAAATGTGCAGATCACATCTACATGATTGTGACTGCCCATCCAAGCTGTCGTATGTCACATGTCACCTAAACATTTCCGTTAATACCGGGAGCCATTCTCTCTATTGTTGCCGAATAGAATATAGCTTCGACTTTTTAAATAATTTTAAACTGTTTGTTCTCATTTAGTGTAGTGTTATGTTCAGCCTTATGTTTAGTCTTATGTGTATGACATTCTGAAAATGTTGGATAACCCAAAATTGACGAAGTAAATCTAAAATGTTAAACACAAAAAACTTTTTATCATCCATTAACTTCGAGTTTTTATTAAGGTTAATCAATTTCTTCATTTAAAAAAACGTTTTTTGGCTTATTTCAGATGCTCCTGAAGATGCTTTAGGGAGCGAAAGTACTTGGGTAAGATTTAATTAATAAAATTGTGCTCGATATCTGCCTTTAATTTTCTAAGTTCAAATATTTTTCTATTTGAAACTTTCGTGTAAAATAATTAATTTATTCGTATTAACCATGTTCATATGCAGTCATACCAAGAGGTCATCTTAAGAACCTTCAATAAGTTTTTTAAATCTTGTACCATATGTGGCAAAACATAAAATATACTTTATTATACTTTATTAAAATACGTTTATTTGAAAAGGTCCCATCTACAATGCCGGGACAGTTAGTTTTGCTTTTATTTCGTATAATTACAAAAAATATGACTATTGCCCTAAAGTATGACGAATATACAGATCAGGTCAAAATCTTAAGGGAAGTGAAACAGAGGTGCATAATTTCACTACTGATATTCAATCTGTACTCGGAGCACATTTTTGACGAGGCTCTAAAAGATATTGATAAAGACATCTCAATAAATGGAGTCAAGCTCAATAACCTGCGGTATGCAGATGATACAATAGTGTTTTCCAATACCATAGAGGGGCTGCAAAACTTAATGAACAAAATAACGGAAACAAGTAGAAAATATGAACTGGATATAAAACCAGCAAAACCAAGCTAATGATCATCAGCAAGGAAAACATAACTGGAGCAAGTCTGTATGTGAACCAAAGGAGAATTGAACGTGTCTCACAAGGCAAAAAGACAAAAAGTGCATTCTTGACTATGAGTTCTGTGTTTAAGAGCCATGACCTCACCCTAGAAACAAAAATAAGGCTCTTTTAATGTTATGTGTACTCAGTTCTTTTGTATGGAGTAGAAACTTGGACATTGAAGGCGGAAACTACCAAAACTTCAGGATTTTGAGCTATGGTCATACAGAAGAATCCTGAAGATACCATGGACAGACAAAGTCACCAATGAAGAAGTACTGTGGAGGACGAACACGACTTTGGATTTGGTCAACATCGTGAAGAGCCGTAAGCTGCTGAACTTGGGACATATAATAAGAAATCAAGGCAGATACGAGCTACTTCAATGCATTTTGCAAGGTAAAATTGAAGGAAAAAGGGCCCCAGGACAAAGAAGAATATCCTGACTTGCTAACCTAAGAGCATGGTATAGAAAGACCGTAACCTAGTATTTCCAATAGCAAACAACAAAGTGCTCATAGCTAGAATGATCGCCAACATTCGAAACAGACAGGCACCCTAAGAAGAAGAACACTGAATTGCCACCAGGAAAATAGACTTATTTAAAAAAGTCAAAGAAACATAACTAGACAAGAACAACAAGAAACAATAAATCCCACATTACCCAGAGAAATAAGTGACATATATCAGAAAAAGTTCTCCAAGGAATGCACTTGGTTCAGACGCAATTACTAAAAGGGTTCTGAAGTATATTCGTTTTAAAGTAATTGTATATTTAACAAACGTAGTACTAAGATACAAGCTCTTTCCAAACCGATGGAAAAAAGTCCATGCAATCATGATACTGAAGCCAAAAAAAAAACACATATTTCCGTAAAATTTCAGGCCGATGAGTTTATATTCAGCAGTCAGCTAGATAGTAGAGCAAGTCATTAAAACTAGACTCCATTCAGAGGCAGATAGGCTAGCATTAATCCCAGAAGAACAATTTGGATTTTGAATTCAAATTCCAGATAACTAAAAGTACTCAGACTTACAGAGTACATGACAGCTGGGTTCAACGAGAAGCAATATACAAACAGCCTTCTAGGATGTAACTAAAGCTTTCAATAGAGTCTGACATGAAGAATTGACATAGAAAATGAGGGATTATGGATATAGCGGGGCCATGACGAAACTCATCTCTTCGTACCTAAGCAACCAAAGGTTTAGAGTCCAGATAGTACCAGTTCTATCTAAATACCACAAATAAATTTGGAAAAACAACGTATAAAACGTCATACAAAATAGTTTTGAAATCAAAATCATTAGCAGAGATTTTTAACGACGAAATGCTAATTCGAATGTTCAAAAGGCCTAAAACATGATTGGCTTATATTTTTCCAAACTCTAAATAGCTTATTTTAAAAACATCTATTAAAAGCTATAACAATCTGTATGTTTGTTATAGTATGAATATAAAAATTATCATTTTGGTTTTTCTAAAACCAAACCGATTTACCGAACTCTTAGAATAGGCACAACTAGAACATAAGTATCTACAAAATTTCAAAACGAACACTGTCAGTATTATGTTTGGAAATATTCTAGAAGCCCAGTTGTTTCTATGTCTGATTGACATTTTTAAACGAATAGCTGAAAATGTAAGTGATGATCTTAATTAAGTTTTGTGCAAATAGTTCAGAGATTTTTGAGTAGGTAACACGTATTGTTGATTAAATTCGAGATTTTGGAAAGAAACCATATAATAGGGCTAACAAAAACGTTATGTACCTTCTTGTTTAGATATGTTTTTATTGTATTTTATATTTTTGATATGAATAAAAAGAATTTCTTTTGGGGCCTTCTTATGAAAATAATTAAAAGAGAATATATTTATCGCAAAAAGTTGATCAAATCTTCAAGAAGTTTATCAATATATGATGGGATATTTCATTTCTTTAATTATATCCGTACTTACTTATTCTGATTTTTTCTAGGCATATTTTTCATTCTTATGTGGCACTAAAGTCTCCTATTATCAAAGTTTATCTTGACTTAATTATTCTTGGACGATAATAAATTCCAAAAACTAACCATAATATGATTTAAAGATCTTCGGTACCTACAAAATTTTTCGAACTCTAGTAAAACTTTGAGATAACAGAAATCTTAACTAAAGATTTTAAAAATTTGTCCAACAGTTTATATGCACAATTTGCTTAACACACAGTAAAAAACTAATCTTTTAATAAATAATTATCTAAAAAAAATCCTTATAAATAATGAAAAATAGGTATTATCTTTATTGAAAAATCATAAAGTCGTTAATTTAAGCACAAAAATATATAAGTAACGCAGAGGTATAAGAAAAATAGAACAAAGAAAATTAACACGGATAAATTGAAAATCAAAAAATCTAAAAAAAAAGTTTAAAAGGACTACGAACGAATAACAAGCTGTAGCGATGGTTACAAAAAACAAAGAACCTTAACCATTTGACTCACAAGTTTTTGTTTCCATACTGAACACCCTGAAATTGTTTTATTTTAATTTGCCCCCCCCCCCTTCAGTATATAAAAAATAATGTCTTTAATTGTAAACGATAGGAAATTAAATCAATTATGGTAGGTATTGAAAAATCAAAGTATTGTATAAATTTAAATAAAATGTAAGAAATATGTGATAAGTATGATACCTACTTTATAATTATGAGTTTCCAAATTTTGTAGCAATAAATAAAACTTTGTTATTTTCGGAGCAACTCAATTTTCTTATTAAAAATCTAGTCCAAACTTTTCCAACTTACTAGTGCTGTAAAAAACATATTCTAAAACTGCCGTTGCCGTTGATACAACATTTACTAATGGGTTGAATGAATGAGTGAACCAAATGTTCATAAACAAAATAAGATGTAAAATAAATGAAACAAAAAACAAAGTTGCGTGGGCAACAGAAAATGTATAGAAGCCTACAATAAAACAGATCATACGATAACAAAGTTTTCTCCAAAATATTGGTGAAAACTAGAAGGTGAAAACACTAACATACTCTCAACTTTTACAATTTTATAGTGCTGTAAAAACCAGATTACATACATCTAATATTATAATACTTGTACCCCAAATAAAAATATAAAATTGACTGTATGACCAATAATTTTTGATAGAATTATGGAATTACGAGAGACTATTGTAACACAGTAACCACCATGTAAACAGCTTTTATAATTTGATCTACAGCTTCTCTATGCTAAGTCACTGTAAACTAGGCAATACTTATAACAGAATGTCTGTGGATGTATACGATATTAACCGTTATGTCAATACCCAAGTACCTGATACGGGAGTCTATACCCGTGCTACCCAGGTACCCGGCATTGTTTCGGTAAACTTCCTTGTACATTCCGAAAATAACAGACAATTGGGATTTTTCTTTGTTTGCTATCAGTGTTTATTTAACTGTGCTTACAAGTTGTTAATATTCTTGTGACTATATGCGTGTTTTATGTTGTAATTACTTGTAATAATGGCAAGAAGAGAAGTGAGTGCTAGCGAATTTAGAAGGTAAGTTATTACTGTTTATTTTTACAATGTTTTATACATAGATCATTCAATTTTAGAATGACGTATAAAAAGCAACAGAAGTACTTGCAACAATTTATAGACGATATAGATGAGGAAGTAGACAAAAATATCGAAAACCAGGAATCAGATGAGGACTATGTTTCGCAAAGCAAACCGGATGGAGATGAAGCTTTTGACATAGAGGACGTTTTTACTGATATCAATAATAAGATTGAAATCGATACCGACGGCGACGATAGTAGTGATGAAGATTTTGACGATTTTCAAAAAAGTTCTTCCCAAAGTGATGTTCTGGTTGCAAAAGATAAAACGCTTTAGCAACGAAAACCGTTTACTGCAAGTCGAACACTGAAACGTAACCTTTTGCGTGAAAAAAGGGCCCAGTACGTTCTACTAAAACTCTTTCGATTAGAGATACATTCAAATGTGTTTTCAGTGACGTAATGTGTGACATAATTATACGCGAAACCAATCGAAAAGCTAATAGCGTTTGTGAAAAGTATAATGTTGAAAACCCCGACAAACCTCGAAATGTTTGGAAGTAACTCACAACAGAAGAATTTGATGCATACTTAGGTATTCTTATTACAGCAGGAGTACGGCATTCAAATTCAGAGCACTCGAAAGATTTATGGAAAACAAACTCATCCTTTGTACCGAGCAAATATGGGCATAAATCGCTTTTGGAGCATCAGCAGATTCTTACGGTTTGACAATGACAAAACACGTGCAGAACGTTTGCAAAATGATAAATCTACAGCTATTACAGATATATTCTATCTTCTCAATGATAATTTACGTCGTAACTATGTACCGTCGGATTCTCTTACTGTGGATGAACAGTTATTTCCTTTTAGAGGTAGGACACGTTTCACGCAATATATGCCAGCAAAACCTGCCAAGTATGGCATCAAGGTTTGGTGGGTTTGTGACGCCAATAATTCGTATCCACTTACTGGACAAATTTATACTGGAAAAAATTCGACTGGACGTAAAACTAATCGAGGTGAACGCGTAGTAAAAGATTTGTTACCGATACAGAAATTCTAGACGAAACATAACAATGGATAATTTTTTCACAACTCTTCCACTAGCCCGTCTCCTGTTGTCTTGGAATTTATCATTAGTTGGTACTTTGAAAAGAAACAAACCATATATTCCACAAGAAATGCTGCCTTCGCCAGAGAGTGAGCCTGAATCGTCATTACGCGGATTCAGTGCAGATCGTGTTACTATTTGTTCATATGTACCAAAAAAGAAAAAAAGCGTTATCTTGCTGTCAAAAATGCATGACAACGATAATGTAAGTGGCCCAAAAAATAAACCTGAAATAATTCAGTTCTATAATACAACTAAAGGAGGCGTAGACAACATGGACAAAATGGTTTCTCATTATTCCACTAAACGCAGAACTTTGCGTTGGCGAGTAGCCTTCTTTTACAATATCTTAGACGTAGCTTGCCTAGCAACCTATATAATTTATACAGAGAATAATCCACAGAGTTATACTGAAACCAGTAAGCGTAGAATTGTTCTACAAGACTTAGGGAAACAACTAGTGATGCCTACAATTTCTGCTAGATCTAAAGTACCAAATGTATACCGAAATTTTTCATCAAGGTCAGGAATTGAGTGTATGTTAGGAAAACCTCTACCTACAGATTCAAGTAATACTGCAGAATCATTACCACTTCGAGATTCCACTGGACGCCTCAAAATTGTTGGAAACTGCTACATTTGTATGTCTTTAGCGAAAAAGCGGCTAAGAAGACACGAAAATCATGTAATGTTTGTAATCGTCCACTATGTAACGAACACTCAGTAAATATAAGTAAGTGTGGACAATGCGTTTAAAATGTAACTTTTATTTACGTTTCCATATCACTTTTATTATAAAACAAAAACTAGACAGAGCTTCATAATTTACTAAACATTAGTGTTACCCGGGTGCCACGGGTGTGGACGTAATGATGTAAAAACTTTGACAGGTAATTTTAATATATTATATGCATTTTTTTCTTTGGTTTTTATTATAAATCTCTTCGTTCTAAATAATTTTAGGAATAACTAGAAGCTCGAATAAAAATACTTATACTATCGTCAATGATTCAGATAAAACAATTACCAAGGATACCCAGGTACCTGGGTATAGACACAAAGGTTAAACAAATTCAAAACAAAATGATTTGTGGGATGCGATGGATACTGGAAAATTTGGCCTATAATTATTGTAGATGTCCTGAGTCAAATGGTTAAAAAACAAGTAAAAAATACATTCTAAAAACAAATTTTATATACTAGCTTTTCAGTGTAGTAAATAGTATATTTTAATAAATTTTATAAAAAAATTATTTATGTTAAATATCCCATCTATATTTACCATTTTAAAAACAGACATTTTTATTGACTACATATATTAACTTTTTTCTTGTGGTTTATTTTAACGATTTTTGTTACCCCTATGTGTGTCTTTTAATTATTATTCTTAAATACGATATTTACAGTAAACAGATTATTCAAAGAGATTTAAAAGCTGAACTCCTTTAGGCGTTTTTATGGTAATCCTTTTTGATTTTATTATTGAATGAATGAATGAATTTGTTAAGGAATTCAACTTGAATTATAGTAGATGCAAGCTATCGAATAAGCGGAAAAATAGAATTGTTTTATGAAATATTTATAACTAAAAGGCTTTCTTATCCCCTGTGTTCTGTAAATAGACATCTTTTAAATACCTGTCTATATAGGTGTTTCATGATAGATGTATAATATGTCACAAGCAGATTCTAGAAATACACTGCGCTCCAAAATTAACGCATAGTTTTAAAAACCCTGGTAAATCGAATAAATTTAATGTTTTGATTTTTGTGCTAATATATTATTATTACCCCCGGTATATTGTAAAATTTATCGAAAGAATGGTAAAAAACGCTGATGTTTTTATCATTTTTTGCAAAAAAATTAAAAATATGCTAATTGTGCTTCATTTTATTTCAAATTTAGTTGGGTTTAATTACGTTGTGCTGAACTTTTAAAGGGGTTTTTCAAGTTTATTAAGTGTTTTTTTCTTTGAAATGAACCACCAGCAGCAATAAAACTGAAATTTGTCAGAAAGTGGATAGACTCAAGTAGACTAGGAAAGAAGGATACACTCAAGTAGAACTCGCTGAACGTTTTAACGTCATTCAGTCAACCATTTCAAGAGTGTTAACACGTTTTCTGTTACTGAAAGTAACTCGAAAAGACCCGGTCAAGGCGGTAAAGGGGTTACAACTCTTAATCAAGATCGGTTTTTGACACTTGAGACAAAGGTTTCTTACCAGTACTTCTCTACAAAATAAATTTTTGGATCGTTTTAACTTTAGAATCAGCCAAAATACGATTAGAAGAAGACTTGCCGAAAACGACCTATACCCTAAAAGGGCACCAATTGGCCCATTATTGACCATAGACGATAGAAGCCAAAGATTGCATTTTGCTTGTGAACATGTTGATTGGAATAATGACGATTGGGAAAGAATATTGTTCACCGATGAATCCAGGTACTGTCTTTTTTCTGATGACAGGAGAAACCGAGTGTATAGAAGGCCTGGGGAACGCTACGCACAGTGTAACACCGTAGGGACTGTACAGTATGGTGGCAGCTCGGTAATGGTGTGGGGTGGGATTCATTTAGAGGCTCGTACGGAATTAGTTAGAATAAATCGCGGTCGGCTTACATCGCAGAGGTATATAACAGACATTTTAGAAGAGAATGTCGTGCCATTTGCACCATTTATTGAAGATAATTTCATGATTATGAAAATAATGCCAGGCCACATACGGCAAGAATTGTGCAGCAGTATCGTCAGGAGGTTGGAATTCCTGTCATGGATTGGCCTGCGAGAAGTCTGACCTCAACCCAATAGAACATATTTGGGACATCATAGGCAGACGACTACGACAACTACCTAATGCACCGAACACATTAGATGAACTGTTTTTGAGGTTGGTTGAAATTTGGGATCAAATTGATCAAGAAGAAATCAGAACGATTATTCTCAGTATGAGAGATCGTTGTCAAGCAGTAATAAATGCCAGAGGAGGCAATACTAGATACTAGTAAACGGTACTAGTATTTTCTTCAACTTTAAAAATGTCAATTTCGTCATTAATTTATAATGTTAGTTTGTTTAGATCAGTTGTTTGTTTAGATGTTTAGATTTATGATGTTATATTGTTAATTTCAATACATTTTTTGTAAAACAAGAAAAGTTTTTCATTTAAGATGTTCTAAAACAACCATAAAGCAGAAAAAAAAACAAAAAATTTTTCATTACAACTCAAAATAGGAATTTTAAAATTAGGCGTTAATTTTGGAGCGCAGTGTAGAAAATAATTTTTTTAATAACTGTGGATTAAATACTTGTATGTTGGTATATTTTAATCATATCTTCATATATTTACCACTTAAATATAACAGCAAATAAAAAACTCGTTCTTGTAATAAAAATAATAATTATATAAAAAAAAATGTGAGTATTAGTACCAGTTTGATTTAAGGAGACGGTATGGTTTATTTTCAATATTTTAAACATATTTTTAAGATTTTTTTTTGAAAAATTATTTAACATAATTTTATTTATAAGATTAGCATGTCATAGTACAATATTTCAAAAGTAATAGTTAAAATTTTGGTACAAAAATATTAAAACTTAAGAAAATTACAGCTTATTTTCCAAGATGTAAAAAAAGTTACTTTGCGGTGTTCATCGTTACTTATAACTGGATGATCTGTTGACAAAAAACCAAAAAGGTGTGATCCACCACACCGGTTAAAAAATCATATGGATTCTCATAACTGCTTTATTAAAAAAACATAAAAATTATTTTAACTTCAAAAAACAATTATTTTTGTTAAAAAATGAGCTTAAACGAATTTGATATTAGTATGTTTTTATAAAATAAAGCAATACTATATATGCACCTATTTTTCCGACATATTCGAAACCTTTACTTAGATTTAAACTTTGAGCAAACGGCACAACCATCGGATCAAACCACACAAGGAAATCCGATAGGGAATCACAGAAATATTTACAAGACAATTGTATTTTAAGATTAATATAGTGGTAGAATGAAGACTAGAGATAGTCACAGTAATATAATGCTTAGGCAATGAAAGTTTTTTTTGTGTTGAGGAATTTAACTAGATTTTAACAAAACACTTTATCTAGTCGGCACAGATGAATATATTTCTCAAAGAACATCTGTCATAAGCGATTGTAGGATTTTACTTTTAACTTAAATTTAACTTGTTTTTCTTGTTTCTTTTGTCGCCATAAATATTTTTTCTCGTTTGGTGCCTTAATCTCTATAACCATCTGTGCTTTAGCATTTATGAAGAACTATTTAACAACTCGTAATAAACTAAAAAAACTTTATTGATTATTTATGAGATACAAAATATAATAAAATTATTAAAGCTTTACAACAAATCTGAAATTCTATGCCTGAGCATTATATCATAACAAATTTTAATCATCAGATTTAAGAGGAACTTTTTTATTATCTCTACATAATAAGAGGAATATATAAAGCTTTTTGAATTTTCACAAAATGTCAAAAACTATCAAAAACATCATAAACATATTACTTAAATTAATCAAACTATAATAAAGTACGACAAAATTTTTTTTATAGTCAAAAATAAATCATGAAAGAAGTATTGATTTATATAGTATATTTTAACGTCATTGAAAGATTAGGTAGCAGTCCTAAGTAAAAATTGTTGATTCATTTCTTCCTCTTGTTATTAATTTTCATGAATTATAAAAGTAGTATATTAAAAAATATATTTATGTATCAGTGTTTGCATTAAAAATTTTACTGTGGACAATACGCGTCATTCATACTCTTGTTAATAATTTATATAGAAATTCTTTCTTCTTTTGTAACATACTAACTGTTGAGAAACATATTCGATTAGCAAATTTCTAATTAATTAATAATACATATAGAATAAACAATAAAAAATTAAAGATTTAAAAGCACTTCAATTATACAAGTTTGACCAATCAAAAAAGTTCACTCTGATATTTGGCTACATTCGTTAGATTAACGCAGACCTAGCAACAAGACAACTACAAAGGGCACTTAACGAACTACAAGATTGGTGTATACAGTGAAAGATAGCTGTTAATCCTGACAAAACACAGGCCGTCATGTACCAAAAAAGAAGACCAAAAGCGGACCAAATGGGGTTCTATCCCTATTCGATACGCAAATCGAATGGTCAAATCAAGCCAAATATCTAGGCGTAACATTAGACAAAAAGCTGACCACAGAACACGTGAAACAAACGGTCCAAAGCTAAAATAATTCGAAGTCAACTCTCATCGTTAATAGGTTGGAGAGGAAACTAAGATTTACAATAAAGATTAGGATGGCAAACTGTATAATTTTATACGCACTAATATGTATGCGGCCTCGGCCGCATGGGGACACACTTGCAAATCTAACAGAAACAAAATACAAATAGTCTATATGATGAACCATATCAGAGAGGTTCTGAATATACTTATGAAGAAATGATAGCCATGCAATAGTCGAATAAACGCAGTAACAGAAGGCTCAAAAAAAATACCCTATCCTTATATTTTATTTCTTTTATTTAGTTATTTTTATTTTTAATACTTATAATCTTCTGTTACAGCAGCCATGCAACGCTAATACAATACAAAAAAGTAGAGTGAATGTTGATCAGCAGCACAGGCAGAAAAGCTGTTCCTCTAAAAGGTCCTTCAAGTAGGCCAAAACGATTAGGTTCGCAGAACTTGAGTGCCGATAAACGTGGGCTTGATGGCCAAACTTCGGGTGCTCAGCCGACGAGGAGAATAAAAATTATTTTGCCAATTCGGCGGCTAAGTAACTGAGCATACACAATCCGGGTGGGGAGTCACCGACTTAGGTCGATGACTTTCTGTTCGGAACATACATTTTGGGACACAAGTCCAAAGTCGTGTAAAAATTAACTTTTTAGTCATTCATAGGGAGAAAAGCTTTTCTAGCTACCCCTAAAGTCAGGTGGCTTAACCATATAAAGTAAAACAGAGAATGTCCCATTACCCAGGGCATCCAAAGTAACTTTTAGTACAAAGCCTCCCCATTCGTTATGTTCTGCTATGGTAAGAGGGGGTTTGTTATAGCTTGGGGGTTAGATAGGTACCACTTCATTACGGAGAGTGACCGGTTTAATCTTCGGACATGCTTGTCCTACTGTTCCATTGGAACACACTTGTTACTCGGAGCTGGAGTTCTACAAAGATTGTTGTGTGTGTGTGTATGTGTGTGTGTGTGTGTGTGCATTCGTTAGATTTTGTGAAAATGCTAAAACAGATCGATTTTTTTCCAAAGGATTTGTTGTATATGCACCGGATAACAGCAAAAACAAGGAAGACAAAGATGCTTTTTATGGACAGCTCCAAAATTTACTGGACACCACAATAGCCGGTAGTAAAACAATAATTCTCGGCGACCTAAACGCCAGAGTAGGCAACATACCTGTGACTGGAGTAACACAAAACTTTAACGAAGAAACGCTCAACGACAACGGAGAAAGACTTCTAGAACTTTGTTTAATGAATAACCTCCGAATTAACAACACATACTTTGACCACCTAATACAACATAAGATCACCTGGTTATATACCAGAGGACGTAACTCTATGATTAACTACATTATAACAAACAGACAAATACACCCCAAGAATATAATAGATGTGCGCACTCTATCTTCCGCCAATGTAGGATCCGATCATGGCCTGGTACTAGGAAAAATAAATATAGAAACCACCACACAAGGCAAGCCAAATACAAAAGTAGAAGAAAAGTTAAACATAGAAAGCTTAGAAGAAGAAGAGACACAAAACTTGTATGGAAACAGACTAACAGAAAGGCTAAACAGCCATAACCTAGAGACTAAAAGGAATATAGAAGAAACCTGTAAAACTATTAAAAAATGTATCCTACAAGCAGCGGAAGAAGCTTTAGCTAAAAGAAAAGTTAACGGAAATAAACGGAAATTACAAAACAGCATGGTACGCCAAAAGGGTAAAAGCACTAGCAGATGAAAAGAAACAAGCTTTCCTAACATACAAAGGAGTGAAAACACCAGAGGCACGAGAAGACTACGTGAGAATCAAGATGAATCAAGAATAGAGTAAACTAAGAAATAGATAACATCAAAAAAGAACACTGGGAGAAATTTACCAAAGATATGGAGTACGGCCTCTATGGATCCCAGAAAAAAGTGTGGAAGATGATAAGGAGACAAAAAACAGAAATGAATGAATTTGTACGCATACATAACATTACGAAGGAACAATGGACTGAGTATTTTACTAAATTTTATGGAGAAGAAGAAAAAACAGAAAACACCTGGTCCTGATAAGATAAATAATGAACTGCTTAAATATGGAGGAACAACACTACGCAAATGGCCCCTAAAATTATTCGTCGATATAATAAATACCGGAGTAGTACCAACGGAATAGAAGGAAAGTCTCCTGCTACCGATACTTAAAAAGGGAGACTCGAGAAATCCTGAAAATTATAGAGGCATTAGTCTGATGAATAGTACATTAAAATTGTTAACGGCAGTCATAAAAGATAAAATCGAGGAAATAGCGAACATGGCAGATGAACAACAAGGCTTCCGGAAGAACCGCAGCTCAATAGACGCAATTTTTATTATCAGAAAAATAATAGAGAAGTCTATTAAATATAGAAAACCAGCATACATGTGTTTTGTAGATTTAAAAAGTGCTTTTGACAGGGTGAAGCCAAATGACATCTTAAATTTTTTACAAGCTGAGCAAATAGACCATCAAATAATAAGGACAATTAATAAAATTAACAAGAACAACAAGACTAGAGTTATAATGCCAACAGGGGAAATAGAATGCATAGAACTAAAAGGAGGAATCTGCCAAGGATACTCGCTCAGCCCATTGTTATTCAATATGGCGATGAATTAAATAATTCACGAAGTAAGAAAACGACACGGATACCGCATGGGAGTGCATAAAATCACGATACTATGTTATGCCGATGATGCAGTACTAATTGCTGATAACGAAGATAACCTACAAAGGCAGCTCCATACCTACAATATCACAGCAAACAAACTTAATATGAGAATATCAGTGAAAAAAACTAAATGTATAGTGATCAGTAAAGAGCCGCGTAGATGCAAACTAGAAATAGACGGCAAAATTGTAGAACAAGTAATGAAATTCAATTACCTAGGAGTAGAGATTACTAGTGACAGGGATATAACAACAGAGACCACAAGGCAAGCATCAAAAGCGGCAAGAGTAAGTGGTTGCCTCCGAGAAACCATATGGAGAAACAAATATCTAACCACGAAAAGCAAAATGAAAGTATACAAGACAACAGTAAGACCAATCCTAACATATGCAGCGGAGACAAGGACCGATACAAGAAAGACGAAACAACAAATCAACAATATTGAAATGAAAGTATTAAAATCAATACATGGCATATCATTAAGAGACAGACAAACCAACAGAAGTATACGCGAATAATGCAAAATTCAAAATATTAACAAGTGGATAAAAACAAGAAAAAAAAAACTGGAACGAACATGTAAACCGAATGGGACCAGATAGATTAGCGAACATCTGTAAAAACAAGACACCGTATAGTAGAAGACCCGTTGGAAGGCCGCCAAAAAGGTGAAAATATAATGTACAGTCAACAACGACTGAAACAGAATAAGAGGCAGACAAAGAGGAGTAATCCTAGTCGCGCGAAGAAGAAGAAGAAGAAGGGTTTGTTGTGAACACAAAATAAGAACCTAACTTCTAAGTGGTTGATAACGAAACACACCAAATAATTAATGGAAGTATCCATCACCTTTTTACGCTTGGGTGGCGGTGGCGGTATGTCAGTACTTGTAGTAGAAGTAGTCGAAACGGACAAAAATACGTTAGGAGAAGTTTCAGTCATTGCAATATTCAGAAAGAGGACCATAAAAGCTGCATCTTCTACAAATGTGCATTTTTTGAAAATAAAATTATTATTCTTATACTAGGTCAATAATTTTGACTAAAAAAAGTAATTCTTAATTGAATATTTACAATAAATAAATCCTTTGACGAACTATCAATAAAGATTTGAAATCGAAAATGCAGATCAATCGTAAATCGAAATTCATTCATTAATCAAAATACCTAGTTATAAAAACAAAAGAAAGAGTAAAGAAGCTGGTTACTTCTATAAAAAAAGAAAAAGAAGATTTTACTAGTGAAAATCAACCAGTACAAGAAAAAGAAACTGATAAAGATGACGTAAGTCCATGGTGTATTTTTGATGAATTAATTGGACATGACTCATTAAACATACACCTGTATCGAGAGATATAAAAAAAGTCGACATGTATTTGTCTGATGATATGTTACCCACAAAAAATTTCGAACGGAGATTGGAACTGTGCATTACCGTGGTGGAAAAACCATCGCCAGGTATATCCTAACTTAACCACTATATTCATAAAATATTGTAGTATTGTAACAAAATCTGTTCCTTGTGAACACATGTTCAAAATCTGGTTTAATTTTAAATAAAAGAAGAACACGGTTAACAAGAAAAGTGGGAAAACTTATGTTATTAAATGTCAATTTAGACGATTCGCGATTTAATAATGTGTAATATAAATGTAAGTATTATTTTTGTATTGTTTAATTTATTTTTCAAGTTTCAAATAATAAATATGTCCTTCGTTAGTTTCTTTCAATATAATAGCCAATATGTTTTTTTGTGTACTCGCTCATTTGAAACTACTGCTAAACAATCAACTAGTTACAGTTTACGAAAAACGGTTTCGATAAAAATGTTAACGACCCACCTCTAGTTTCTTAGGATCGGAACCACAGATATGTAAAATATCTCTGATCGGACCTAATTGTCTCACTAATGGGCAATGGGCGTGAATAAAAAATATGGAGGGGAGACCAAGGGGAAATATGATTGTTATCTTTGTCCTGTTAAATTTTACCATACCGACCATAAACTTTTACCTACACTGTATAACTCCCTCGGAAATTTCATGTTAAAAGATATTCTATTTGAAATAAAAATCGACCTGTTTTTTTACAGAAGTTTTTACAAACTCCAATGAATATTGCCAAACGTCAGCGTGGACTCTTTGGAGTAGCCAAGTCCGTATTAATATTTCCTTTACTACCTAGTACCTCTTTAATTGTCATAAACTAAAGATTTTCTAATGTTGAATATTCATATTCAGTTAAAATATCAGTTCCCTATGTCTCCTTTTTTGACAATTCTGAAATAGTATTGCTCAATTTAATATGACAGCATGGGTATGCTACATCTCGTTAACTTATTATTTTTATAAAGAATATTTTTACTTTAATTTGTGTAGGTAATACTCAGTATATGGCTCAAGGTTTTTTGATTGAAGATTGAAGATTTTTTTAAAGAGACTTTAATCGATATTTGGTTTTGTCGGTTATAGCATAATGGTTCACTTAATAATAATAAAATCAAAGTAATTAATATTATTTAATCCAAATATTATACATATCTACTTTGATTTTTATTACTTAGAGAGGGCCCAAAAGGAAGAAACGTATGGTTATACTGTCATTTTTTAATTCTTTGAATTCACTTTATGTCTTCTGATTTTGACGAGTCAAACCTTCCATTCGTGAAAATAAATACATATTTATTTAATTGGTGTATAAATAACTATTTACTGCAATTTTAAGAAGCTATAGAAAATTCACAAATTTTTATTTAAGTAATATAAAAATTTAAATATATTCCTCTGTCTTATATGTAAGATAATGTAAGGTTAGTATATTTTTCAGTAATATCCAAGAAACAGCATCGAAATGCTATACCATTACTCGAGATACATTCACATTGTTTGAAATACCTATTTATTACCAACATTCAATACATCAATACCTGATTGTACAATACATTATAACACACAACACTGTAAGAAAATATTTTCACATTCTACTTCAAGTTTTTTAAACGGGGTTTATAGAATATATGATATGGCTTTAACAGTTTTAATAAAGGGTTTGATATAGATTATATATAATGCATGACAAACACCACAGTTTTATATTAAGCGCAAATCAATATTAGCGCACATTTAAAATAATTGGTTATCACAGTTACACATATAACAAAAAAGGTATAGTTCAAGTATAGTTAAAAAACACGATATGTTTGGTAAGATTGGAGAAAAATATTTTAAAATGAATACTTCCAAAATAATCTATATATAGACATTTATTGTTCTGGGGCCGATATTATTTTTATTAAATAGTTAGAAACGCGGGAGTGCATATCCAAATACAGATGTATGAAAAAGTTATATACGAGCAACTACTCACGAAAGGCATCTGCTAAACAAAGCAAAGATAAGTGGATAGCTTTGGAAAATTATTGTTCTGAAAACAAGGTGATTATAATATTAGCGATCATGAAAATTTAATATCTAACATAAGATGGCGAGCTACTCTTAATAGAAATTAGTAAAACAGGCAAAGTCCATCTAGAAAAATGGAGAAAGTATAGAACATTAAACGGCTAGGTAAAGGTAACATTCCAAAAAGTTACTGTAAATGTGAAAACAGAAATTTTTTTAATTTGAAAGATACTGTATTAGCTCTTTTAATTTATGCGCTAATGTAATTTTCTGTGTCAGTATATTATTCAATTTTAACTAACATTAAGTTACTTACTGAATTACCCTATATTGTATAGATTATTTTGTAAGAACCATGTATTTATTTTTATGTTACCATTTGCCATCAAAATTACTGGTGCTGAGATGTTCATTTTATAAGCCATCTTATGTTTCTATTCTATTCGTACGAGCTACCTTTAGTATGCACGCTAGCTACAGATATATACACAAAGGTAAAAAAAATGCAGAAAAGTATGTTATATACTTGCATTAAATTCTGATATTGTAACAATGAAATCGCCAAAGCAAACAGAGAACCGGAGGTGATGCAGTAGTGCTTTCTTCTTGACACGTGTTTAGGCATTCGACTGTTCTTCAAACAAAAACCAAAAAAAAGTTAAAAAGGGCATCTCTTCCCACTACGGCAGCAGACTGACACTCCGCTTTTTGCTTATGTTGCTCTATTCCTCAAAATCTTCCGCAAAATAGAAACACCCCTCCTTAAAAGGGCACATTGCTTAAGCAAGGTTTATAACGTTCGAGATTCGAGAACAGAGGACTTTGTATTTGAGTACTGATCAACGGCAAATCAACCGTCTTAAGATTTAAGAGTCGCACTTCCTAAATGACCTGCTGCTATGTCGTTCCTATGTTCCCCTGTCGGTTTGTATTTTGTTTTTATTCTGATTGGGGTTCTATTTGATTTCTAGTCGGTTTGGTTCCTGTTCGGTTCTCATTCGGTATTTATTTGGTTCTTCGAGATTTTAGGGTAATATATCCAAGACGTACCCGTCGTGTAAAAAATATGTATTACTGTAATTTATATTTTGGGTTTATTTTAATCTTATCTATTTTAAGAATAAGATAGATAAGAATAGGTCTATCTATTCTTATCTATTCAATAGACAATATATTCCTGACTTCTACTAACTACCTAGATTCTGAATAATTTTCTTGAAATGGTAACATAAAAATTAAAGTATAATATTACATTTAACATTAATTGAGGTATGAAATTGATATGTCAGATTCATTAAAATTAAAATATTTTTATGAAAAATAAAGCATGTTTCTTGGTAAATGCATATTCCTCTCAAGCTGCCTGTAAGATATAACCTAATAAAAAAAAAGAACAGAATAAGTTATTTTACATGTTACATACACATATTTGGGAAAAAGCTGGTAGGATTTTTTTATTTTGATGATTTTATTATAGATACAAAATTATAATTTACTGAGGTTTAGTACGTACAGGAAAAACGGTTCAATAAAATTTATTCATTTTTATAATATTAAATTTTTTGTGGAGATTTTGTTGGATTTACTTTTCTTTTTTACTCCTGTTGTGCTCTTTTGATCTATTTTTATAAACTTTTTAGTTTCTTAACTAAACTCCGTAATCAGCAAGTTGCAATATATTTACATTATAGATATTTACGATATTTTAAAAATTCAGCAACTTTTCGTCTTTATTATAATCGCGTTAAAATTTATGTAAGAAAATTTTTAATACAGAATGTATTTTTATTTTATTTTGGACAAATCGCCTACCATTATTTAAAGGCATAAAAATATAATTTTAAAAGCGGTATCGTAGACAGAATTATACAGAAAAAATAGAAAATTCAGAAAGAAATTCAAATGGGAGAGGATAGTTAGACGAACGGTTTACTTACTAGGTAAAGCGGAAAACCGATGCTAAAATTAAATTGTTGAGACATAACTTTAAGTAAAATACAAAAAAATGACTCGATCCAACTATCAGGAAAGATATAATTAGGAAAATCTAAAATGCTAAACAGATGGAAACGTTTTGAAAATGTATAAAATAATGAAGAAAAGATTAAAATAAAAAAAGTACCGTAAGAGTAAGAGTAAGAGAATTAAAAAGTAATGAAGTCCACATAGAAAAATAGTTATTAATAAACTACGGCCGAAAGTAAAAGAATTAAGCCAATAAATTAATATAAGGGTGGGTTTATTATAAATAGAAAATTAAAAAATGTTACCATTAGACCAGAGAAATTAGCAAATTGAAAGCATTTTTCGTGACACTCTTGGATACAGGCATCTAACAACTGCTTCAGATAAATTTTTTGATAACAATATGTAATAAACAAAATATGCAAAAGAATAAACGTCATTTTAAACTTATAAGCAATGTATAAACATATTGTATAAACCAGTGATGCAATTATTTTGCTAAAAAAACATAGAAAATTCTTTAAAATGAGAGTCTGTTGAGTCGTTTTTGTTAATTTGGTGCTTAACTGTTGCAAAAATAGATTCAAAAGTCAATTTTTCGAAAGTTATTAGCTATAATAAACTATAAGTTACAGCTTTTCTAAAAATGTCCAAAAAAACTTTAATTTTGAGTAATAATAGGGACAATATAAAATGTATTTAGCTGTAAAAATTTAAAAAGAAGTTTCACTTAACAGTTAAAAATAGACAAAAACAGTCAGAAATTGTTTATCCCAGAAAAATTGTATCTCCAACAAAATTGTGCGTCAAATATTTGGTCTACATAAATTCTAAATGCACCACCTAAATGAAGTGAAGTTAATTTTATCAAATTAAATTATTAAACGATTAAAAAAAATATGTTAAATATTGTAAGTACGTTTACAAAAGTACTCTGATTTTAAGCTCATAAACATTTAAGACAGTCTAGGTCTAGACAGCAAAGATCGCCGTATAAGAAACAATATCTATTACAAACAAACTGCAGCTGTTAGAGTTGGAGATCAGTTAACAGACGACATAAAGATAAAAAGAGGTGTGCGACAGGGATGTATATTGTCCCCATTATTGTTCAATACATATTCAGAGCACATTATGAACATAGCGCTAACGGACATAGACGAGGTAATACTTATAAACGGAGAACGATTGAACAACATAAGATACGGTGATGATACTGTCATTTTTGCAGACAGTCTTAAAGGTCTGCAGACACTTGTCTCCAGGGTGGCAGAAGTAAGTAAGCAAAAATAGGATACCACCTGGTCAATTACTAGTTAACCAACAACCTATAACACAAATCACCAACTTTTGTTATCTGGGTGCAAACTTAAATGAACAGTGGGACCAATCGACAGAAATTAAGATAAGGATCGAGAAGGCAAGATCAGCTTTCTTCAAAATGAAAAAAATCTTTAACAGCCACGATATAAAATTGACAATAAAAGTTCATTTACTAAAATGCTACGTATTCTCTGTTCTTTTATATGGCGTGGAGTCATGGACCTTAACTGAAGCATCACTAAAGAGACTCGAGGTATTAGAGATGTGATGCTATAGACGCATGTTGAGGATTTCCTGGATAGACAGAGTTACCAAGGAAGAAGTACTACATAGAATGGGTAAAGAGCGCGAACTAGTCATAACGATAAAACGTCGCAAACTAGAATACCTGGGCCATATAATGCGCAATGAACAACGATACAACCTACTTTGGACCTTACTTCAAGGTAAAGTGCATGGGAAAAGAAGTCCAGGACGAAGAAGAAAATCCTGGCTGCATAACCTTCGAAAATGGTTTAACTTAACCACTACCGGACTTTTCAGGGCAGCAGTCAACAAAGTCAGAATAGCCATGTTAGTGTCCAACATCCGTAACGGATAGGCACCATAAGAAGAAGAAACATTTAAAATATCTCGCATCAATAAGACGCATCAACATGTAGGAAGTTAATTATTTTTTATACGAAATGTTTAAAAAAAATACAATGTAATACGACCCTTAGAACTTAAGTAAGCTGTTTTTTATGTCTTAATTTTATTGTATCAAAAACTAATTCATAACTTCAAATTCACAAAAGTTGCAATATCTCCGGTTCTAATCAACTAAAATTAATGTTTTCTTTTAATTGAACTTGTGCATAAATTTTAAAAATTCAATTAGTTAATTTGTCAATTGTTTATTTAACCGAGAAAATTGGTGAAATATTTAAAAATAAATATTTATTTGATTATAATTTACTTAACTCTTATTATCGGTAGCAGAAAAAATTATAAAATGATAGGTAACTTAAATATTTATGTGGTATAGTAATAAAAAAAATATTTTACTAAAAAATAACTTATACTTTTTACTAAAATAAATTTTACAAAAAATTAATTTTTTATTTGAAAATCAGAACAATAGTAAAATTAAGTTTGTAAGCAATATAAATTCTATGTCCAAAGCGTCCAGTTGCCATCAAGGTTAAAACATGCAAAGGAATTAAATTAATGAGAAAAACATATCCTCCCCATGAGGAAACCATATAAAAGTATGCTAAAGCACTGAGAGTCCCCCAAAAGATAGTTCCTGTTTTAACAGCTTTAATCCTTGTATAATAAGTAAGCAACATACAGAATATGGCAATTCCTTCATTATTGTAACTGCCAGCTACAGATCTGCTAATATATCCTGGTACAATAGATACAAAAGCTGCCGCCACTAAACCAGCACCAGAATTTTTAAATTCCTTAGTGAGCAAATATGTTATAATTGTTGTAAAAGAGTTGATGATCACTTCTACAGTTTTATACCATTTATGTTGGTTGCTAAATATTACTATAGATATAATATATGTGTGTGTATTTCTGGCACCCCTGTTTTCCTCTTTTACAACAATTATAACATTTGCTCACTAAGGAAGTTAAAAATTCTGGTGCTGGTTTAGTGGCGGCAGCTTTTGTATCCATTGTACCAGGATATATTAGCAGATCTGTAGCTGGCAGTTATGATAATGAAGGAATTGCCATATTCTGTATGTTGCTTACTTATTATACATGGATTAAAGCTGTTAAAACAGGAACTATCTTTTGGGAGACTCTCAGTGCTTTAGCATACTTTTATAGTGGTCTCCTTATGGAGAGGATATGTTTTCCTCATTAATTTAATTCCTTTGCATGTTTTAACCTTGATAGCAATTAAGTTTGTAAATTGTAATATGTTAATTATAATACAGATTAATTCCAAAATTTTTATTTATAATTATACAATGTTTGTAACAACTAATTTGTTACAAATGATGTAATATTTTTAAGAAAAAGTAATTATAAAAATAATACGCATATTTCAAGATAAATTAACAGGTATAAATTTGATTCTCCAATAAAAAATTAAATTTTTCTCAAATTTATGATTAAAAGGGTTGCTTATCATTTTATAACCTTTTCTACTAATACTAAGAGAAAAATAAAAGTTTGTAAATACATAGTTATTTTAATTGGTTTAAACAAATTAAACTAATAAATAAACAATTTAGAAATTAACTAAATTCATTTTTATGATATATACCACAAAGTAACCAAAAATAAAAAAAGCATCAATTTTCGGTAATTAAAACCAGGGATATTGCGACTTTTATAAATATGAAGTTATTAATTCAGTTTTTGAAATATTAAAATCGCTTCGCTTTTAAACCATTTTATGTTTGGCGTATCATGTACTTCATGAGAATTCGTTCTGAAATATTAGTTTTTACATTTAGTATTTAAAATCAAATAAAGATCGATCTTACATTGATTATATATTGTTTATAAGTAGAAATTATGTTTATTCTTTTGCATAATTTTATTTATTAGGTACAATTTATTATTATCAAGTTTATCAAAAGCAGTTGTTAGAACCTGTATCAAAGAGTGTCTTTAGAATATCGTTCCTACGATAATAGATAGATCTAGCAACAATTTGTGTACAGATAGGCTATTTCGGGAACGTGTTTCAAAGAAGAGATAGTATCGAGAAACTGAGTATCGATAGTACGATACTAAGGGACTACGATAGTATCGAGAAAGGTTTTTCGACCCTTTCGTATTATATACGAAACGGTCGAAGGTAAAACAAGTATATAGACAAGTTCTCCGCAAGAAACACAGACTAGGCACGTTGTCGCAACCATTGGTGTTCCTATGTCAAAATATGCGCGAATGACAGTATGTAAAGTTTAATTTGGTCGGTAATATAATTATATTTTTATTGTGGATTTAAGTTATATTTGTCTAATAAAGCAAGTAGTAAATTTAAGTTAATTTATATGTTCTGTATATTTACTAGATGTATTTAGTAGACATACTATCAAATCTCATTTGATTTTATTGAACCGAATTTCCATATGATGATGTTTATATTCCGAACAATATTTGGTTCGACAAACACAAGGTCACAACCGACAAACAACAATGTGAATACATCTCGATAAAAGAGACATTTTATTTTGTTAAAAAGTTGGAAGAGGGTGCCAAACAGCTATTTTAAATCACATGAACGGTAATAAACATTTACATGCACACATCCAGATTAAATATGTATATGAAAAATATGCAGTTTTATATATACATATATATTAGTATTCGATTGTCGAAGAGGATATTCCATATATATTTTTACAGGTGTAGAAGGACACAAATGTAGAGGCATGCTGAAATTCCCACAGCGGAATAAGTATAGGCTCGTCGTCTGAGGATGCTTTTATATTCAAAATTCGTAACGTATGCAATTATTTCAAAATATTTTTGTGCGGGGAATGGGTACTCTGCGGAAATAAGGTTAGGTTATTTAAATTTTTTCGTGGTTCCCTCTGTACATATGCGTATTTTTATACATACAATGCTATCAAATATGTTAACTTTATTTATTTAGATTTTTAGGGATCAATAAAAAATTGTGACTGACACATTGGTTACTTCTGCTTCTTTTCATTTAGTAAGATATTTTCGTTTTCATGACAGGCGTAAATTGTATTTATAAAAATATTTATCTTTAGATTATGAGAAAGTTGTACATTTCAAAAAGCATGAAATAAAAAAGAATGAAAAAGATTGAACTTTTGATAATTTTAATTTGTAAAAACTACTTCTCACTGATGTCAAAATATCAATCGTGTTATTATATCAAACAGCGGCTTGTTTAAATTATATATACAGTGTGACCCATTTAGATTGGAAACACCTCTATAAAATTTGAAGTTGTTAACCGATTTTAACCAAATTTTTTTTTAATGTCATGTAATAAAAGGTCTATTGCGGGACAAAATATGAAATATTTAGTTAAATTTTCAGGGCATTCTACGATACTTTTTCTTCGTCGAAAATGGAAAATTTGTATTAGCGATTTTTTTATTAAAAAAATTTCTACGCCACTGGATTTAGAGTGGCTTCAAATAGCTATGACAAAAATTTCATTAAGATATATTTATTAATTACAAACTTATGACAACTTAAAATTTTTAAACTCACTAAGAAAAAAACACTCTGTATTAACGTTAAAAAAAACACTCTGTATTAACAGAAACATGGAAACATAATTTTAGTTTAATCCTAGTTGCCTCTACCAATCCACCATCTAATTGGATACATTTAGATGGTGGAGCGTAGCGTTTATGAATATTTCTTATTACATTTCTTAGTTGTTGGGGAGTAATTTCTGCACATGCCTGTCGAATTCTTGCACGGGTTCGTTTACGTCTCTTGCACGGGTTTGGTAAACTTTTTGTTTGATAACTCCTCAGAGAAAGAAGTCTAAAATTGTGAGATCTGGAGATCTGGGTGGCCAATCTATCAACGGACTACCCCGGCCTATCCAACGGTTCGGAAAATTTTCATTTATCCATTGCTTCACGGTTCTGGCGTAATGAATAGAACACCCATCCAACTGAATATACAAATTTAATCGTTCATTAATTGGGAGCTCATGAATAGCATCTCACAAGTCGGTGTATAAAAATTCTAAAAAGTTCTGTGAGTTCAAGTTTTCTTCAAAAAAGAAAGGACCAATAACTCGCTCGTTCAGTATACCACACCAGACATTGATTTTTTGAGAATACTGGCTTTTACAGTTTATTACCCAATGGGGATTATCTGCTGTCCAATACCTACAATTCTGTGATGATACTACTCCATTTGTAGTGAAAGTGGCTTCGTCGGTAAACAACACGTTTTTAGAAAATTTATATTGTTTAAATATTCCCCTTGGGCCCATAAACAATATTCTAAACGTTTTGCTTCGTCGCCTTCTTGTAATGTGTGTAAGAATTTTGGTTTGAAAGGTTTAATATTATTTACCTTAAGACATCGTCGAATACTCTCTCGAGGCACATTCAAATATAAACTGACATTCATTAAACTGGCATTATTGTTATTTCTGAAATGATCTAAAATGATTTGATAATTTCCTCTTCTTCTTTGTAATGGGTTATTTTTTAAAATTAGTTTTGATACTGCACCATATTCATTAAATATTCTATTTATTTTGTTTACCGTACCGCAGCTAATATTAAGACGATCCACATGTCTGTCATTAAATATTATCTCCCAAAAGAATAATTTCAATTTTTTCTCTCAAACTTAATCTTGCAGCCATGACACAAAATATTATTAAAAGAATTTGAAGTAAATATCGTTGCAGATATTATGCATAAATTTATGCTAGCACTGAAATTTGTATGACACAAATAATGTCAACAGTAATATCGTTGTCATGGCAACTGAGATTTAAGTTGTAGCATGTAAAGTTAATAATAATGTAAGTGCATTACTTGCATTAAATTTTTATGCTATTTTAAACATTTTTTTGTCTAGTAGTGGTTTATTATTAAAATTATTTGAAAAATAATTAGTTTTATGGTTATCTATTGACACAGGGTGTTCTTTTTTGACTCGTAGCTTAGTGAGTTTTAAAATTTTAAGTTGTCATAACTTCGTTATTAATAAATATATTTTAATAAAATTTTTGTCATAGCTATTTGAAGCCACTGTAAATCCAGTGGCGTAGAAATTTTTTTAATAAAAAAATCGCTAATACAAATTCTCCATTTTCGACGAAGAAGAAGTATCGTAGACTGCCCTGAAAATTTAATTAAATATTTCATATTTTGTCCCGCAATAGACCTTTTATTACATAACATTAAAAAAAAATTTGGTTAAAATCGGTTAACAACTTCAAATTTTATAGAGGTGTTTCCAATCTAAATGGGTCACACTGTATATATATATATATATATATATATATATATATATATATATATATATATATATAATATGTCCTTAAATAGTACTTATATTTGAAAAAAAGAATAGTTAAAAATCCCAATATAATTTTATAATTCATTAAAACATATAAAACTTATAATTCATGGTTTATGATTATAACGAATAATTATATGTTAGTCCACAAGGAAACTAAGTTCCTGTAGCTGGGTGTATACCATGTATGACAAAAAAAATATTTAAAAATCCATATAATTAAAACACCCAAAAGGGCTACATCACAAAACGTTTTCGGAATCTATATTCCATCATCAGTGTGTCTAAGTGTACATGTTTTCAGCCACTAAATATTTGGGTAAAAACCCGTTAAATATTATTAATTTAATTTTAAGTTGCATTATTTTATCATATATGTTATAATGTTAAAGTCACAATTGGAATTGATAACATGGCAACTTACGACTCTACAGGAGGTTGTTGGTCCTGAGACAAAGTGTCTATGAGGACTAGTTGCTATGAACAAGGATTTTTAAATAAATTTTTTAATTATATGTTAGTATATATTTTATTAGTAATAATGGAATATAGCAGACTGAGAGGTAAGTATATTTATATTTGGTTCAACTGATGTACGTTTCATTCTCACCAAAAAATAAATACCGCTTCCAAGGCCTATTGTCTAGGGGCCAACTAGGTCACCATGGACTCTTCAATTCTGATGTGCACACAAGTTTTTTTATGGCTGTTGCATTTTTGCCTGCTGATTACGAATTTCGAGAGTATATTTTAAACCGAGTGGTCATAAAATTGTTATAAACAATTTAATTGTTTATAAGGCTCCAGATCGTAAACTAAAAACATTTTTAGAGATAATCCTCGAATAAAACAAAGATAATGCCATTTACTATACTTTAATCCTATAACTATAACTCGAGATTAAAGTTGGTGCAAAATGATTGCAAAGTAAGTATTTTTCGATCGTAACTTAGCTTCTTTGCATGCAAACGCTTTACAAATTCCTGTTTTTAAACATAATTTACAAACTTTTAAAAAAAGTTTGTTAAATTACCCTGTCTTTATTTGTATTAAAGTTTAACCCGTTTGAAGTTGTAATTTTCTTAAAAAAAAATGTCAATTAAGTTGGTTATCAGGGTTTAAAGCAAATTTCAGCAATAAACATTTATACTTAAATTAAAAGTAATAATAGACGAACTTAAAAGAAACATTTTGAGCTGAGAAAAATGTTTGTAGGTTTATTTTTGGCCAACATCGGTATGCGCGCAAACCGCTCCATACAAATTTTAGTTTTTATGTATATGTATATATATATATATATATATATATATATATATATATATATATATATATATATATATATATATATATATATTTATATATATGATGTTCGGATCAATTTTCACGGTCAGGTAAAAGAAAATTACTAACTTCCCGGAAAGAACCACGTTGAGAATTTAGAACTCGACGTTTCGGCACCCATTATCAAGCAGGAAATGATTCCGTTTGAGTTCGGGGTCTTAATCTGCCTACTCCACTCACTCGGGACGTACCAGTATATTCTTTTTCAGAAAAACGAGAACCGTCAAAATGCACTGAGGTCTTAATCTGCCTACTCCTCAGTGTCGAGTGACGACCGGTCTTACCCTGCTCTTATACTCTCAGCATGCGCAGAAACGGTATGAGCGGAAACGGTTTAAGCAGTTTCGGTTGGAGCGGGGGTTGGTGATGCAGCGGTCGCCATGTTGCCGGCAGTCTTTTAGGGTTATCGCGCTGGTTTAAGCTGTTAAGAGGTTTTGCAATAACGATGACTTCACAAATAATTCTCTACTTTAAAAGGAGCGGATAGGAGCGATCGTTTTTACGTTTTCAAAATCTATTTTTTGACCTGTCTGAATATGATGTTGGGCTAGGGCTGAAGTAGTATACGAACATTTTATATCTGTAACATATCATATTCAGACAGGTTACAAAATAGATTTTAAAAAATTAAAAAACCATCGCTCCTTATAATCGAGAATTATTCATGACGCCAAATTAAAAAACGACCTAACATTTTTCATATTTCTGGAGAACAAGATACTGGTACATCACGAGTGGGGAAAGTAGGCAGATTGAGACCCCGAACTCGAACGGAACCATATCCTTCTTAATAATGGGTCCAAAATGGCTGGCGAAACACCGAATTTTAAATTTTTAATTCTCAATTCTTTCTCTCACTGTTAGTAATGATCTAAGAATAAAACACTGAAAACTTTTGTTTCAAAACTTCCACAAATTTATTATACTTTATTATCAATACTGCTGTCTCGGCAGTATACCTTTCTTAAATGGCCTTTCTCAAGAGTGCTTTTCTTGCTTTTAGAAGAAAAGAGTATAAATAATAAGTAAATTTTGTGGAAGTTTTGAAACAAAAGTTTTCAAAGTTTTATTGTTAGATCAAATGCATTTCTATTAAGTTACTGTCGAATCCATTACTAAAGTATGTTTTTAAGTTTCATAATCTTTTAATTTATATATATATATATATATATATATATATATATATATATATATAATATGTATAAATTTGGCGTTTAATAATTTTTGCATACAAGTTGCAACTTGTTATGACAACATATTTACTTGGAAAAAGAAACTCTTCCATTTCATGCATTTCGTATATTACGTCGCATTTTTGTTTGTATATTTGCATTAGGATTTTCGTTGTTTTTTGCTTTAAGCTGAATTTAAATTCCTTAAACAAATTTCCTTTACTGTTTTTGTAATTTTATTTAAGCTCTCATCAAAATTCTCACCAATATTTTTCCAAACTAATTTTTTTAGTTTTCTTTGAACCTTTTCCTGAACTTTTTTGTCTTGTAGTTGGGTTACATCAATAATTTTGCGAGACTTCTTTGTGGTCACGTTTTTTTACTTTTAATTGAGTTACACTTACTGTGGACTTGTAATCAGACCCAATGTCAGCACCTGGATAAATTTTAGCTGATTTTATGCAGTTTTTTAAATCGAGTTTTTATCAGAATGAAGTGAAATGAACAAAAGTTTTATTCTCTGATTCTGCATTTGACTTGCAGGTGTAGAACCTTTTCGGTGGTAATTTCAAGTGAGTATTTGATATTATGGAATCGTGTTCTTGGCAGAACTGGACAAGTTGATCTCCACGTTCATTTCAGTTTCCCAGGCTATAGTCCCCCACAATATTGAAACAGCGTCCTTTGCTGATTTTGGCGGGTAAAATCTCTGAGGATTATTGCATTTTCTGCTACATTACGATGTACAGCACCAGTAAGATCTGTGTAAAATTCTTCTAATTTGTCTTTATCAGTGGATGATGTTGGTGCATTGGCCTTAATTACTAATAAATGCCTTTGAACTAAAGGATTACTCTGTCAAATATGGAGATATAACTTACTCCTGATTGAGCTAAGTGTTTTGCGACTACGACTGCAACTTCATTATAGTGATGAGCATCGTTATTTCTGGCATTGTACACTTGATATCCATCAACATCACATACTCCCGATCCCGGACACCGCATTTCACTTATTTTGATTCTTTCGGATATACATATACAGATTTATATAATACAGATGTAGCAAACCATTTAAATGAGGTATTACTTGATGCATAACGCCATTTAAAAAAAATTAAGGGATATCTTCAGTAGGAACGAGGTGAATATGACGTTTATAACATTAGCTCTCCCTTAAGTTAAAATTGACATGTTTCCACATTTCCTTCTAGCAACCGCATTTCTGAGATATTACGGGTGGGTCCTTTTCAAATGAAAACATATGAAAACTGTATGTATAGTTGGGGTACCATATCAGTATTAAAATTGGTCAGATTAAAAAAAATGAGGTTAAACGTGAGGTCAAATTGTAAATAATGGTAAATATATTTATAAATCGCGATGGAAATTCTGATAGGTATATTATCAATCCACATGATTTAAAATGGATACATACACAATAAATTAATGTATTGAAGAAGTATGTCCAGACATATACTACTCAACTCTTTCAAATGATGTTGACTGTATTAATTGGCATTTATTAAATTTATTAACAAAATTAGAATAATTAGAAAATTAATTTAGAAAGGTCATTTAAAAATAATTTTTATAAATGAGTTTTTTTTATTCTCATATGGACTGAGTATAAATTAATATTAGCATAATTTATAAATTTTAATTAAGTAAAATAAATCATCATTACTAGTTACATAGTTTGGATTAATCAAATGTTTTAACATGAAATTCTAAAAACAGTTATACGTAATTGATAAAATATTATTAATTTAAAACATTAGCCTGATATTTTCAAGATAACCAAGCGCGCAAGCTCACTCGTTTGACGTGTTAGTCCCATGAGTTCATTATTCGAATCTCAAAAAACCAAAAAATTGAACAGAGTCGTACAAAATACAAAATGGATCTACGCATTAAATTATAATATGCCGGCGAATCGACCTATGAATGAGCAGTAAGTAAGACATATGGATTAACGGATCGGTGTGCCAACGCTAGAAAAAGAAAAAAAAAATATCAAAATTGAGTAGCGGCTCTGGCTTCAGTCTGCACATCAAATAGGTTCAATCAAGACTTTAATTAAATGCAATTAAACAAGGTCGTATTAAAAATTCTTTTTCATTAAACGTGTAATCTTTAGTCATTGTTAATATGTGCAAATATATGGATGAGATAAATTTAAATTATGCAATAATATGGAGAACAACTTAACTAAACAAATTTTGGTCTTAACATATCTATAACTATTCTATAAATATTTTTTCCCATGTAATAACGAAATTATCATACTTCATGAGTTAGGTTAACCGTTATAGTTAAATCTAGGGGAACATTTAGTTAAAAAAACTGAGATGTCAACTAAAGCCTGATAAGAACTATTTGGATTTTTGATGGTTGTTTACAAATGTAAAATAATAGATTTAAATAACTTGTCTGTGGATTCTTAATCGTTACAATATTAAAATATTTTGTAGCATCAAATGCCTTATATTCTATAAATTCCTTATTTTTAACTAAATATTTGATTATTTAAAAAAAAATCTAGTTTTTATGGTTCATACTCAATCAACGCATCGAATCGGCTTGAAATATAGAGCAAACTCAGACGATAGGCGCTCGTTATAAGACACACCAATAATGGACATATAGGAACAACCACAGAACAAAAAACAAACAACAGAAAGTTTTTAAGTCGTGCTCTGTCGACTGTGATTGTCGCTCGGATTGTCACTTCAGGTTCTTCTTTTTAAGGCTGCGTCCGACTTGACTTTCTGCGTTTCGTTTAAACCAGAGAGTCGTTAATGGTGCGTTCGTTTTAAATTGACAAGTGCGTCGTGTTTTGGCCGATAATTTTTGAAATTCCACAGTACGAGCCGTGCGAATTTCAAAGAACGCAGTCGAGAGGTAAAAGAAGAACAAAATCGAGCTCGAATCACCTTGTGGGTGGTTAGGGGCGGTGCTTATTGGCGGCCGGCGAATAGCTGATACTGCAAACGTCAGAGAAGAAAGTAATTTAGGATAAGATAAAGGTTCTTACTTTCTATAAATATTCTACATTTTTATATACTTGTATAAGTAGTATTTATTAAAAATTATAAAATAAACTTTAATACTAGATGTCAGAACTCCAATCTGAGTCGACCTGAAGACACGCCATAATTTGATTATATACAAATTGTTAATATATCGCACCTTGAAAACCATAGGGCAGTAACTGCAAAAATCATAATGTTGAGTTATGAGCGTTTCAATTTTTTTTTCAGTTAATATTATTTACTGTTATTCCAAAAATTAAGCTACAAACCTGGTATTTAGCATATATTTCTTTAATTTTGCATATTTTTATATGCAGTAAGGAGTATGTGAAATTTATTTCAGGAAATAGGTATTTTAGCACATACGGCCATATGGTTTTAAAATATATGTAAATTTTGAAAAATGATGCTGTAAAAATTCATATCAAATAAAATTTTTTTTATTTAAGATTGTACTTATTTATTACAATTTTTTGGTTTTAACACTTAATCAAAATCATGCATATTGTATTATGTTTGTTCGGTTTATACTGTTCCATTGTTCACATGCAAATCTTCATAAAACCTATGGTAGTGCTCTTGAATAACATTAGCCTTACACAGTGAGAGCAGATCTTGTTTTTTTAGATTTAGATTCCTGGTGGATGTGAATATGCTTTACTTAGTTCCATATTCGCTACCAACCCTCGTTGTCTTCGCCTTATATTAATGGTTCTGAACTCTGTAACCTGAAACTTATTTTCAAGTGTCTTTTCCACCTTGATTATCTTAATCTCATTCCAGACGACCCGATTTCCTTCTTCGTCAATATTATAATTGTTCCCCATTTCCTTACATAATTTTTTAAATTCCAATATATCCGATGTAGACATTTCATTAATTTTGTAAGGTTCACCTGTTTTTTTCGCTGTTTGAACTACTGTGACCCATTGCGCAGGCACATAAATTGGTCCTTCTTTTAATGCCCTTTTTTTGTTTCTCAATCAAAGAATGCATATTATCTCCCTCATTTTGGGAGTGAGCTGTTATCAAAAATTTGTGGGTAATTTTAGGTATGTTCAATTTCTGTACTGCATAGAGATAAAGACAGACAATATACTTATTCTTATTTTGCCCACTGCAGTTATCTGAATATAATATTATTTCCTGTTCTCTGGCTCAGAAATTGTAACAGGCATGAGGCTATTTCGTTTGGACCACGATTAGAAATTTCCTCGAACCAAAGGTAGCAGTGTCCTGCATTTGTGGTCAGGTCAAAAATTGTGAAATTAAATGTTGATAATCTCTTTTGCAATTAAATAAGGAGACATCGCCTGAAGGTGTCGGTAATACGGCTTGTAAGTCAAAACAAGCAGTAATGCAAGTATTGGATTTTGCAGATTTTGAGTCATTTTCTTTTTCTTTTCTACTACGTTCCACTTCTTGACGGTGAGTATTATAGGCTGCTTCTAATGTAGTTTTATCTAATGAATTTTTGTAACTTTCACATAGCGAGCAGAGGTCTTTTTGGGCTTAAAGAAACTTATATTAAATTCCGTATTTAATATGGTCCTAAACGTAGCGTAATTTCCGAACACCGAACCTTTTTCTTCGCAAAATTTTATATAATCGCGATGAACATCAGCCAGAGTTTTGTCACCACTGACGAATTCTCTGGTAGTTTGTTTTCTTAAGTAGTGAGATTCCACTCTAGGAATGAATTCGATGTAACTCATTATGTTTTGTTTCACGACTTCGTCGATTCTTTTTCCATTCTTGTGAGTTCCTCTTGTCTTGTTCACTTGTTTTTTGGGATAAACCCATCTACAGTACGACGTTGTATATTTGTTATAGTCTTGTAGCTTATTCCCAGTGTTGCAATAAAATTGTGCTTACACACTCTGTTTCTTGCCTTCCACTTCGAAGAAATAGGCATAGTTTGCTTTACGATTACTGTCTGGATTTACTCTTCTATATTTCATATTAGTTTTTCCATTGATCTTCCTATAAAATTCAACTAAAGATGTAAGTCTCCTAATGCCCAATAATTTTTAAATAATTGCGTTCTTTGTTCATCAGTTACATTTTTGCATTCAAATTTGCATTTTCCCTCAGTACATCTTGCTTTCATTTTACGAGCAAAGGTCACATTTTTTTTACATTAACAAAATCCATTCCTGAATTGCGTAATTTCTTTCTTTTATTTTTGCCCCATTCCTCCGGTTGATATTTCCTCTTTCTACTTTTCTTTTTATTTCTTATCTCCACAACACCTTTTTTTTAAGAGTATTAGAATCAGTAACACTATTCAGTCTTGGACAAATTTCCTCATATGTGTTGTCATCCGAAGGTGAATTCGATTTGGTTTGAGGGTGCCAGGTACGATCGTCGTCACTGAGTTCTCCAAATAATGACTCAATACAATACAAAAAGAAGGCGTGTAAACCCCATCTCCTCACGTAATTGAGCGAGAGACGCCCGTGCTCCTCAGTGGCATAAATGGAAAAAAATTGTTACAAGTAGTTACATTCTCATAGGGGATGTCGAATTCATGTGCTAAAAGTACTCGTGAAGTACTAGGCAAGCTGCTACTACGGGATGTTACGTTTAACTAAATTAAAAACGATTGTTTATTCACAACACTCACAACACAACAGATAAAAGTAGTTACAGGCAATGTTACATTTTTTAGGCTTGAAAAACCATTTGGCATTAACTGCTGATATTGCCAGATAAATCTGAGTTTTTGTTCCTATTTTAGAACCATAGAGCAACAACTGCAGATATTGCCTGATGGTATAAAAAGATGAATAGATTTTTTACAAAAGCCATAAGGACGTATCTTTCTGGTGCCGAATTTAAAATTCGTTGCAGATGCTGCTAAATAGCATTAAAAAATAGATTTTTTTTCTATTAGACTGCATTAAAAGGTCATTTTACGAAAAAATTGCAGATATTGCCATATGGTTTTCAAGGTGCGATATTATCATATCAAATTAAGTAAACGTTTATTTTTATACATGGCGTGGCGCCACAAGTTTTGATTAAAACTAATGGCTGATAGGGTTATGTTAAAAATCTAAAATTACGAAGCTGTAGGTTTTGGATGACGCTTAGTTAAAATATATTATAATGTCCTGAATATGTCACTTTCGGTTATAGCGGAAGTAGACGTCACCTTTGTTACTTTAAACAGAACCTTATATTTCTTATTTTACTGTTGAATTCTACATAAAATTTAAGATAAAATTTGTAAATAATGTCTTATACCAAAAATGAAGTAATCTTGATATTTTGATACTTTTTTAAATTTTGGAAATATCCTAGTCTGCATTGAACAGAAATATCTCCATTAATAACAAGTATAGTGACGTGAAATTGTAAACATAGAATAAGAATAGCTTGCCCGTTAACTTCATACCTCCAACTTATTGATATTTGCTACAGGATGTTTTAAATTAAGTTGCCAACATGCACAATTTAAATAATTTATGAGTTGCTTATTTTAAATAGAACACCCTGTATTTTACTATATTCTAAGCTATATTTTTTTAATTCCATTCGTTTGATATCGGTATTTTCTATATCTAAATCTAACCCCTTATGAGATATTTCATTATTTAAGTTAAATCATAACACTTATACACTTCAAAATCGCGCTAAGACATGTAAGAAGCCATATGCGTGCGGTTTTGCTTTCTTATTAAATTATTAAAACTTAGTGTAGAGTTGCTACTTGTTTTAGCAAGATTGGCTTTCAGTTTATTGCAATTAGTGAATTTTACTTGTTGGTCATTGTTTTTATTTTTTACTTTTATTTTCTAAATTGGTTCTTAGTTTTTAAATAACTATTAGCATTAATATTTGTATTGGGGGCCATCCCTGGCGGTACAGTAGTAAACAGTTTTTTTCTTCAGTCCTACAAAATTTACAATTTACGGTGCAATTTAACAATAGTGTTTAGTTAAGTGAGAATGCAATAATTAGCTGATAAACTGTAAGTCATCTGTATATAATTATTAAGCACCAAATCAAATTGGTTTTGATTTATATTTTAAATAACCGTAAATTTTCGTATCGATACGAAGTGTACTTAGGTGTGCATTCTGTTGTTATCAGTAACTGAACAGGTCAGCACCGAGAATTTCTGACCTACTGTCCAAGATAACTATGAAGTCAAATAATGAGTCGATTTTCATCCTACTCAAAGTCAATCTACCACCGATAAATCATATTCCAAAGTCCTATTCCACAGCTTTAGCCCAGCAGCCATTTCCAAAAAAAGATCACGATATAATTTTCGGCACAATCGATGGAGCTCGTCTTAAGGAGTTCTTTGTCCCTTTAGAAAGCATAATAGGACCCAAAAATAATATTTTCTGTTCCCTTTTATTAAATAATAGAATTTGCACATATCTTAGTAAAAAACTGTTAGAGGTTGTTATGAACTTCCACAGCTCAATAGAGGTTCAAAATAAAATTATAAAGGCACGTCGACTTAAAATACAGCTGAGAGAATTATCCTGTCAAATGTGTCTTCAACTATTCCTTATGAAGGACTTTGACATGAATTGAAAAACATTGGTTTAAATAAGATTTCACCGATTTTGGTTCTAAGAATTAGCTCAAATCTACCGGAATACAGCCAGATACTATGTTTCCGAAGACAAATCTATATCAGTTCATACAACTTTGTCGTACCTGATTAGTTTACAGCAAATTACAAAAATACTTCTTAAAAAATCTTCATTTGTCAGGATAGTCTAACCTGCTATAAATGCAAATCTTCAGGACATATCGCTAGCCAGTGTCTTACAAATCCCAGTAATGCTCAACTGTAAGCTCACCTATAAATCTCCATAACCAAGAAACTACCGACACTCCTAGTTATAGCAACACTTTCAACCAACCTTATTCGGCGACAACACCGTTTTAACAAACCTCGAAAGCATTATCCTCCAACCTATTAACACTTCTTCCATTAGATAAAATTGCAGATTAAAAAAAACTCTGATAAAGCTGATATATTACCACATTTTTCCGAAACAACTATTTCAGCCAATCTTACAAATAAAACTTCAAACTCCACTTCTGTCACTACACTTGCGCCAACACAATTACCATAAAATGCAGTTTTCGTGAGACCATTTCTCCTCCTACAGATTCAGCACTTTCATCACAAAATCTGTTCACAAAATAATTTTCTAAATTAAAAAAACCGCGCTCATCCAACAATCCATCTACACGGAAAACTCTTGAAAATTTTATTGATAATCATACACCACCTTTGGTATTAAATTACCACCAATTGTCCTTAATGATTTATAATCTACAAGGCTCACTCGACACTAGTCGTCGTCGTCAAAGAATTTACAAGTGATATGGTTGGTTTAGTCCATCTTTTAAAATGCAGCCATCAATATAGAAATGATGGATCAACAAAAACCAAGTTTAAAAACTTGAAAAGACACTACTTAACTATGTAGGAAAATATAAATCTAACTTAGATAGTGACTCCTCTGTAGAAAATCGTTCAGTATCCTCTAACTGTGAATCTGTTAACATCATTTAACTCAAATCTTCTGTGGACCATTGATGGATTGTTTCATCGGCTCCCTATGCTACATCTTCTTTTATCTGAATATTCTCTAGATATTATTTGTTTACAGGAGATAAATTTTAAAAACAATCAATTGTACAACTATAAACATTTCACTTTTTTTTGCAAAGACCGTACAGATGCAAGTCGTGGCGGTGATGTAGTGATACTAGTAAACAAATCCAATAGTTAGTAATTTGAAGGCTGTCGCTTTTAGAATCACAACTACCAGTTTAGTGTCTATTTGCAATGTTTACCTTTCTTGTGATATACAAGTAAATTCTAATAGCCTTTGTAGACTATTCGAGCAACTGTTACACCCTCGTATAATTCTAGGCAAGTTTAATGCTCACAACATAATATGGGGGTCAAAATTTATATCTGCCAGAGGCACAAGTATTTCCGATATCTTAGATAAATCTAATATTTTTTTAATGACGGTAGCCCTACAAGATTCAATATTTTAACTCATACATCGATTTAAATCTCTGCGACCCAAATTTAGCTCATTGCCTCAGTTGGAAGGCTCTAGCCTATACATATGGCAGTGACCATTTCTTAATCCTTATTAGAAACCGCAATTTTTCCTTATCAGGTCCCATATTTATATCTAAATGGAGAATTAAAAATGAAAATTGCCAAAAATTCTCCAAATATATCAATAATAATATTTCTACTTTGGAAATAATAGACAATATTAACTCTAAAATGTAGCAGGTTAATCAAATTATCTTAAACGCTGCTCAGAAATTTGTTGGTAAATCTAAGTCTGTTAACGGTATATGTCCTGTTCCGTGGTGGAATGAACGTTGTGTTACAGCAATCCTTGAAAGTAAATCAGCATTAAGCTGATACAAACAGCATAAAATACCTCAAAATAAAGTAAAATTAAAAATGCTAAAAGCAAGGCACAGCCAACTGTCAAAACTGCTAAAACACTGTCATGGAATAAGTATGTATCGGAAATTAATAGCAATACTCCTCTCTCTGGTGTCTGGAACAAAAGTTAGAAAAATATCTGGTTAATATACTTTTCATACTATTGATTACTTTTCAGAATTAATAGCTTATAAGAAAATAATAAAATATTACCTTAAATAATGGAAATTATGGCCAACTCTTTACTAACGTTGAAATAATTAATTTACTTCCGATTATAAAATAAGTCAAAAGCAATTAAATTAAGTTATAGAAAATACCAATACTAAACAAATCGAGTTTAAAAATACAGCAAAAAAAAACAGGTTGTTCTATTTAAAGTTAGTAACTTATAAATGATTTAGATTGTGCATGTTGGTGGCTAAGTTTGGAATATCCTGTATAAAATTCGGGTATGGTCAGAGAAGTGATAGGGGTGCTACTTTGATGAACTACCTAGAAGAAAAGCATCTATCCGCAATGAACTACTCTTACAAAAAGAAGCCCCAACGAAAATGGACATGAATCAGCCCTAATGGATCCACAAAAAATGAGATCAACTACATGAGTTCTTAACAGATTCACAACAGGTAGCGATCACAGGATGGTCAGAGCAAAAATTAGTATTAACGGTAAATATGAAATGAAAAGAAAAATAATTAGAAACTGGGATCTGGTAGATAGAAACAAACTAGGGCAATATAAAGAGATATACAAAGACCTATTAAAAGAACAACTTACCCAAAAATTAGACAGTTATGATAAAGATATAGACGAAATAGACAACATATTTACAGCAACGATGATAACATCAGGAAAAGAAATAGCAAAAAAGGATCTAAAAAAGAACGACTATATATCAACAGAAACAAAGAAGCTTATGGATAAAAGAAGGAAGATGAACGAAGAAGGCAAAAGGAAATCTATAGAATATGTAGAAATCAATAAAACAATACGCAAGATAAGAAAATAAAATAAGAGAGAAGAACAAGAAATAAAAATAGAAGACGTAATACAGAACAACAAAAATATGAAATGCTTAAGACCAAAATTAGGCAAGTGTGAAATAAACAAAATAAAAGATCTAAATGCAGTAGAAAAAAACATTAAGGATGACATCATAAATATAATCCACCATTTCTACTCAGAATTATATACAACAAAAAAGGAACCACCAAAAGAAACTAAAAACCAACTTAAAGCTATAATAAAAAATGTCAACTCAGAGCTACAGCCAGAAACAAGCAAATCAGAAATAAAGAAGGCATTGAAAGAAACGAAAAACAACAAATGGCCTAAAAAAGGTGGAATAACTGCAGAGATGCTGAAATATGGTGGAAAAGTGGTAATTAATACTCTACCTTTTTAACAAGGTATTAAAAGAAAAAAGAATCCCAAACAATGGAAGGAATCCGTAACCATTATCCTACACAAGAAAGGGGATAAAGCAGATATAAAAAACTACGGTCCTATAACACTCCTCAATGTAATGTATAAACTCCTAAAAAAAATTTTCACCAATAGATTGACGACAAAATTCGACGGATACCAGTCGAAAGAACAAGCTGGTTTTAGAAAGGGATTCAGCATAAGTGACCATTTACTAAGTATGAAAATACTTATAGAACGAGCAAATGAATACCACATTCCTCTATATATAGCGTTCCTAGATTTTGAAAAGGCTTTGGATAATGTCGAACATTGGGCAGTGAAAAGTTCTTTGATTAACAACAGAATTGACCACAGGTATACGGAACTAATAGCCAATATATATAAGGAAGCCAAAACAACAATTAAAGTATATATGAAGGAACAAAATCAATACAAATAAATAGACGCGTGAGACAGTAACACAATATCACCGAAACTTTTCAATCAGGCTCTGGAAGATATTTTTAAAAGATTAGAATGGGAAGAAAAAGGTATAAACATTTGTGGACAACGCTTGAAGCATTTAAGGTACGCTGATGACATCGCATTGATAACCGATAAAAAAGAAGAATTGTTTAAAATGATGACAGAACTGGAAGTAGAAGCTGGAAAGATAAGCCTTAATATGAATGACAGCAAGACCAAAATCATAACAAATACAGATGAAGACATTACAATGAGGATCGGACAAGATGAAATAGAACAACTTCACGATTATATTTATGTCTGGGTCAAACTATAAAACTTAACAAAGAAAACCAAACAGCAGAGATAAAAAGACGAATTAGACTGGCATGTGCGGTATTTGGCAAAATAAGCTACATTCTGAAAAACAAAAGTTATCCACAGCATCTTAAGACCAAAGTATACAATCAATGCGTACTCACTGTTCTTACTTATGGTTCCCAAACGTGGACATTTACAAAAGCAAACATGGACAAAATCATAAAAACCCAAAGAGCTATAAAAAGACAAATGTTGCACATAATACTAATGGATAAAAAGAGAAACAAGTGGATAAGAGAGAAAACAAAAGAGGGAGAGGGGTTAGACAAGAAGTTGCAAAATTGAAATGGAGATTTGCGGACACAATATAAGACAAAAAGAAGACCGATGGAACAAAATTCTTATAAGTTGGAGACCGTGGAAATATATACGAAGCAGAGGAAGGCCCCAAATAAGATGGGCAGATGATATAAAGAAGCACGTGGGCTTTAGGTGGATAACTGTAGCGCCAGACAGAGAAGAATGGAAAGGGATTGGGGAGGCCTATGTCCAAAGATGGACCGAAGAAGGCTAATTAGAAAGATAGATAGTATAAAATATAAATTTGTTGGATCTATGGACTTAATGTTTATGTGTTAGTTGTTTTTTGGATACAATTTCACGTTACTAGCCTTGTTATTATTAAATATATCGTTATTCAATATGGACTAGAACTTTTTCAAATCGAAGTATTTCGAAAATACTTAATGTTTGGTATAGAGAATTGTTCACAAATTTTATCTAAAATTGTATGTAGAATTTGGAAATAAAATAAAAATATTATGTTCTACTTAAAAAAAGTTGACGTCTACTTCTGGTATAACTGGAAGTGCCACATTCAGTACAACACTATATTTCAACTCAGCGTTATCCAAAACCTATATCGGCTCATCAGATTTTTAACATAGCTTTATCGGCCACTACAGAAATGCACCTTAGAGCCATTGCAAGAGGTAGGCAAAAGAGAGGCTTGCATGTAAAAAATTAAACATGCAAGTTAGAAACAACAGATGTGGCCCATCTAACACTAGAGAATTTCTAATCTCACAATCGAGAATTGCTGGATGAAAAATACAATTTGGATCGGAGGAGTCGCAAAAGAAACACTAGAAAAAGAAAAATTATTAATGAGGCTAGCAACGATCAACATAAAAATTAAGTCCGTTGGGAATATTGGATAAAGTTTACAAGCGATATTGACTACGATATATACAACGGCAAAGTGTGAAAAATGAACAGAAATTGAAAAAAAAATCTATTAAGAGGTATACGTAAACACTAGGAATGACAAATATACTTTAAAAAGCTTTATAAGTCGAAGAAGATGGTGAGCATACAAGAATAAAAAATAACAAACGGAGTAACGTATCAAGAAAAGAGATAAAAAACCCAAAATTTCAATTTTCCAGACCACTTTCCTTCGACCTATTATCCTGAGTATCTCAGAAAGTATCATCTCTACAACATAAATGAATACAAGTAAAATTATATTAGGTATTATAAAAAAGCTTGTCAATTAATAACAATTTTCACTTCATATAAATAAAACGGGTTTGTAAATTTTCTTGTGGAAAAACTGAAAACTACTTTCAAAACAGGTTTTGAAATTTTGGCATCTAAAATCTTTCGTCCTGTCCTATTATGCGGTCTTTTCGGCCTGTTTTTATTTTATTATGTTGATCTATCTTCGCTGCTTTGTAAGCTAACGTCTTTTGCGGAAATTTTTAAAATTTTAAGTTTGTATTTTCTTCTAGCGTTATGTTGTTAATTTTTAGTGTAGTGTTATTTTCATAGGTGAGTGTGGCTCCGAAATATATAAACCAATAATATATATTCATATTCAAGCGGTAATAAGTGCTTTTATGCATACAAAGACTTAATGAAAAGTAAGTTACTGAATCGTGAGTCTAAGCTGAGAATCTACAAAACAGTAATTAGACCATTGGTCACATATGGATGTGAAACGTGGACCCTCTTAACCACTGATGAAAATCAACTGAGAATATTTGAGCGCAAAATACTAAGGAAGATATTTGGACCAACCCAATGCAGCGATAGTTCGTGGAGAATTAAAATGAACCACGAGCTGGATGAACTAATGCAGAGCGCAGATATTGTCAGATTTGTAAAATCACAAAGACTAAACTGGCTTGGTCACCTAGAAAGTATGCCAGATAATTGAGCTGTAAAAGTAATCCAGAGATGGAAGCCCCAAGGAAACAGAACAAGAGGAAGGCCCCGTAAAAGATGGATAGACGACGTAGAGAGGGATCTTAAAACCATGAACATCAGGCAGTGGCGAAGGAAAGTATCCGACAGGGCAGAATGGAAGAACATTGTTAAGCAGGCCAAGACTCACAAAGGGTTGTAGCGCCATTAGAAGAAGAAGAAGATATATTCATATTTTGTGGCAATTGACGAGTAGAAAATATGAAAAAAAAAAAGGATGTCCAATTAAGGGAGAGAGAGAAAGAGTGTGATGGTATCATTACGTACAAATAAAGGGGACATTTAGGACTGTAAGAACTATAGAGTGATAAAGTTATTGTCGCAGACAATGAAAATTTGGGGGAGAACCGTAGAGCGAAAGTTAAGGAGAGAGACATTGATAGGAGAAGAACAGTTTGGGTTTATGACAGGGAGGAGGACAACCGATATATGTTCGCCTTGAGACACTTGGTAGAGAAACACGGCCAGAAGAAAAAAAAGCTTCATTTGGTTTTTCTAGATCGTGAGAAGGCGTAAAACATAGGTCCTAGACAAGAGGTATGGAGATGTATGAGAGAGAAATGGATTCCTGAGAAATACCCAAATCTCGTGAAGGAAATGTATGAAGGAGCGTACACCAAAGTAAGGACTCGTGCCGAATTGTCTGAAAGTTTTACAGTGCCGGCAGGATTGCATTAAGGCTCTTCACTGAGTCAATTGCCGTTTAATCTGTCTGTGGATGTACTGACAGAGACAGTAAGGGAGGGGCTGTTGGTCAATGCTCCTGGCTGACGATATCGTGGTAGTAGAGGAGAGCAAAGATATGTTTAAGGAGAAGTTCAAGGGTTGGAGAAGGGCTATTTAAAAGGGAGGACTTAAAATTAAAAGGTTAAAAATGGAGTAGTATATGTAGTGAGCAGGCAAAAAAATGGTTGGGGATATAGAATTGCTCGGTGAGAAAGTTTGCTCCCCAAAAATATGTGAAACAAAGGATAGAGGCGTTAGCAGTTGATGAAAGCAGAGTTGGAGAAAAACCGAGAAAAAGATTGAAGGTCTGTGTGGGAGAAAACTGGAGAGAGAAAGGTTTAGGTGAAAAAGAGTCGTTGAACAGAAATAAGTGGCTTTGATAAGTAAGAAACAGCGACAACTGAAAAGGGGAGAAGCTGCAGAAGACGATGAAGAACACTATTTCAGAGTTAAGGTAGTTTATTGTGACGTTCTGACGGACTTATTTTGTCCTGGCGTTTTCTACTTGTTGTAGCCATATATTTTGTTTTGTCTTTTTTAAACCAACCACTTTTGCAGCATTTCCCAATTCAATGAAATCTCTGAAATTATTTTGTGGTTGTATTTTCTAATATGGTAATTTGGTCAACTTAAAGCTGTATAATGCAACGACCTTGATTTTTAAAGAGAAGATTTTTGTATGCTTGTTTTTCACCCGATGCTTTCAAAAACGATGTTAAATGGAAGTAGGGATAATGTATCTCCTGTTTGAGATTGCTGTTTATAATCAAGAAGGTCGACAGTTTTTAAATAAATTTCTTTACACAAAGTTTCGTGAGGATAATTATCTTGTTTGGTATGCTTATTTCTGAGGTAGAAGTCCACAACTTTAATGAGGCTATCATTTGTTTGCCCTTTTAAAATTTATATTTTATGTATCCTAAATTTTTCCCTGAATTTAGCAACATTTTTTCAGTTATAGCATATTTAAATCCCAGTTATTATCGACCATCCAAATGAATTTCAACAAATCTCCAAAAACCGACTCACTACAACCAACTTAAACTACTTGTGTACAGATACCGACTGGAATATTATAGCCCAAGCGATATTTATATTTCCTCCTTTTTTCGCACACTCAAGCACTGTTAGTTTTATAACAATTTAGTATGGGATATAAAAGTTTGATAAGTAGATTTAACGTAAGATAATGCTAGTTTTAAGCCTTAAAAGTAATTATAATTATTGAAAAAATACTAAAAAACAAAAAAATACCATATTGTCCCCCCACTAAAATCAAACATACCATCGTTACATTCCGAGACAAAAAACTTATTAATATGCTTAATCATTACACAAAATTTCATTAAAATAAATTTAATTGTTTCTGCAAAATAATGCTTCAGTCTAATTTTTTTGTCAAAATCGGAAACTTGACTTGACCAGATACTTGATTTTTTTTACATGTAGAAGAGCATTGTAGATTTAAAAGCCATTACGAAAAATTAAAATCCGTCGATTAGATTAGAACCTAGAAAATGTTTTAACAAATTCTTTGAATTTTAGGCTTATAAACAATTTGAATAACTTCATCAATCGTTGCTTGATTTTAATTTTTAGAAGAAATATTAAAAGTGCTTCAAAAAAAAATAAGATGATCGGTTCATTAGTTATGATCGATCAAAGTTGACTGCGATTTACAATTAAAATGTAATATCTGTTTTTTTGACAAAAACCTTTAATATACAAAGCACTAATTGGTTACAAATTAACTTTAACTACAGATCACTACAAAATAGTTAAAATTAATAGTTCTTCAAATATATGCGAAAAAAGGAAGGATATAATCAAATTTTTAATTTTTTTTTATTATTTGCTTAATAAAAAGTTAACCCCATATTTTAAAACTCACGCGTAGTGTAATTATTACTTGCAGGGATATTTTGGAGCGATTTATGCCAAAAATTGCGTTTATATACTTTACAACCAAAAATCGTTGTTTTAGACAGATACCGCCTAGACTATTAATTAAGGGAACATTAATTCTTCAGAACTAAATTATTGTAATAGGCAAAATCTTGTGGATTCAGATTGTAGCGTTATTGCGTATCTTGTTTATTATTAATTATGTTTTATATAAAAATGTAGAATATAAGTAAATTATAATATATGTTCTTATTTAAAAAGCACAATCACTAATTCAAATTTCTGACATAATATGATATAAAATGAACTATTAGTTTTCTCAATTTTCATTTATTATTTGATAGAGTTATATTATTTGTTTATATTTAGAGATGAAAAAAAATGCTATTAATTTGTGGACTTTACTAAAAATAGTAATTAATGCAGATATTACTGAATATTTTAGGGTAGAAGGGTTATTGATTATATATATATATATATATATATATATATATATATATATATATATATATATATATAATATATATATATATATATATATATATATATATTATATATTATATATATATATAAATATATATATATATATATATATTATATATAACAAATTATATATTATATTAACAGTTACATTTTTTTTCTCTTTTAGATATTAAACCATTTGTTTAGAAAAATTTTGAACACAAAAAACTATAATATTCTTTTAGAAACACGACACTCAAAATAATTGCTGACGAGAAAAACGACCTACAGGTAGTTTACTAAAAACACTTCTTGCTCACGTACACCAGAAAATCACTTTCATGATATACACGAACGTAATCAAATTAATAAAATTGATATACCTACGGATAGAAATGAAACGAAGCAAAGGAAGTTCTACATATGATAAAACTTACGCTTTAGGATATAACATGACAAAATCAATATTTACAGAAGGAAATTTCTCTTTACTTTCCATTTATTAGATCTATGTTTTCGTGAAGCGCAAAACTGAAAACTAAAATCCGCAGTAGAAATAACGTAAACGGGCAATCATTAAATTATATAAATACACCACAACGGGACAACGAAAACAATTATCCGATATGTATGATCTGTTTGCACAATCCGTTGTCCAAACGGATAATGTATTATTTTTCTAAATAACAAAAAATGAAGAATCCAGTATAGCATTACACAGTGAAATAGATAAAAAGGTCAGGTAAGAACTAACAAAATAGTTGGTCTTGGATTAAATAACAATGAGTAAAAATAAAAAAATATGAGAAAAAGGATGATAAAATAAATATACAAAAAATCAAACAAAATGACAGGAACCGGAAGAAAAATATCTGACAGGGTAGCTAAGAAAGGGAAAAAATTACTAGGTATAATTTAGAAAAAAATATTTTTAACAGTTTAAGTAAATGCATAAAAGAATTTCTTGATGACAACAGAAACATTTGGCAGATAAATATCGAAAATGGACTTTTGTTATTTATCTGCCATAAATAGTCAAAAGAAGGAGTAGAAATAGAACTTAAAAATTCCAAGATTGAATAGACTTCAATGGGATCACGCAATCACTATGAAAAACAGATCCATAAGTTAATTATTACGTTTACTTAACGTTATATACACTTCTGCACTAAATTAACGCACCACCTTAAATATTACCCTGAGTTTGAAGCTATTTTTCTTTTGAACAGATAATTGGATTTTAATGATTTTTATCTCATATTAAAGATCTATTTCCAATAAGTTGCTGTATTCATATTTTCTGAAAAATATTAACATTTTACTCGTATATGGGGTGTAAAAATAATGTTGTGTTTTTTCATCGAATTTTAAAACACCCTGTGGAATTTATTAGAAAAAAACGGTATATCTTATTAAGATTCTGAAATAGTTTCATCCTTTATTAGGATTTTTGTAAAAAAAATATCTCAATATCTCTATTATCAAAGATTATACAGAACTTTAAATTGAACAAGTTTTTATTAACATTTAAAGCAAAGAAAACACTACATAAAGTCTAATTATTTCTTCACAGAGACGAGGTATACTTAAAATCAAGCAGCGTATTTGGTCTTTATCAATTGCACCCCAAATTTCCATAACCATAACTACTTTCTACTTTCTTCTTGTCGGCTCCTGAGTTGGTGATCAATAATATCCCAAAAGCCGTCTCAAAAGTCCGAATAGCTATCATGATTGCCGACCTTCGCCGCGGAGATGGCACTTGAAGAAGAAGAATATCGCAAAACTTGTTTATGAAGTTTAGATTAGGGCTGTAGGGTGGCCAGTTCATGGTTTGTATTCCAACCTTGTCCATAATAATCACGGATCAATCATACACTATGTGGTATAGCGCTATATTGCATTAAAAGAAAATTATTTTCTACGTAAGGAGCAAATGGAACTACATGGTTTGACAAAATGTCTGTAATATACTTTACACTTGTTAAGGAACCTCTTCGTAAAGCTTCAAGGTCCGTTCGCGCTTGTAAGAGATATTCCTCCCCAAACAAATGCAGTAATAGGTCGTGTGTTGCACGGTCGTAGCGTTTTATTGGCCGTCGAATAACTCTCACACGTATATTTGAGCTATCTAAGCAGTGCCCCTATGCATCAGTAAACAACACGTGCTCCAAGTCATTAACATTACAGTCAAGGTGTTCTCTGGCAAATTATAATCTACTTCTACGATGAATTACGGTTAAATCTGATTCTCCGACTAATATTCTTACACGCAGATCTTGTTTAGCGAGGCGCTTTTGTATAGTATTTCTAGTTATTCGAATATTATGAACATCTGCCACTTGTATACGTAATTGTTTCATAGTGACATAACGCTCTCTTATAGCACAAAACCTGATAAACTGATCTTGGCGTGGTGTTGTGAGTCTTCCTCTTCTTTGTCCACGCGTCGTCTCGTATGGCCGTTTGATTTTCGAAAACGTTGACTGACTATTGAATAAATATTGTAGTATGAGATACTCTTAACCTCAAGCCTCTTTTACGATAACTTATTACAATTCAATAAAATCACGTAATAAATTCCACAGGATGTTGCAAAATAAGAATAAAAAACAACTTTTCTTTTTACACCCCGTACATGGGTAAAACATCGACACTTTCCTGAAAACACAAATACAATAATTACTTTAAAATAGATCTGCAATGCAAAAAAATCATTGAAATTCAATTAAGGATTTAAAAGAAAAATAGCTTAAAAATTATGGTACAGTTGAGGTGGCGCATTAATTTTGGAGAGAAGAAAATCACGTAATGCTTTTAACTTATTTTTCTCTTTTGATAATAAAGATATTGAGATGATTTTTTTACGAAAACATTGAGAAAAGGTGAAACTAGCTTGATATATTAATAAGATGTAGTGTTTGTTTCTAATACATTCCACAGGGTATTGCAAAATTAGATGAAAAAACACAATTTCATTTTTACACCCCGTATATACGTAAAACGTTGATACTTCTCAAAAAAACATTAATATAGTAATTAATTAGAAATATACCTTTAATCTAAAAAAAAAATCGTCGAAATCCAATTAAGGATTTAAAAGAAATATATTTTCAAAATCATGGTCCATTTGAGGGAGTGCGTTAATTTTGGGGAGTAGTATATTACACCAACATTGTACCATAAAAAGGGCTGGTATATAAATTTGTACATTGACACAAAGTAAACCAATCTAAAAGAATGTTAGACTCATGGAGTACCACCACGAATGAGCCAGCCATCTGCTAAGAATATATTTAAACATTATATATAAATAAATTTATCCTCTGTTGAAAAGCAATAATTTTAGAAATCTAATTAAAAATTCGATAAATGAGTAGAAAAACCATAAGTACTTTAAATGTATTTATTTAGATGTGAAGACCAAACTGATCATGCATAGACCAAATTAACACACTTAAGCCGCGTACAGATATACAAGCCAAATGGTATACGTACCGTACGCGTACAGATTTTTGAAAATATATCTACATCGTACTGATCGCATACTTATCTCGATCCATGGAAAGCGATAAAACCAACAACGAACAAACATGTGCGAAATGATTCATTTTATTTATAATTTGGGTACTGATTTGTCGTGTACAAAAATAAAAATATGTACAATAATCAGTTTACTGCTTTCTCAAGGAAGGAGCACGTTATTCACACAATGTCGATTTGATGAGACAATAAAAATGTTCGCTGCGTCTAGTAGCGCCTCCAAACGAAAGACGAACTTTTTTTGAAGTCGTGGAATAAACCGCAACAATTTGGTTCGCGACGAGTCACGATGAAACAGTACGCATACAGTACACAAACGGTTTTTTCTGCCGTACACATTAACGAATATAGCGTTCGCATACCGTATGCATACCGTTTGGCTCGTATATGTGTACCGAGCTTTAGAGTAACCGTAGAAAAGTAGCAGGAATTCAACTCTCCTCTCTTTATTATGTTTGTGACCTTCAAAAGAGATTTCATCATCATCAAATACTTCACACCCAGGAGAGCGGCGCTGACACAAACAAAAACCAGAGTCAAAGGACTAAATACATAATCCACGGAACACTTATACAGAAAAAGAATATCAGAGAAGATTGCTGGATATTAAATATTAGAAAAACGATAACATGGAGCAAAGCTGGGACAAACTTAAAAATAACATACTTAACGCAGCAACAGGATCACTTGGAAAGAGGAAAGTAACGAACACTAACTTATTAAAAACATATCAAAAAAACATATCAAAAAGAAAATCCCATGGTTTACAGAGAAAGTGAAGACAAAACGTGAAGAAAAGAAAAAAGCAACAAACTACAATAGCAAAGCTGCAATACAAAACACAACAAACACAACAGGCATACAACCACTATAAATGAATCAGAACTGAAACGAATACTTTAGTTAGACAAATAAAAAGGGAACTCTGGTAAAGCTTCTCAAAACAGATGGAACACGAGCTTTACGGAACACAAAAAGAAATATGTGGGATGATCAGAGGACAAAAAAAATGAACGGACTAAAATAAAACAAAACACTTTTAGAAACATAAGCAGACATGGGGCAGACTACTTTTAATCCTCATTTGCTAAAGGTAATGATTATGAACCATAGGTGACGACAAACGAAGAAATAAATATTGAGGAGGAAGAGGTAAAGGAAGCATTAAGGAAATTAAAAAATAGAAAATTACCAGTAGATGAGAGAATACCGAAGAACCGAACTCCTAAAGTACGTAGGACTAGATCTGTTTAAAAAAACTATTAAGACTAATCTAAAAAATAATGCAACAAAACCCAAATTCAAACACTAGCACAAAAACAACGAGGTTTTAGGTCGAGAAGATCATACACAGGCAAGCGCAAGAGAAATTATTCGAATACAACAAACCGGCATATCTATGTTTTTTTTTTTTTTTTTTTTTTTTACCGCATCAACCCCTAGGGTTATTATATAGACATATCTATGTTTCGTAGACCTTAAGAACGCATTTAAAATGGTCAAATTAAAAGAGGTTATCCACTTATTGTGCGCAAGTAGAAATATGTACCAAAACAACATAAAAAAAGTAGAAGCAGCAGAAATACTAACTGACCCTATTGAAGCTAGCAATTGGCTAAGACAGAAAGATTCCCGAGTCCCTTATTGTTGTTAATGAAATAATAAAAAAAGTAAGAACACTAAAAAGGATACCAAATTGGAGAAAAACAACTTTAACTAATCTGCTATGCAAACGACGAATTACTATTCTCTCAAAGTAAAGATGGTCTTCAACGTATGCTGCACCAATTTAATGTAACCGTCAGAAAATTTAACATGTTAATTTTCCCAGAAAAGATAAAATGCATGGGTATAGCAGCAAATTTACTAAGATTTAAATTGGAGCTGACAGGTCAGATAATATAGAACAAGTGATGGGGTTAACATATCTAGACATCCACACCTACATACAAAAAGCAGGAAACAGAAGAGGAAGATCAAGGAAATATAGCAAACGTAGCCGCAGGTTGGCTAAATGAAACAATATGGAGCAATAAAAATATCGTGAAAGAAATAAAGGGAGAATGACAACAGTCATTAGAATAATAATGGCATACAAGGCAGAAACACGACCCTACACAGAGAGCACAAAAATGATGTTAGAAACAGTAGAGATAAAAAAATTAATGGGATAACACTACAAGACAAAGCTAGAAGTACAGTTATACGACATGGATGCAAGGTGAAGAACATCAAGAACTAGGTAAGAAATAGAAGAGTAAAATGGAACGATCATATAAGCCAAATGACAACAAACAGAGCGGCAAAGACGGCAAAAGACGGCAACCCAATAGGAAGACGATCTGTAGCAAGCCCACGAAAACTATAAAACGAAAACTTACTGGAGATACATTTATAAACCCACATGATCATGTCTACACAAAAAAAGAAAAAAAAAGAAAAAAGTATTAAAAATATTTTAACACGCTTACACATACGACCATATGGAAATACTGCAACAAATAGAAATACCAAAAAAGAAATAAATCGCATCAAAGAACTCTATAGTGATTCAGAAAGCATAATCATACAGAACGTAGGACTATCTGACTTAATATAACTGGAAACGGAAATTGGGGGAGTGGTGGAATTTGTATATCTGAACAGCATAATTAACTAATAACCAAGATGTACCCAACTAAAACTAAATTAAAAATCTTTAACACATAGTGCACCAATTAAAATTTTTTATCAATAGAGCGTTACGAAAAATTCTTGGTATATTTTGATCTAATCCAAATTTATGGAAAAAAACCAATCAAGAAAATGTTATGCATCAAATAAGGCGAGGAAAATAGAGATGGCTAGGCAACACACTTCATAGACCCCAGATAACACTACCAAGATAGCACTGTATTGAAATCCTTAAGGCCGATGGAAATTGAACAGATCCAAAGAGGTCAGTAAAGTTGATGTCCATGAGTCAACAGCCAACCATAACGAAGTTTTAATTATGTTATATGTAGATTACTACATCACCTGTATCGGCATCATTTCAGTTATCTTTCTGGAGACCTGACGATGTATAACAAATTATAGTATGCGAAATCAGTCGTCCAAGGTATATTAAATTGGTTGCGAATAAACTTTTATTTTTTTTACCCAAATATATGTATATACTACAAACTATTTACCGTCAAAAAATACATTTAAACAAATAGATGTGAACGGATCCTGATTTCAAATTTTCTTACTGGCATAGTACTCACCTGTTACTCACTTTTTATTGCTATTTTATTATCTTAAAGCCATTTAATATATCGTCGGAAAGATTATTGCGCATTTTTTCTGCTTTTTATTGACTGTTAGTAGCTTATAGAGCACAAAAGGACTATAGAGTTAAAAAATTACATAAAAGTATTGGTTTAAACAAAATAAACTTATGTCTTGAATAGATAAGCAGAGAAAAACAAGACAATAGCAGTATTTGGAACAATTAAATAGAATTAGGTAATAGATGGATGTCCCGGTACTTCTGTTACTAAGATCCTTCTTTACCACTGGCAGGTTACTGGTCAATGCCGGCAGTGCTATCAATAAAGTCTCCTGAGCTATTCAATTCCTCCAGTCAGCTACACCACTATCCCAGATGGAGCACCCAAAGAGGTGGTATAAAAGCTAGACCTTAACATTACAAGAACTATTATGTTCAAAATAAACAGGACCATGTTCTACAAGAAAAGGACGAAGAAGGAGAAGAAGGTAATAGATCCAAATACGTAAACGTAAGCATAAATATGTTAAAAGCGATGGTTCTAGTTTAATCGAAACTATTTTACGGATTTACTATCAGATGTCGCTATTGCGTCAATTTCGAAGCCATTTTAGTGTTGCTTCTTAAAGACAGAAAAGATTTAATTTTCACGTTGAGAAAGCCTATAAATATCTGTTCTGATGAGCCCTATTAGGGCGAAATATGTATAAACAGAAACATAGACACTTTGTACGTGAAATCAAATCTTGACTGTCTTTTTCATTTTAATATAATATTGTTTAGTTTTCTTAAAATTTTACTAGTAGTCTAAAGTAATTTATTTTAATTTAAAAACTGTCTTTACGTCAGTGGCCAATATAATATTTGTGCGAATTAAGGATTGTGCTTTTACCAAAAATTCTTTGTATTTTAATTTTATGGATTTTTTTTTTAACAATGGATGAAAATCAGCGACAAAACACAGGACAATAGTATGAGGAAGCAGGATTTTTTGCTACTGATATGCTGAACACAATCCCCTCTCAAATGACCCAATAAATGCTTTCTGAAGAATGTTTTTTTCTTTTAAGTTAGGTTAAAAACATAATCTTATTTTTTTTAAATAAAAAATAAAAGTATACAGAATAAATTTTAATTAGCACGTTTAGCAACTATTTGTTAAGAATTAACAGTATTAGAAATTTTGTGTACAATAGGTCTGTTTAAGATTTTATGCATTGATAAGATTTGTCACTGCTTTTATTTATACATTTGTGAGAGAGTTTTTAGTCAAATTAATTCATTTCGGTAAAAGTCGCCTTGTTAGATCTACTTGCTGTTTATTTCTAGAAGAGTGCTAACATGAGGTGTAGATTATTACCTATTTTGTCACCTTTTAGGAGATCTACGTAATGATCGATGGCAAATGATTTTACCTTAAAGTAATAATAAAATACTTATCCGTCGTTGTCGCCTATTTAATCTTGCCAGCTAGCATTCTGTTAGATTTTGTCTCAGTCGATCCAAACATGTTCTTCTTCTTCTTAGTCTTCTGTCGTCCATTTTGACCCTCTCCCAACTCCTTTCATCGATTTTTATCCTGAGCAACATACTTCCAATTTATTATTTTTTTTTTTTGCTATTTTTTTATGCCATCTAAATATCCCATCCGTGGTCTTCCTCCTGGTCGTTTACCAAACGCTCAAATCAATCTAAATTTTCTACCAACTCTTATTTGCATTTAAATAATTTTGTAGAGCATAAAAAAACCTTTAGTCCAAAAAACAAAATCTTTTTGGGTGAAAAATTAAGCCAAAAGAGGATATTTGAAGTTTGCTAGAATTTTTAAGATTATGTTTCAATATTTTGGGCTAAATGGGCTAAAATTTGGTGAATCTTTAATTTTTGTAAATAGAACATTACTCCAAAATTTGGGGTCAAGTTTTTTTCTGTGGCAATCTAGACATTCTTTTCCTGTTATGCTCTTTTTTTGGTAAAAATCATTTTAGCTACATTTGTTGTTTAAAATATTTTACAGCGCACAGATTCTTGGTAAATCGACGTTTTCCATTTTTCCCCTTTTACGAGGAGTTTTCAGGTGGAAACCTGGACGTTAGAGTGGCAAACTATAGTCAATGACATTAGAAGTGTTACACCTAGATAGAATAAATTCTTGAACTTAATTTTTTGTCAACAAAATGACAACATTTAAAACATGCTATGATAACAATATCAATGTTTTATCTTTTCTCCTTTTTGTAAAAATAAAGTTTTATCTTTAAATTTTTTTGTAAAGATACCGATTTGTAAAAACCGGTTTGTATAAAAATTTTTAGTTATTATTCCTTAGTCTAATTGTATTCAGTGTAAAAAAATGCGAGGACATCAAAATTACCACCATGTAAGCGTTTTTGACAGGGGCAGAATTATTGCGTATAGAGATATGGGTTTGTCGTATCGCGAAATAGGCCGTCGCGTTAATTGTACGGCAATGACGGTTATGCGTGTCTGTCGTGTGTGGACAAACGAAGGTAGAGGAACACAAAGAAGACCTACTGGTCAACCGAGGCGTACCACAGAGCATCAAGATAGGCGCTTTAGATTACTTGCTCTGCGAGACCGTTTTGCTACTACGCGTCAAATTGCTGACCAATGGTTTGGAGTAGTAGGTAGATCTGTTAGTATGAGTACACTATATCGTCGCATTCGAGCCTTTGGACTGGTTTTTGGTGCAGAGAACGGTAGCATTGGGTGGCAGAATAGCGTAATGTAGCATTCAGCGATGAATCAAGATTCTGTTTAGGAATGCATGATGGTCGTAAGATGGTAAGAAGTCGCCGTGGAGAGCGACGAGATATCAGGTTTGCTGTTGAGAGACATGTACACAGGACAGTTGGAGTAATGGTTTGGGGGGCTATTGCCTATGGTAGCCGATTACCACTTGTGTTTATTCGAGGCAATATGACAGCTGCGCTTTATGTTGATGACATCTTACAAACCTTATCTCGACGGCCGTCGAGACGTCCTTTTTCAGCAAGACAACGCACGTCCCCATATTGCTCGTCAAACTATAGACCTTTTCCAAGAAAATGGCGGTAATGTTTTGCCGTGGCCGCCCCTTGCTCCGGATTTAAATCCTATCGGACATGTATGGGATATGATGGGAAGGAGACTGTCGACTTTGAACCATCCTCCACAGACTTTTGCACAGTTAATACATGAAGTTCAAGTTGCTTGGAACGAGGTGCCACAAGCAGACATCGATCATCTCATTTTGTCAATGCCTAGATGTATACAGGAGTGTATTCAGCTATGGAGCCGCCAAACAAATTATTAATTTTTTTTGATTACTTGTTAATAAAAATTCTTTGCAACGTTATCGTTTCATTTTTGATGTAAATCTACCATGTTGCCAAAAAATTAAGTTCAAGAAATTATTTCTTCTGGGTGTATATTTGTATTGTCTAATGTCACTGAGTATATTTGTATCTATTTTGGGGTCTTAAAATTGATATTCATAGCGCAATTTACCTTGTTCTTATGATTTTTAAAAGTTTAATGATATTTTAATCCCTGAATCATATAAGTAATTAATAAAAAGTAACTTTTTACTTTAAGGGAAAATGTGTAAATGTTTGATTTTATAACACATACATTATTAGTATTGTTTTTAGCGACAAAAAAGTAAAATAATATTTATTATTAATGGATCACCATGTATCAATATAATTCTAAAAATTTAAAGAATGTAAAAATGTAATATTTTACATTAAAAAGTTTTAGTGATCACAATAATTTATTATTAATTAAAGTTGAATCTTATTCTTCATTAAGTAGTTACTGGGTCTTATCACGAAGAATTTTTTAACTTGAATAACTTTACATACCTCAAAAAGCAAAAACCGCTAACATTCCACATGCTTCATTCGAACTAAAGTGTCAAACTCTCATTATATAACTGTTTGAATTGTTTGTATCTATAAGGGTTACTCACTTGTGTATTTAAACTAAAACGTGTGGGTGGGTCCAATAAATTTTGTTTATATAAATGAAAATATATAGGATTATTACGGATTTAAATGCAGAGTACACAGCCAAGAGCTTTGTTTAACTAAATTTGTTTTAAATAATATCTTAATAAGTAGTCCGTAAGAGTGTTTTATTATTTCTTCTGTAGTTATCAATGTTCTCATTTTAATCCAAATTTTAATGCACTTCTTAACTTGTCTCGTTTTAAGATTTGCCATATTTATACTTTAAATCATGAATGTGTTGCTTGTGTGAGTCCATTTCAAAAGGTAAAAGAAATAATAAAGTAGACTTACCCACAATCAATTTAATTTAACTATCTAGACGACCGGTTTCGCTTTCTACAATATGCAAAGCATCTTCAGGTCTCGATACAAAGTTAAATAAATGATGCCGGTACTCTATTAATTCTTTTAACCATCAATTAATAGACTACCGGCATCATTTATTTAATTTTGTATCGAGACCTGAAGATGCTTTGCATATTGTAGAAAGCGAAACCGATCGTCTAGATAGTGAAATTAAATTGATTGTGAGTAAGTCTAATTTATTATTTCTTTTACCTTATTTAAACTTTACTTCAATCCCTTCAAGTGCAAGTGGTTTTAATGGGGTACACTTTCACGCTGGTGATATCTGTTATCAAAAATGAAGCTCTGACGACTGATTATCATCAGAATAACTATAATAACTCAAATTTAGGAAATGCAGTTACATTAAAAACCTTTCAACATGCTTTAAAAAGCACAGCAGGTTTTAATATTATGCCAAATACTTACTATAAAACAATTAGAATTTCAAAATGTGCTATGTCAGGCGAGTCTTTTTTCATTAAAAGATCTCTAGCAAGCAAGAAAAGAAAGATTTAGAGATGAATTCAGAAATGTCAAAAATTAAATGGATGTGACAGGTGACTGACAGGAAAGGTAAAACAACGAGGCGAGAGCACGAAAAAACCAAAATCAGATCAATTGGTTTAATAGGTCGGGAGTGAAACTAACACAATGGAAGGTGTTGGTTTCTTCGTACACAGAAAATATACAGACAACATCAGTAAAAAGTTTTTCTACATTGGTAGCTTACTTAACCTTAACACTTGGTGAAAGATATATTTTAAAAATTATATAAGTATATATCAACAAGTGACCATACGGACTACGAAATTTTATGAAATTGAAAAATTTTACAATGACATTATTTTGGCCCTAAATGATACAATATCACACTATATAATATAAGCAAAAGAAAACAGGGCCAAATAGGGTGTAGCCTTTTTAATACACCAAAGGTATCAAAATCACATCAAAGAGTGTCAATACATATCAGAAATGTTTGCAACAGCAAAGATAAGAATGAAGAAGGAAGACCTGAACATAATTGGAGTATGTGACCCAGAACAAAACAGTCCCCAAACAACAGGGGAAAATTTTTATGACGAATAACAACAAGTAGTAAATCAAGTCAGAGGGAAAATGATAATATTGGGTAATTTTAACGCTTGAATAAGCAATCAAGCACTACCTGAAATTAAGCCAAAACATAACGAGAATATTAAAAACGAAAATGGAGAACTGATAATACACTTTTGCACAAATAAAGAACGACATATTTTTAGAATAAAGAATATATTTTTTGACCTCAAAGAGCAACACAAATATACGTTTAAAAATACCCGTGGACAAAGTTCCATGATAAATCATGTGATAACCAACAGAGGGTTCTATCGAAAATAATCGACGTAAGATGCCTTAACTCAGCAGATGTAAGTAGCGACCATAGCCTACTATTATATAAAATAAGAATTATCCTGAAATATTTCACATCCAAGAGAGCAGCGAGAATACAAACAAAAATCAAAGTCGAAGGACTAAATACGGAATCCATGGAATACTATATTATATTAGGATATTAGAAAACGATAACATCGAGGAAAGCTGGGAAAAACTATAAAATAACATAATTAACGCAGCAACAGAATCACTTGGGGAGAGGAAAGTAACGAATACTAAAATATCAAAAAAGAAAATATCATGGTTTAGAGAGGAAGTAAAGACAAAACGTGAAGAAAAAAAAACCTTTTTACAATACAAAACACAAGAAACACATCAGGCGTATGACTACTATAAATGAATAAGAAATAAAATGAATACTTTAGTTTGATCAATAAAAAAAAACTGGCAGAGATTCACAAAACAGATGGAACACGACTTCTATGAAACACAAAAAAATATGGAGAACCACCAACACCAGAGATGACGACAAACAAAAAAATAAATAGTGAGGAGGAAGAGGTAAAGGAAGCATTAGAAAATTTAAAAAATAGAAAATTACGAGGAGAGGACAGAATACGAAACGAACTCCTAAAACACGGAGGATTAGATCTGACCAAACAACTATTAAAACTAATCCAAAACAAAAAGAACAAAACAGAATTCCTCAAGAATGGAGATCAAGCATCCTAATACCTCTTTTCAAAAAGCAAGACAAATTGGACCCGGAAAATGACAGAGAAATTAATTTGTAAAACACAACACTTTAATAAACAACCAAAGTGATAACAAATAAAATGAATAAAATTATAACACTAACAGAAGAACAACAAGGTTTAAGGTGGGGAAGATCATGGAAGATCACGGCGCTATACTTATATTGGGACAAGTGCAAGAGAAATTATTAGAAAACCGTGGGTTTCGAGGACCTTAAGAAGGCATTCGACAAGATTAAATTAAAAAAAGTTATCCACTTATTGTACGCAAGAAAGATACCTCTAGGAATAATCAAAACGATCGAAAATAAATAACCAAAATAACTCAATAAAAGTAAAAGAAGAAGATCTGATCGTATTGAAGCTGGCAATGGGATAAGATAGGACGATTTCTTGAGTCCTCTATTGTTTAACCTGATTATAGATGAAATAATAAAAAAAGTAAGAACTAAAAAAGGATACCAAATGGGAGAAAAACAACTTAAAAATAATCTGCTGTGCAGACGACGCAATACTACTCTTTCAAAGTGAAGATAAAACAACATATGCTACATCAATTTAATATAACCCCCAAAAAATTTAACATGTCAATTTCCCAAAAAAAGACAAAATACATGGTTCTAACAGCAAATTTACTAGGATGTAAATTAGAGCTGAGAGGTCAGATAATAAAACAAGTCATGGAGTTTAAATATCTAGGCATCAAATTATCTAGCTACAGAAAGCTCGAAAGTAAAGTGGAAGATCAAGTGAATAGAGAAAATAGAGCCTACCTGAATTAAACAATATGAAGAAATAAAAATATTGCAAAAGCAATGAAAGGCAGAATTTACAAAACAGCCGTCAGACCAATAATGACATACGCGACAGAAAGCGCGACGGCAAAAAGGACCTCACTTGACACAGAGAGGTGAAAAAGGATGTTAGAAACAGCAAAGATGAAAACACGATGGGACAGAGCTAGAAGTACAGATATACGATATAGATGTAAGTAGGAGAACATTAAGAACTAGGTAAGAAATAAAAGAGTAGAATGGTCGTATTAGCTGTATAGAACCATCATATAAGCCGAATGACAACAAATAGAATAGTAAAGACAGTAAAAAACGGTTTCCTAATAGAAAGGCGATCAGTAGAAAGACCACTAAAACGATGAAACGACAACTTACTGGAGGCACAGAGTTATGTCTACATAAAAATAAGAAGAAGAAGAAGAATTAGACTATATCCTAATATGTGGTGACTTTAACGCCAAAAGGGGGAGAAACGCAGATAAAATACAAGGGAGTGAAAAATGCAAAGTAATTGAAGGAAAGAACACACTGAGCTCTTAGAGAGGCCAGTAAAATAATACAAAACTCTAATCAGAAGATTTTCTAAAAGGACGGACAACCGAAAGAATAAAGGTAAACGAAATCCAATAAACGATTGAATATAACATGAGCCTCAAATGTGAAAGAAAAAAATTACCAAATGACAAAAAAAAATAACGAAATTTAAGGATAAAGATGGAAATATCATCACCATCAAAATTACTAAGGGTCGTAGAAGATATTTATACAAAACTATACCGAAGTCAACAAAACCATGATGGGTATGTAACAGAAAAATTAGCAGAAATAATACTCAGGGAGAAGATAATATCGTAATAGAAACCGCAAATGGAGAATTGATGGAGATAGACTTTTAAATAATATAAAGGAACTGTTTAACTTATGTCTGCAGCAAAGACATACCATTTGATTACACAAAAGGAGCGGTCAACAGATCTCGAGAATTACCGACCCACAAGCCTGTTAAACCACATCTACAAGTTATTCACAAGAATAATTACAAATAGACTGGAAATAAAAGTAGATTTTTACCAAACTGGAAACAGGTAGGTTATAGAAAAGTCATCGGCATTAACGACAACCTACTCTACATAACCGAATATATCACAAACTGGACATAGACGTTAGCGATACACAATTTGGTTTTCGCAAAGGCCTAGGAACGCGTGAAGCTATTTTTTCACTTAATATACTGATATAAAGATGTCTGGACGTCAATAAAGATATATACGTATGTTTTATTGACTATAATAAAGCATTCGATAAAGTACGACATAAACAATTAATGAATGTCCTGAAATCAAAGAAGATTGACTACAACGACCTCAGAATCATATCAAATTTATAGTACAAATAGCGAGCAAAAGTACGTGTTAACGAACAGCTGTCAGAAGAAATTGAAATAAGATGTGGAGTGAGACAGGGATGCGTATTGTCGCCAATTCTTTTTAATGCCTACTCCGAAGAGATCCTAAAAAACGCTCTTGAGGATGAAACAGCTGAAATAAAGGTAAATGGAGTTCCCATTAACAACTTTAGATATGCGGACGATGCTGTGATCTTAGCCGAAAATATTGAAGATCTTCAGAGACTGGTGACCAGAATAGCGGAGTATGGAAAAGATTATGGTCTAACATTGAATGTCAAGAAGACGAAATTTATGAGAATATCGGAAACGAAAAAGAAATAATGAGAATCTTCTAATAAACGGAACCAACGTCGAACAAGTGGACAAATATGCATATCTGGGAACAATGGTTAATTCCACAAATGATTATATCAGGAGATCAAAATCAGAATAGAAAAGGCTAGAGCAAATTTCAACAAAATAAGAAGAGTGCTATGTATAAGGGATTTAAAATTGGAACTAATAGTTAGGTTGGCGAGGTGAATGTTTTTTCGACTTTGTTTTATGGAATGGAATCTTGGACCTTGAATGCGACATCAATGAAAAAACAGAAATTATGCGAGCAGTGGGTGTATAAAAGAATTCTGAAAATATCGTGAAAAGAACACGTCACAAACAAAGAGGTTCTGAGAAGTATGAATAAAGAAATAGAAATTTTAAATGAAATTAAAACAAGAAAATTGGAATATCTCGGACATATTACACGTAAAGAGAAATACACCTTACTCCAACTGATTATGCATAGAAAGATCCAAGGAAAGAGAAGCATAGGGAGGCGTAGAATGTCATGGTTGTGCAACCTGAGAGAGTGGTACAGATGTACATCAAATGAACTTTTGAGAGCTGCCGTCTCAAAAGTCCGAATAGCTGTGATGATTGCCGACCTCCGCCGCGGAGATAACACTTGAAGAAGACTCTGCATAAAAGAGGTTATAGAAAAATATATCGAATACAACAATCGACCATTTGTCGTCGGACAGCGTAATAAGAGCTTTAGAAGAAAGTCTTATTTATAGTTGAGTCCATGGTTCTTTACTCGTTGGTAATTACTACCTACTTGGCAAGAGAAAATACATACTTTTTATATGGCATCATTGTCTACCACGCATGAACTAAAAACAAACCAGCTACCGCCTGTAGAATTAATTAATTACCGCCGTAAGTAAAGACACATGTTATTTTAATGAACGATCTAGACTCAATATATCGAAAAGAGGTAGGTACAGAAAAGAAGGTTGGGGACGTTTTTAGATTTTATGTACAATTTGTGACGTTTCTGGTCAGTTTACTTGTGAGTTTTTTTTGGATTTCTTGCCCTTTTTTTTGGCCTGCTTTTTCATTTAGAATTTATTTATATTATAAAAACAGTTGTTATGACAACTAATTTTGTATTGGAGTTGAAAAAAAATTCATATTGTGGAATTTGAAATTTTATGTTATCACACAATTAAATAACTCGTTTTAAATTTAATTGAGTCCTTTGAATAAGAAAAAAGGAATGGGGGAACGTAGTTATCTGCTTAAGAGTTAAAAAGAGTACAATTATCAAATTAATGTGCACTATTATAAAGCTTTAATGATGACAAGTATATAGATCAATATTACTATGTATTTGCCAACTTCAATAAATAACAAAATATTAATAATTAGGAACATTTTATTTATGTTTTTTTTTTTAATTTTAATTAAAAATTTTGATAGTATTTTAACTTTGTTTAGAGAGTAGCAGCTGCACTTAAATTGGCAAGAAAAATAGAAACAATATACAAAAAAGAAAAAAAATCCTGTTTAAAAACGAAAACTACTGATTTATCTAAGGGCAATAAAATGGTAATTCAAAAAACAATCTACATTGAATTGTATCAGGATGGTGAGTAAACCAACTTTCTGTTAAGAATCACGAGTAGGACTTAACATATATTATACAGTGTGTCCGCAAAGTATGGAATAAATTCGATATTTCTTAAATGAAAAACGTTTTTAAAAAAATCTAAAACACGTCGATTTTTAAATTTAATTTTCTACATTTTACAATAAAACTTCATTATACAAGGTGATACACATTACAGTGATGACGTCATCGGCTCTTTTTTTAAAATTAACACCCTGTATTTTATGAAAAAATGAGCTGATTCCAAAAAAGTATAATACTGGGGGTCTGAATATAATTTGAAAGATATGCGCTTAGCAAATTAATTTTTATTGATTTATAATATTAATAAATTATAATAAATAAATTGAAAGTAATCCAGTAATTAATACATGACTTAATCTTAAATGTTTGAATTGTAGCCCTTGTTGTATTTGACAGTAACCCAAACGTTGTACAAATTCTTGTAGAACCTTGTTTATGCTTTCTTGAGAAATATTGTTTATTTCTTTAAGAATTCTTGTTTTTAAGTCTCCAATATTAGCAGGTTTCGTTTTATAAACAACATTCTTTAAATGACTTCACGTAAAATAATCCAAAGGATTGAGGTCTGGCGACCTCGCTGGCCATTCAATATGTCCAAGTCTTCGAATGCACCTGTTCGGAAAAATTTCGTTTAGGTACCTTCGAACATCTAAAGCATAATGCGGAGGCGCACCATCTTGTTGAAACCATAAACTTTTATCAAAACCCCCAAAATTAATTGTACTGGGAAATAAATTAACTAAAGTAGGTACGAGATACCCACTTAAAAACTGAAGGTATGCTGGCCCGTTTAAATTACCTTCGAAATAGTAGTGTCCAATGATTTTATTTCTTACAATGCCAGCCCATACGTTTACCTTTTGTGGGCATTGTTTATGATGTTCCCGCATCGAGTTGGAGTTTTCTTTTGCCCAGTATCTACAATTCTGACGGTTGACCTCGCCATTTAATTTGAATGTAGCTTCATCAGAAAAAATAATATTTTGAACAAAGACAGTGTTTCGGTGGCTGTTATCTATCATTATTTTGCAAAATTGTATTCTTTTATCTGGATCATTCTCGTTTAATTCCTGTACAAGTGTGCATTTTACTTATTTTACTTACTTTGATGAACTTTATGTACCGTTTTTCTGCAAACATCGAGATCACTACTAACCTTACGAACAGAAGTGTGTGCATCCTCTTAAAAAGCAAGTAGAAACATCTAATGTTGTAACATAATTTACAGAGGGACGACCTGATTTGAGTGCATTTTCGACCGTACCAGTTTCTCGAAATATCTTTTCAATCTTACTTACTGTTGACTGCGTGATGGGTATTTCTGGATATTTATCATTAAATAAATTACACACTTCCATCTAAGTTCGCGATTTGTTTCCATACCCAATCATCATGAGTATTTCAATTCTTTACTTTACAATCAAATTCATTTCTACTTAAAATTAATTCTAAGCAATAATACAGAACATTCACGAATTAATACAATTATTGTACTTCTTAATTGCTTTTGAACGTTACTAAAAATAAATACAGTTTACCAAAAACTAGAAGTAAGCTACTTTTTTGCAATTGATAATAAATAATTTATTTTCTAAGCGCATATCCTTCAAATTATATCCATTAGACCTGAGTATTATACTTTTTTGAAATCAGCTCATTTGTATCGATCTAAAAATATCCTTAAACACAGGGTGTTTCATTTAAAAAAAGAGCTGATGATGTCATTACTGTAATGTGTATTACCTTGTACAATGAAATTTTATTGTAAAATGTAGAACATTAAATTTAAAAATCGACCGTGTTTTAGATTTTTTTAAAAAGGCTTTTCATTTAGGAAATATCGAATTTATTCCATACTTTACGGACACACTGTATAATAAAAATATATTCTATATGTAATATATTAAAATAAATAAGTTTTTATAGAAACATCTAACTCATGAAGCGTTGATCAATGAGATGCAGGGTGAAAAAATTGTTTCTACAAGTAAAACATCCTTGAGTAGAATATTAAAAGATTTGGGCTTTAAGCTAAAAAAATTGATCATCCAAGAGCTTGAATTGAAAGAACTCATAACGCAGCACAACGAGCCTGTTTATTACGAGAATACACGGAAAACAGAAGTAGTACAGATCCAAAGAAATTATATTTTTAGACGAAATATAGATTCTTTTTATGTAACTAGGTGGTTAGAATGAAAAAAGATTTGGTGTGGTTCATGTCGGTTCAGCAAAAATGTTTCATTTTAGGCGCCATTTTGTTCCAAATCCTTGACTACAGATTATACGGTGAAATAAAAGGTGGAATATTTAATAAATAGATAAGTACACAATTACTTGCTAATTTAGAATACCCATCTTTAATTTTCATGGATAACGCATCCTACCATAGTAAAATCACGAATTAACACAACATTCTGCTAAATAGGTAAAATCAGACATTATAGATTGGTTCAAGAAATACAATTTTAATTTTGAGTAAAACCAGACTTACAGTTACAATTGGCCAAGATGACTCGACAAGAAAATATACATATTCTAGATAAATTGATACGTGAACATGAACACGAAGTGCTTAGGTTGCTACCATATCATGCAGATTTTAATCCTATCGTATTAAAATGGGCAGATTGCAACACTTACTATAAAACATTGATTGGCAAAGATAGAGATAAAGATTAACACGGCAAAGTGTATAAAGCATACTAACAAATTAATTGAACAGTGGTTTATTAGAGAAGAAAATGTGTATAATACTAATATCGAACCTGAGCAATTAACATTGGAGATTGGAGTTTATAGTATACAGGTCATAAAAATATGAAAAATGAAAAGCACGGGTAAAGTACCATGGATTCCGCCGTATTATCGGTACTTCAAACTGATGGAGAATCTATACAATAAAAATATAAATATCTAGAATCCAAATATTTGTTTTTAATTGTGTCATAATTATTTTTTTTTACCAAACCATCCTTTCATTCATATTTTCTATTTAAAATAATTTCTGTATTTCCAATCTGCCAGGTGCTTCGTGTATTCTCATCTTTCTACAATAGATACAAGGCTGATTTATTGTCGGCAAAGCTCTTGGCTTATAAAAAAATACTCCTTAATTCAAGTCGTGTTTTAATTAAAAAAAAATCTGGTTTAAAGTGTTATTCCAGTTTAAACTATTGTTTCTCATTTTCATTTAAATAAACAGCTGAAATTACCTAATCTAGGGTAAAATTTATTTAACGATATTTTACAATCCAATTTGCCAAAGATATTAAAAATATACTAATTATGTTAATAAATTAAAAACGTAATGAAAGAAGTTGTCTATAATAAATTTAAAATATAACTATAAGTGTTGTTCTTTTCTTGTTGTTCTAATAAAGTCGTCAAATTTTGTGTACTGAAAATATCTGAGATAAGCAAAAATAAAAAAGGAAATGGAAGTGAAAACAAGCAAACTTTCAAGTGTCATGATGGAGAACATCACGGACATTGACCCAAATACATTACGTGTTTAGGTGATAATTTACATCCTTAGGGCATAAGTACAACATTTCCTACGCCAAATTTTTTGAAAATATAATCAATACTCCTCCATCGATTCGCAGGAGATATTTTTTTTATACAAGAATATTTTCTTTACAAAATAAAATTCAATTTTTATGTAAATGTTTACAGGAAACTCCACAGTTTCTATATATTTTACTTTTCTTGATTGCATTTCTTAGTAGGTACTCTTAAATGCATAAGTGATAAAATTGTGTTTGAACTTCGTCGAAAATTCGACGGTCTTTAAAGAAAATTGAAGAAAACAAGGTAGTAGTAAAATACAAAAATATTATGCAAAAAAAATTAAAATAAGCATGCTGAAAAAAATTTACAGAACAAACTTACAAAAATTGTAAAAAGAATTAAAATAAAAATTCAATAAAAAGGCCAAGGGACAATCCAAACGAAATAAATTCTCAATTGGTGATTTATAGAGATAAAACAAATAAGAAAAAAATATATAAAATATTAAACATATTTATTTAAAATCGATGAATAAAATAGGCAAATTTCATGAACTCGTAAATCGATCATTGTTTAAGTTCTGTTGCTGGTAGTGAACTGAGTCTGGGGTATTTGTAGAAATGTCTTCCTAAGTTTGTTTTTCACTGTACTTTAAATAATGTTTTAACTAAATAATTTCTGCAACATTAAAGAAAAAAATTAGTACCAAACATAGAGGTTACAAACCTGTAGTTTTCCAAACCCTGTATTATAATTATCTCGGAAATTATAATCAGCTTTGTCTTTTTATTCTTTGTAAGGATATGATGAAATTATGTTATCTTAAATAAGGTTAGCCTTTGTTTTCTCTTGTTTGTGTAGTGCTTCAGAGAGAGAATTTCTCCATTCATTTATCGCATGCTAGATTTTTCGCTTATGCTGTTCATCTCGCTTGAAATACTTCTCTTAATATTTTGTCCCATGTTTGACTTGTCCTTTTTTTAAATTTTTTCAATTCTTATTCGCCATTCCTTTTTTACTTGCCTGTAGTCGTTCATTCTCAGTAGATATCCCCACCACTATAAACCATGGCTAATTGCTATTATTTTTAAATTTAAATGTTACTTTAATTCTAGTTTACCTCCTATCAATGTTTCTAATCTTGTCCATTCGTGTGATACCTTCGGAGGTATTTCATTTCTTTAACTTGGATTTTACTGTTTTGTTTTTTGGTGTTCATGATTTATATCCAAACGTTAGTATAATAGGTCTGAATATAGACTTAAATATATTGATTTTTGTGGGTTTTGAGATTTTATTCTTTCTTAAGAATTTTTTTTATTGCATAATATAATTTTAGTGTCGTTTCTTCTCTGTTATTTATTTGTAACTCTTGTTTTCCTACCATTTTTCAAGTTTACTCATAGATATTTAAAGTTATTTACTTGTTCTATGTTTACTTCGTCTATTTCTATATTTATCTGATACTGTTCTTGACTTACCACCATCACTTTAATTTTATTTTTGGTTAGTATTATTCTATGTTATTTTAATGTCGAATTCCATATCCAACATTTTTGGAGTTGTTTTTCACTTGCTACTTGATTATTATGTTATCTACAAATTCTTCTTCTAAAATTTCATTTTTTTGTAAAATCTACGTCCAACACATGTTTTTTTTTAGCTCACTTAACATTTTTATATTATTTTATTAATTGATATAATAATATAGTTTACACTAACCTTTCACTGAACTCTTGGAAAATATAAAGAAGTCATGAGGATATTTATCTCAAGATGAATACCAAAAAAACAGGAAAATACATCAAAAATCAAAGTAATATTTTCTTTAGACTAAATCAAACAGACCGAACTGACTTAATTTGACATGGCATAAATACTGACAACTCCAACACCATAACGGCAGTTGAGTCTAATAGCACCAGGCCTTCTCCAGTGGTACTGGTTACCAAGTAAAATAGCTCCACGAGGTTCTGTGTCGACTATAGAAGATTAAATAGCATCACCAAGAATGCTACCCACAGTTGCTAATTGACAATACTGTTAGTGCCCTAGCTAGATCAAAATAGTTTTTTACAGTTGATCTCAACAAGGCTTATTGGCAAGTTGCATTTCACTCTGCAGACAGAGAAAAGACAAAAGATTTTGGAAAGATTGCCTAACCTTTCCATAACCTGACTAAAAGGAAGCCTTAGCCACACTTAAACATAAATTAACAATGGCTCCAATATCCTAAAGAACGGGGTTTTTTCGTGCTAAATATGAATGATTTTTTAAATGGCGTTGAAGTCAGCGCTTTCGCAAATACAGAGAGGTAAGAAACATGTCATAGAATACTATAGCAAAACTCTAAGAAAAGCATGAAGAAACTTCTGGTCACCGGGCAGGAGTTATAGGCAGTCATTAAAGCAGTAGGACACCACCATTTGTTCCTCTATCGCAAAAGATTCTTAGTAAGAACCGACAATTCCGTCTTGCAATGGTTCCTTAATTTCAAGAAACCTGAAGACCAGATAGTTGGATGGCTAGAGAAACTACAGACCTATGATTTTCACATTTGGCACTGAGCGGAAAAAGTCATATGAATGCCGACAATATTACGAAAAACTCTCAAGAAGACCATGCAAGGAGGGGAACCTGCGAGCGCTAAGAAGAACGGGAAAGTCAGATTAAAACCATAGAGAACGGAAGTGACGAAGAAGCTCTAACGAAAATAGTCCGTGAGTGATTGGACAACAGAGCTAGGTCAAAGTGACAAAAGAATGCGAAATATGAGCAAGCATTGAAGAGCTATTAGCTTAAGTGACACTTTTGTCTGTATCTGTGAGATAGTATCCTTGATTATCAATGGAAGGTTCAGATAAAATAAAAACAGTGTTCCAAGTTGCTCTCCTAAAGACATGTGTAAATGACGTGATAAAGCTTACAGAACTTTATAATAGATTTCCGACGTGGGTTTCCACCTCTACTCTATTCTAACCAGTAGCGCAACATCGAAACGGAGGTGTGAAAGACCATGCCGGCTTTTCTGGGACTTAAAAAGACCAGAATGACACCGCTTTATCCTCAGTCGGGCGGCATGGTAGAAAGACATAACTGGATCATCAACAACTATCTATCCCATTTGTACTTAAAAACAAGAGAGACTGGTACAATCTGGTCCCTTTGTTTCTGCTAGCTCACCGAAGCTTTTAACATGAAGCATCTGATTATACTTCAGCAATGCTATTGACTGGTCAAGAAATGAAGATCCCATTGATTCGTTCATGGTAACCTACCAGACGGAAAGTTGGACCAAGAGACATTTCCCGAATATGTCACCGGTCTAAAGCATCTACCGGTTAAGGTCCACGATTTCGCCAGGAACAAGCTGCAAGTCACCAATTATCTAAGACACTGTAACAGGTACAGTGTCCGTACCGTACCGTACAAACAGGTTAATTTTTTTTGAAATTTGGTGGTAATACAGAGAGTTGTTGAGGATATCATGGTCCGATTAAAAAAGGCAATAAGATAAAGGAAAAGAGATGCGATTTTATGATGAAATGATTATGAAAAAATTATTTAACGGAAAAACAATGCAGAAAAATATTGAGGAATACGGAATACACTGTTATTTTGCCAAATCAGTATGATAAGGTAACGGAAAGTAGTAACATCAAAATTTGCAATTATTAAGATCTGACAAATACATAAGGCAAAGACAACAGAAAAAGTAGGCTGATTAACACTTAAAAACAAATTGACCCTAAACGAAATAAAACAAGCAGAATGTTTTATAAATACTATACATTCTTTAGGAAATTATCCAAGTTAACTAAACAAAATATTGGCAGAAATATTTAAAAGAACTACATCAAGAAACTAATATAGAAACATAATTAAATAAAACATGCAATACAGAAGGGAAAAGAGGATACGAAAAATCAAAAATAGAGTGAAATTAAATAAGATTCGAGAAAAATATTAACATTAAAATAATTTGGATTCTTCATGGTTTTGTAACCTATAATTTTCATTTTTTATTTATTTTTTTTGTAGTTTATTTTATTCATTGTGAATTCCTTGGCAAACTGAGTTGTAAAAAGTTTCTTAAAATAAGCCAAATACAATATATAAAATGAGTAGATTAAATGAGTTTTAATACAAAAACTTCTTACCTATGTTCGAAAAGCAATAATTTGCTTTACGTATTATATAGTTATGTAAAAGTTAAATCTTAAATAAAAAATGAAGCAATTTTTCTTCTCGATGTGTAGAGTTCTCTTCAATTGTTCTAAAACGCTCATTAATTTAATAAAACAAATACAAGTTTTTAGTTTATTGTTGCGTAGAGCAAAATCAAATATATGTGAAAGTTTACGATATTTGTTCAGAATTGCTTGCAAAAATGCACACATTTGTCAAATATATATTTATAAATAAAATGATAATTTTGCAAAGTTTCTATATTTTTTAAGGCAACAAATATTGTAATTTAATAAAATACTCGAAATGGTATAGGAAAAAACGTAACTTTTACTTGTCGACAAAAATTTGTGGAATTCAATTTTTAGAGCAATCCCCAATATTTCGGGAATTTGGATTTTTAACATTTTGGCCGAGACACTGGGTGTAAAAGCTAACAAATATTGTTTTCATCATCATCAGTGGTGCTAGAGCTCTAGTTGAGTCTAGATCTTTCCCAGTCTATTTCGCCTGTCGTTTCTGTTCATCGAAAAACTAGGCCAGGGAAATAAGCAAAAAGAAAGTATCCTGTTTGTGACACTGAACCGGCCAGACAAACTACAGTTGTTTTGAGTATGATGGTCCTCTGTTACAAAAACCTTTATGTTTCATGCAGTCGATTATTTGGACTTAATTAGTTATTAACAATAGAATTTTAAAAAACGGCAAATTTTCGCTATTTTCATCTATCACCAAAAAGTGAAGCATTTAAAACAAATTTGAGAGTGACCAACTTATAAATTATAGGAAAACCTTCAAAATAGCTTTCTTTAAATGTTTCTATTTTTATTTGTTACTAAAAAAGTTGCAATATAATTCAAAAGTTTCGAGTTTTTATAAATGATATTATTTTTTTTTTTTAATTAAACTTATACTCTTCATATAATATACAATGTTGGTTCTTGTAGTTCCCAAAATATGATCGAAATCTCAAACCGGTAAGTCAAATCGTTGAAAAGTTATTTAATGTTTTTTTTTTCAAATAAAATTTGAAAGATTATTACGTCAGAAAATTATGTAGTTATAGTAATTGTAAGCACAGATTCTAAAAGAAGAAGATTTATTCTATCAACATCATTAAAAAAAAACGAAGAATAACAATTTTAAATACTGCAAAATAATTATGCAAAAACATTTTCGGCCGATTTTCGGTTTTGTTAACAATTAGAATAACTATTTAACCATTGCCTAGAAGAAAACTATTTGCTTATATTTAGACAGCCAGCATTTTTTCACAATGTTACAAGAAATAAAAAGTTGTCCTATGACAATTTTAGACGAAGTTAGTCCCTTTTTTTAAATTGAGAGCCGACTAACTAAGATATCCTATTAACGTCATTTGAAGCAACATACTTTAAAGTTTAATTGTGTAAAATTTGAAAAAGATAGAATCTTATGGCCTTTTAATGGAACCACAAACCTTCAAAATGTGGTCCCAAGAATCGGCCGGTTATAAAAATAGCGGAAGCGTTGGAGAAGGAAGGAGCTGTTAACTGTATCTCTGTTTCTTGTTTATGGATTTCGACGTTTCTTTTTTTAATTTTTATGTACTGTTTGCTTACATTACGAATATGTATTATTTAAATCATTATTTTTTAAAATAAAGCATCTAATTTGTTTAAACCACTTTTTTTTAGATTTTCTATTTTTTTAATGATATTTGAGGTAATTTTTATTGTAAAATATAATTATTTCAGATTAATATATATTTCTTCAATAAACTCTTTTCATAGCAACCTATTTTTTTATTTATTACTATTTATTTACTTACCAATTTTTAAACTAATTAAAAAAAATGTTTTTTTGCTTCAAAATTACTTTTATAAATAATTTAGTTGATCCAAGACGAAAGTTATTTATGTGTTTTTTTCGTAAAATAATTACTTTAAACGTTAAATGAAATTAAAAAATGAAAGTTGCTAAAAAAAGCCAATTTTAACATTTTTTGAGGCCATTTTTAATAAGTTAGACATCAAATTTAAAAAAACAAAAGATATGAGATAAGGGATTAAGTTAAGCAGTTTAAAAATGATCTTGATTTAAATATTTTCATTTTGTATTGCAAAAGTCGGTTGAAAATATCCATAAAAAATATATATAGCGTGGCTTTTTGGAATATATAAACTTGACAAACAACTAAACTAACGTTCGAAACACATTGTTTGTTTCTTATCCGCAAGCTGAATCTTATTTTAATCGAAAGAATATGTATCTGCAATGTTACAGCTAAAGATTTGCTTAAAGTTTTTACCCGCAGAATCTGCTTATTATAAACAAGAAAATAAATTAGTTTCAAATAAAAATAAATTTTTTATTTTTTGAAAAACTGTTATTAATAAATATTAGCCTGATGTAAACGGTGGGTAAACTTTTTACTTTAATGTTGGAGCATCATATCCTTTCGATTAAAATAAGATTTAGCTTGTAGGTAAAAAATAAACAATGTGTTTCTAAAGTTAAAGTCTATATATTTCGAAACGTAACGGTATATCAATTTGTTTATGGATATTTTAAACTGACTTATGCTACATACAATCAAAATGCAATTGAGTATTTTAAAACTAATTGACTCAAGCTCTCATCTCATATTTTTTGTTTTTTAAATTCGATGTCCATCCTATTTAAAAATGGGCTCAAAAAACGTTAAAATCGTCTTTTTTCGGCATTTTTAATTGTTTATTTGCATTTTATGTTTAAAGTAAGTATATTACCAAAAAAGCAGAAGAAAAACTTTCGTCTTGGCATAACTCTAATAACTTATTAAAACTTATTAGAGTTAATATTTATTATCTAATTAGTTATTATCTTTTAATAACTTTAATAAGTTATTAAAAATGTCATTTTGAACCAAAAAAACATTTTTGTGTAATTTTTTTAAAAACTGTTAAATAAATAAAGAATAATACATAACAAATAGGCTGCTATGAAAAAAATTTATTGAAGAACTATAAATTAATCATAAATATTATGTTTTACAAGAAAAATAAACTTAAATATTACTAAAAAAAAATAAAAAGCTGAAAACAAATTGTTTAATCAAATTAGATGGTTTAATTTAATTATATAAATAATACCTACTCGCAATGTGCGCAAAAATTACATAAGAATTAAAAAAGAAACGTCAAAATCCATAAACATGAACCAGAAATACAGAGATACAGTTATCAGCTCCTTCCTCCTCCACTGCTCCCGTGAGTTTCAAAAAAGCCGGCTGATTTTATAGCTCTGTGAACGATTCCGTTAAAAGTTAATCTTTTTAGAATTTTGCACAATAAAACTTTAATATATATTCATTCAAATGACATTAATAAAATCTCTGATTTATTATAAAAAAATCTGTTATCAATTTAAAAAAAAAAAATAGAGACTAACTTCGTCCAAAATTGTCATAGGACAACTTTTTTTCTTTTGAAATTGTAAAAAAATGCAGACTCTTTATATATGAAAAATAATTTTCTTGTAGGTAATAGTTCAAAAGTTATTTTAATTGTTTATATGCAAAAAATCGACATGTTTTTGCAAAATTATTTTGCACTATTTAAAATTGTTTTTCTTTATCTTTTTTAAATGATAATAATAGAATGAATCTTCTTCTTTCAGAATCTGTCCCTATAATTATAAATAAACAAATTTTCTGACTTATTTTTTTGCTAAAAAATTTAATTTATCATACACAAATTAAATAACTTTTTCCGTCGACCGTCCATTTATGATTAATTTTAACACCCTCAAAATCATTGATTAATGACCCCTATTAATGAATGATTTTCTATTAATGAACGATTTCATTAAAAGCAATATAACATACATTGCTTGTATAAATTAATTTAACCACATTTAACGCTCTGTGATTGGCAGTTACCTGTGGTGTAGGCAACCAAACATACCTATTTATATTCCCACTAAAAAATTATTTAAAATGAAGTAGCCGCTGTAAGTACTGTCTGTCATTGTATGTCATTATTTATGGTTAAGTAAATAAAAATTTAAACTAAGATATTTTTATTTCTGAAAAGTACGGTCGACGGAAAAGTTTTGTAACGAACTCGTGAATTAAAATGGCGATGTTAATATAATTGTTAATCGCCTTTATTAATACACTTGTTGGTTAAATAACTATTAAACTATTATCGATTTAAAATTTTAATCATATTTTAGGCACTGTAAGACTAACATTCCATGTAATATAAATATTATGAGTATTTTTTTAAACAATTTTAAAAAACCGAAATTTTTAACTTATTTTGCAACTTTCTAAGTAAAAATAGGGATAGAAACATTTAAAAAATGCAATTTTAAAGGTTTTTTTTTATAGCTTATAAGATTATTTTTCTCAAATTTGTTTCAAGTGCTTCACTTTTTGCTGATAGACGAAAAAAGAGAAAATTTGCCGTTTTTTGACATTAATTTGTTAATAACTAATTAAGTCCAAAAAGTCGAGTGTAGAAAACACATAGGTTTTTGTTATAGAGGTCCATACTACTCAAAACAACTCTCGTTTATCTTGCTGGATCAGTGTCATGAAAAAAAAGCTTAGATCCCTGGGCTAACCGTTGCTAGTTTGCTACGCCGATCTTCCTCGCGCAGCAAACAAATTAAAAAATTAAAAGAATATTGTTTTACACAAATATATACATTAAAGATATGTTTGTAGAATCTTACGAAATGATTTATTAAACAATAGTATTTTCTTACTAGCGGTAAAATTTTAATATCGCGCTTGGAATATGGTGACGTATTTATATTATTTTTCAGACATAAGCGAATATTAATAAAAAATATCTTAAGTGAAATTACCTCTTAAAGGACATATTCTGTATGATCACCACCAACTGTTATATAAGGTTTAAGATACTTAAACTGAAGTAACTAAGTCACGCTTTTTGGAAGAAGTACATAAAATTTACAATGTGGATTGCAAAAGAAAAAAATCACTTATTAGTATGGCATAGGTGTATGGCTTTTGAATTAGTTATTTCGCTGTTGAAGTGTAGACCTGAATGCTTCTAAGGTTATTTCATGTGTCTACTTTTTTAAATATTACTGGCTACATTGACCTGGATCTCTGTTCTAGCTTCACAGTAATTTTAGTAAATTTTCTATATATAAGAAATTCGATTTCACCTATGGTATTATCTTTAATGTTACTTATTCTTTTCCAATATTTATTAACGTACTAATACCAATAACATTCCATTCTTATAAATAGGCTTCTTATAATACAAAGGCTTCTTATAATTCTAACCTTATCTGAATGTTTCAAAGATAACTGGTGACTTCTAAACTAACGAAGGCTGAGAGCTTTACTCATCTATCTTAAAAATGGACCAGAAGAAATTAGCCAATACCTTATCACGCTGACTTATGCGGGTTGTTATTAAGTGAGAAAATAGCGAAGGTTTGAATAGTATAGTTTTAAGATTT